>NW_027464291.1:167500-467500 GCF_050947455.1 Rhinoderma darwinii | reverse complement strand
AAAAGCGTACATTTTTGGAGGGCTTGTGAAAAGCCATTGCTTGTTGCTTTTACATCCATGTATGGAAGAACCCCGGCAGGCATCTGCCAATAAAAAGGGTCAATTTTTGGAGGGCTTGTGAAAAGTCATTGCTTGTTGCTTTTACATCCATGTATGGAAGAACCCCGGCAGGCATCTGCCAATAAAAAGGGTCAATTTTTGGAGGGCTTGTGAAAAGCCATTGCTTGTTGCTTTTACATCCATGTATGGAAGAACCCCGGCAGGCATCTGCCAAAAAAAGCGTCAATTTTTGGAGGGCTTGTGAAAAGCCATTGCTTCTTGCTTTTACATCCATGTATGGAAGAACCCCGGCAGGCATCTGCCCAAAAAAAGGGTCAATTTTTAGAGGGCTTGTGAAAAGTCATTGATTGTTGCTTCTACATCCATCTATGGAAGAACCCCGGCAGGCATCTGCCAAAAAAAGCGTAAATTTTTGGAGGGCTTGTGAAAAGCCATTGCTTGTTGCTTTTACATCCATGTATGGAAGAACCCCGGCAGGCATCTGCCAATAAAAAGGGTCCATTTTTGGAGGGCTTGTGAAAAGCCATTGCTTGTTGCTTTTACATCCATGTATGGAAGAACCCCGGCAGGCATCTGCCAATAAAAAGGGTCAATTTTTGGAGGGCTTGTGAAAAGCCATTGCTTGTTGCTTTTACATCCATGTATGGAAGAACCCCGGCAGGCATCTGCCAATAAAAAAGGTCAATTTTTGGAGGGCTTGTGAAAAGCCATTGCTTGTTGCTTTTACATCCATGTATGGAAGAACCCCGGCAGGCATCTGCCAATAAAAAATGTCAATTTTTGGATGGGTTGTGAAAAGCCATTGCTTGTTGCTTTTACATCCATGTATGGAAGAACCCCGGCAGGCATCTGCCAATAAAAAGGGTCAATTTTTGGATGGGTTGTGAAAAGCCATTGCTTGTTGCTTTTACATCCATGTATGGAAGAACCCCGGCAGGCATCTGCCAAAAAAAGCGTCAATTTTTGGAGGGCTTGTGAAAAGCCATTGCTTTTTGCTTTTATATCCATGTATGGAAGAACCCCGGCAGGCATCTGCCCAAAAAAAAGGGTCAATTTTTGGAGGGCTTGTGAAAAGTCATTGCTTGTTGCTTTTACATCCATGTATGGAAGAACCCCGGCAGGCATCTGCCAAAAAAAGCGTCAATTTTTGGAGGGCTTGTGAAAAGCCATTGCTTGTTGCTTTTACATCCATGTATGGAAGAACCCCGGCAGGCATCTGCCCAAAAAAAGGGTCAATTTTTGGAGGGCTTGTGAAAAGTCATTGCTTGTTGCTTTTACATCCATGTATGGAAGAACCCCGGCAGGCATCTGCCAAAAAAAGCGTCAATTTTTGGAGGGCTTGTGAAAAGCCATTGCTTGTTGCTTTTACATCCATGTATGGAAGAACCCCGGCAGGCATCTGCCCAAAAAAGGGTCAATTTTTGGAGGGCTTGTGAAAAGCCATTGCTTGTTGCTTTTACATCCATGTATGGAAGAACCCCCGGCAGGCATCTGCCAATAAAAAGGGTCAATTTTTGGAGGGCTTGTGAAAAGTCATTGCTTGTTGCTTTTACATCCATCTATGGAAGAACCCCGGCAGGCATCTGCCAAAAAAAGCGTCAATTTTTGGAGGGCTTGTGAAAAGCCATTGCTTTTTGCTTTTATATCCATGTATGGAAGAACCCCGGCAGGCATCTGCCAATAAAAAGGGTCAATTTTTGGATGGGTTGTGAAAAGCCATTGCTTGTTGCTTTTACATCCATGTATGGAAGAACCCCGGCAGGCATCTGCCAATAAAAAGGGTCAATTTTTGGATGGGTTGTGAAAAGCCATTGCTTGTTGCTTTTACATCCATGTATGGAAGAACCCCGGCAGGCATCTGCCAAAAAAAGCGTCAATTTTTGGAGGGCTTGTGAAAAGCCATTGCTTTTTGCTTTTATATCCATGTATGGAAGAACCCCGGCAGGCATCTGCCCAAAAAAAAGGGTCAATTTTTGGAGGGCTTGTGAAAAGTCATTGCTTGTTGCTTTTACATCCATGTATGGAAGAACCCCGGCAGGCATCTGCCAAAAAAAGCGTCAATTTTTGGAGGGCTTGTGAAAAGCCATTGCTTGTTGCTTTTACATCCATGTATGGAAGAACCCAGGCAGGCATCTGCCCAAAAAAAGGGTCAATTTTTGGAGGGCTTGTGAAAAGTCATTGCTTGTTGCTTTTACATCCATGTATGGAAGAACCCCGGCAGGCATCTGCCAAAAAAAGCGTCAATTTTTGGAGGGCTTGTGAAAAGCCATTGCTTGTTGCTTTTACATCCATGTATGGAAGAACCCCGGCAGGCATATGCCAATAAAAAGGGTCCATTTTTGGAGGGCTTGTGAAAAGCCATTGCTTGTTGCTTTTACATCCATGTATGGAAGAACCCCGGCAGGCATCTGCCAATAAAAAGGGTCAATTTTTGGAGGGCTTGTCAAAAGCCATTGCTTGTTGCTTTTACATCCATGTATGGAAGAACCCCGGCAGGCATCTGCCCAAAAAAAGGGTAAATTTTTGGAGGGCTTGTGAAAAGTCATTGCTTGTTGCTTTTACATCCATGCATGGAAGAACCCCGGCAGGCATCTGCCAAAAAAAGCGTCAATTTTTGGAGGGCTTGTGAAAAGCCATTGCTTGTTGCTTTTACATCCATCTATGGAAGAACCCCGGCAGGCATCTGCCAAAAAAAGCGTCAATTTTTGGAGGGCTTGTGAAAAGCCATTGCTTTTTGCTTTTATATCCATGTATGGAAGAACCCCGGCAGGCATCTGCCAAAAAAAGCGTACATTTTTGGAGGGCTTGTGAAAAGCCATTGCTTGTTGCTTTTACATCCATGTATGGAAGAACCCCGGCAGGCATCTGCCAATAAAAAGGGTCAATTTTTGGAGGGCTTGTGAAAAGTCATTGCTTGTTGCTTTTACATCCATGTATGGAAGAACCCCGGCAGGCATCTGCCAATAAAAAGGGTCAATTTTTGGAGGGCTTGTGAAAAGCCATTGCTTGTTGCTTTTACATCCATGTATGGAAGAACCCCGGCAGGCATCTGCCAAAAAAAGCGTCAATTTTTGGAGGGCTTGTGAAAAGCCATTGCTTCTTGCTTTTACATCCATGTATGGAAGAACCCCGGCAGGCATCTGCCCAAAAAAAGGGTCAATTTTTAGAGGGCTTGTGAAAAGTCATTGCTTGTTGCTTCTACATCCATCTATGGAAGAACCCCGGCAGGCATCTGCCAAAAAAAGCGTAAATTTTTGGAGGGCTTGTGAAAAGCCATTGCTTGTTGCTTTTACATCCATGTATGGAAGAACCCCGGCAGGCATCTGCCAATAAAAAAGGTCAATTTTTGGAGGGCTTGTGAAAAGCCATTGCTTGTTGCTTTTACATCCATGTATGGAAGAACCCCGGCAGGCATCTGCCAATAAAAAATGTCAATTTTTGGATGGGTTGTGAAAAGCCATTGCTTGTTGCTTTTACATCCATGTATGGAAGAACCCCGGCAGGCATCTGCCAATAAAAAGGGTCAATTTTTGGATGGGTTGTGAAAAGCCATTGCTTGTTGCTTTTACATCCATGTATGGAAGAACCCCGGCAGGCATCTGCCAAAAAAAGCGTCAATTTTTGGAGGGCTTGTGAAAAGCCATTGCTTTTTGCTTTTATATCCATGTATGGAAGAACCCCGGCAGGCATCTGCCCAAAAAAAAGGGTCAATTTTTGGAGGGCTTGTGAAAAGTCATTGCTTGTTGCTTTTACATCCATGTATGGAAGAACCCCGGCAGGCATCTGCCAAAAAAAGCGTCAATTTTTGGAGGGCTTGTGAAAAGCCATTGCTTGTTGCTTTTACATCCATGTATGGAAGAACCCCGGCAGGCATCTGCCCAAAAAAAGGGTCAATTTTTGGAGGGCTTGTGAAAAGTCATTGCTTGTTGCTTTTACATCCATGTATGGAAGAACCCCGGCAGGCATCTGCCAAAAAAAGCGTCAATTTTTGGAGGGCTTGTGAAAAGCCATTGCTTGTTGCTTTTACATCCATGTATGGAAGAACCCCGGCAGGCATCTGCCCAAAAAAGGGTCAATTTTTGGAGGGCTTGTGAAAAGCCATTGCTTGTTGCTTTTACATCCATGTATGGAAGAACCCCCGGCAGGCATCTGCCAATAAAAAGGGTCAATTTTTGGAGGGCTTGTGAAAAGTCATTGCTTGTTGCTTTTACATCCATCTATGGAAGAACCCCGGCAGGCATCTGCCAAAAAAAGCGTCAATTTTTGGAGGGCTTGTGAAAAGCCATTGCTTTTTGCTTTTATATCCATGTATGGAAGAACCCCGGCAGGCATCTGCCAATAAAAAGGGTCAATTTTTGGATGGGTTGTGAAAAGCCATTGCTTGTTGCTTTTACATCCATGTATGGAAGAACCCCGGCAGGCATCTGCCAATAAAAAGGGTCAATTTTTGGATGGGTTGTGAAAAGCCATTGCTTGTTGCTTTTACATCCATGTATGGAAGAACCCCGGCAGGCATCTGCCAAAAAAAGCGTCAATTTTTGGAGGGCTTGTGAAAAGCCATTGCTTTTTGCTTTTATATCCATGTATGGAAGAACCCCGGCAGGCATCTGCCCAAAAAAAAGGGTCAATTTTTGGAGGGCTTGTGAAAAGTCATTGCTTGTTGCTTTTACATCCATGTATGGAAGAACCCCGGCAGGCATCTGCCAAAAAAAGCGTCAATTTTTGGAGGGCTTGTGAAAAGCCATTGCTTGTTGCTTTTACATCCATGTATGGAAGAACCCCGGCAGGCATCTGCCCAAAAAAAGGGTCAATTTTTGGAGGGCTTGTGAAAAGTCATTGCTTGTTGCTTTTACATCCATGTATGGAAGAACCCCGGCAGGCATCTGCCAAAAAAAGCGTCAATTTTTGGAGGGCTTGTGAAAAGCCATTGCTTGTTGCTTTTACATCCATGTATGGAAGAACCCCGGCAGGCATCTGCCCAAAAAAGGGTCAATTTTTGGAGGGCTTGTGAAAAGCCATTGCTTGTTGCTTTTACATCCATGTATGGAAGAACCCCCGGCAGGCATCTGCCAATAAAAAGGGTCAATTTTTGGAGGGCTTGTGAAAAGTCATTGCTTGTTGCTTTTACATCCATCTATGGAAGAACCCCGGCAGGCATCTGCCAATAAAAAGGGTCAATTTTTGGAGGGCTTGTCAAAAGCCATTGCTTGTTGCTTTTACATCCATGTATGGAAGAACCCCGGCAGGTATCTGCCAATAAAAAAGGTCAATTTTTGGAGGGCTTGTGAAAAGCCATTGCTTGTTGCTTTTACATCCATGTATGGAAGAACCCCGGCAGGCATCTGCCAAAAAAAAGGGTCAATTTTTGTAGGTCTTGTGAAAAGTCATTGCTTGTTGCTTTTACATCCATGTATGGAAGAACCCCGGCAGGCATCTGCCAAAAAAAAGGGTCAATTTTTGTAGGTCTTGTGAAAAGTCATTGCTTGTTGCTTTTACATCCATGTATGGAAGAACCCCGGCAGGCATCTGCCCAAAAAAAGGGTCAATTTTTGGAGGGCTTGTGAAAAGTCATTGCTTGTTGCTTTTACATCCATGTATGGAAGAACCCCGGCAGGCATCTGCCAAAAAAAGCGTCAACTTTTGGAGGGCTTGTGAAAAGCCATTGCTTGTTGCTTTTACATCCATGTATGGAAGAACACCGGCAGGCATCTGCCAAAAAAAAGGGTCAATTTTTGGAGGGCTTGTGAAAAGTCATTGCTTGTTGCTTCTACATCCATGTATGGAAGAACCCTGGCAGGTATCTGCCAAAAAAAGCGTCAATTTTTGGAGGGCTTGTGAAAAGCCATTGCTTGTTGCTTTTACATCCATGTATGGAAGAACCCCGGCAGGCATCTGCCAATAAAAAGGGTCAATTTTTGGATGGGTTGTGAAAAGCCATTGCTTGTTGCTTTTACATCCATGTATGGAAGAACCCCGGCAGGCATCTGCCAATAAAAAGGGTCAATTTTTGGAGGGCTTGTGAAAAGTCATTGCTTGTTGCTTTTACATCCATGTATGGAAGAACCCCGGCACGCATCTGCCAAAAAAAAGGGTAAATTTTTGGAGGGCTTGTAAATAGTCATTGCTTGTTGCTTCTACATCCATCTATGGAAGAACCCCGGCAGGTATCTGCCAATAAAAAAGGTCAATTTTTGGAGGTCTTGTGAAAAGCCATTGCTTGTTGCTTTTACATCCATGTATGGAAGAACCCCGGCAGGCATCTGCCAAAAAAAGCGTCAATTTTTGGAGGGCTTGTGAAAAGCCATTGCTTGTTGCTTTTACATCCATGTATGGAAGAACCCCGGCAGGCATCTGCCCAAAAAAAGGGTCAATTTTTGGAGGGCTTGTGAAAAGTCATTGCTTGTTGCTTTTACATCCATGTATGGAAGAACCCCGGCAGGCATCTGCCAAAAAAAGCGTCAATTTTTGGAGGGCTTGTGAAAAGCCATTGCTTGTTGCTTTTACATCCATGTATGGAAGAACCCCGGCAGGCATGTGCCAAAAAAAGCGTACATTTTTGGAGGGCTTGTGAAAAGCCATTGCTTGTTGCTTTTACATCCATGTATGGAAGAACCCCGGCAGGCATCTGCCAATAAAAAGGGTCAATTTTTGGAGGGCTTGTAAAAAGTCATTGCTTGTTGCTTCTACATCCATCTATGGAAGAACCCCGGCAGGTATCTGCCAATAAAAAAGGTCAATTTTTGGAGGTCTTGTGAAAAGCCATTGCTTGTTGCTTTTACATCCATGTATGGAAGAACCCCGGCAGGCATCTGCCAATAAAAAGGGTCCATTTTTGGAGGGCTTGTGAAAAGCCATTGCTTGTTGCTTTTACATCCATGTATGGAAGAACCCCGGCAGGCATCTGCCAATAAAAAGGGTCCATTTTTGGAGGGCTTGTGAAAAGTCATTGCTTGTTGCTTTTACATCCATGTATGGAAGAACCCCGGCAGGCATCTGCCAAAAAAAGCGTCAATTTTTGGAGGGCTTGTGAAAAGCCATTGCTTGTTGCTTTTACATCCATGTATGGAAGAACCCCGGCAGGCATCTGCCCAAAAAAAGGGTCAATTTTTGGAGGGCTTGTGAAAAGTCATTGCTTGTTGCTTTTACATCCATGTATGGAAGAACCCCGGCAGGCATCTGCCAAAAAAAGCGTCAATTTTTGGAGGGCTTGTGAAAAGCCATTGCTTGTTGCTTTTACATCCATGTATGGAAGAACCCCGGCAGGCATCTGCCAATAAAAAGGGTCCATTTTTGGAGGGCTTGTGAAAAGCCATTGCTTGTTGCTTTTACATCCATGTATGGAAGAACCCCGGCAGGCATCTGCCAATAAAAAGGGTACATTTTTGGAGGGCTTGTGAAAAGCCATTGCTTGTTGCTTTTACATCCATGTATGGAAGAACCCCGGCAGGCATCTGCCAATAAAAAGGGTCCATTTTTGGAGGGCTTGTGAAAAGCCATTGCTTGTTGCTTTTACATCCATGTATGGAAGAACCCCGGCAGGCATCTGCCAATAAAAAGGGTCCATTTTTGGAGGGCTTGTGAAAAGTCATTGCTTGTTGCTTTTACATCCATGTATGGAAGAACCCCGGCAGGCATCTGCCAAAAAAAGCGTCAATTTTTGGAGGGCTTGTGAAAAGTCATTGCTTGTTGCTTTTACATCCATGTATGGAAGAACCCCGGCAGGCATCTGCCAAAAAAAGCGTCAATTTTTGGAGGGCTTGTGAAAAGCCATTGCTTGTTGCTTTTACATCCATGTATGGAAGAACCCCGGCAGGCATGTGCCAAAAAAAGCGTACATTTTTGGAGGGCTTGTGAAAAGCCATTGCTTGTTGCTTTTACATCCATGTATGGAAGAACCCCGGCAGGCATCTGCCAATAAAAAGGGTCAATTTTTGGAGGGCTTGTAAAAAGTCATTGCTTGTTGCTTCTACATCCATCTATGGAAGAACCCCGGCAGGTATCTGCCAATAAAAAAGGTCAATTTTTGGAGGTCTTGTGAAAAGCCATTGCTTGTTGCTTTTACATCCATGTATGGAAGAACCCCGGCAGGCATCTGCCAATAAAAAGGGTCCATTTTTGGAGGGCTTGTGAAAAGCCATTGCTTGTTGCTTTTACATCCATGTATGGAAGAACCCCGGCAGGCATCTGCCAATAAAAAGGGTCCATTTTTGGAGGGCTTGTGAAAAGTCATTGCTTGTTGCTTTTACATCCATGTATGGAAGAACCCCGGCAGGCATCTGCCAAAAAAAGCGTCAATTTTTGGAGGGCTTGTGAAAAGCCATTGCTTGTTGCTTTTACATCCATGTATGGAAGAACCCCGGCAGGCATCTGCCCAAAAAAAGGGTCAATTTTTGGAGGGCTTGTGAAAAGTCATTGCTTGTTGCTTTTACATCCATGTATGGAAGAACCCCGGCAGGCATCTGCCAAAAAAAGCGTCAATTTTTGGAGGGCTTGTGAAAAGCCATTGCTTGTTGCTTTTACATCCATGTATGGAAGAACCCCGGCAGGCATCTGCCAATAAAAAGGGTCCATTTTTGGAGGGCTTGTGAAAAGCCATTGCTTGTTGCTTTTACATCCATGTATGGAAGAACCCCGGCAGGCATCTGCCAATAAAAAGGGTACATTTTTGGAGGGCTTGTGAAAAGCCATTGCTTGTTGCTTTTACATCCATGTATGGAAGAACCCCGGCAGGCATCTGCCAAAAAAAAGGGTCAATTTTTGTAGGTCTTGTGAAAAGTCATTGCTTGTTGCTTTTACATCCATGTATGGAAGAACCCCGGCAGGCATCTGCCCAAAAAAAGGGTCAATTTTTGGAGGGCTTGTGAAAAGTCATTGCTTGTTGCTTTTACATCCATGTATGGAAGAACCCCGGCAGGCATCTGCCAAAAAAAGCGTCAACTTTTGGAGGGCTTGTGAAAAGCCATTGCTTGTTGCTTTTACATCCATGTATGGAAGAACACCGGCAGGCATCTGCCAAAAAAAAGGGTCAATTTTTGGAGGGCTTGTGAAAAGTCATTGCTTGTTGCTTCTACATCCATGTATGGAAGAACCCTGGCAGGTATCTGCCAAAAAAAGCGTCAATTTTTGGAGGGCTTGTGAAAAGCCATTGCTTGTTGCTTTTACATCCATGTATGGAAGAACCCCGGCAGGCATCTGCCAATAAAAAGGGTCAATTTTTGGAGGGCTTGTGAAAAGTCATTGCTTGTTGCTTTTACATCCATCTATGGAAGAACCCCGGCAGACATCTGCCAAAAAAAGCGTCAATTTTTGGAGGGCTTGTGAAAAGCCATTGCTTTTTGCTTTTATATCCATGTATGGAAGAACCCCGGCAGGCATCTGCCAAAAAAAGCGTACATTTTTGGAGGGCTTGTGAAAAGCCATTGCTTGTTGCTTTTACATCCATGTATGGAAGAACCCCGGCAGGCATCTGCCAATAAAAAGGGTCAATTTTTGGATGGGTTGTGAAAAGCCATTGCTTGTTGCTTTTACATCCATGTATGGAAGAACCCCGGCAGGCATCTGCCAATAAAAAGGGTCAATTTTTGGATGGGTTGTGAAAAGCCATTGCTTGTTGCTTTTACATCCATGTATGGAAGAACCCCGGCACGCATCTGCCAAAAAAAAGGGTAAATTTTTGGAGGGCTTGTAAAAAGTCATTGCTTGTTGCTTCTACATCCATCTATGGAAGAACCCCGGCAGGTATCTGCCAATAAAAAAGGTCAATTTTTGGAGGTCTTGTGAAAAGCCATTGCTTGTTGCTTTTACATCCATGTATGGAAGAACCCCGGCAGGCATCTGCCAAAAAAAGCGTCAATTTTTGGAGGGCTTGTGAAAAGCCATTGCTTGTTGCTTTTACATCCATGTATGGAAGAACCCCGGCAGGCATGTGCCAAAAAAAGCGTACATTTTTGGAGGGCTTGTGAAAAGCCATTGCTTGTTGCTTTTACATCCATGTATGGAAGAACCCCGGCAGGCATCTGCCAATAAAAAGGGTCAATTTTTGGAGGGCTTGTAAAAAGTCATTGCTTGTTGCTTCTACATCCATCTATGGAAGAACCCCGGCAGGCATCTGCCAATAAAAAAGGTCAATTTTTGGAGGTCTTGTGAAAAGCCATTGCTTGTTGCTTTTACATCCATGTATGGAAGAACCCCGGCAGGCATCTGCCAATAAAAAGGGTCCATTTTTGGAGGGCTTGTGAAAAGCCATTGCTTGTTGCTTTTACATCCATGTATGGAAGAACCCCGGCAGGCATCTGCCAATAAAAAGGGTCCATTTTTGGAGGGCTTGTGAAAAGTCATTGCTTGTTGCTTTTACATCCATGTATGGAAGAACCCCGGCAGGCATCTGCCAAAAAAAGCGTCAATTTTTGGAGGGCTTGTGAAAAGCCATTGCTTGTTGCTTTTACATCCATGTATGGAAGAACCCCGGCAGGCATCTGCCCAAAAAAAGGGTCAATTTTTGGAGGGCTTGTGAAAAGTCATTGCTTGTTGCTTTTACATCCATGTATGGAAGAACCCCGGCAGGCATCTGCCAAAAAAAGCGTCAATTTTTGGAGGGCTTGTGAAAAGCCATTGCTTGTTGCTTTTACATCCATGTATGGAAGAACCCCGGCAGGCATCTGCCAATAAAAAGGGTCCATTTTTGGAGGGCTTGTGAAAAGCCATTGCTTGTTGCTTTTACATCCATGTATGGAAGAACCCCGGCAGGCATCTGCCAATAAAAAGGGTACATTTTTGGAGGGCTTGTGAAAAGCCATTGCTTGTTGCTTTTACATCCATGTATGGAAGAACCCCGGCAGGCATCTGCCAAAAAAAAGGGTCAATTTTTGGAGGGCTTGTGAAAAGCCATTGCTTGTTGCTTTTACATCCATGTATGGAAGAACCCCGGCAGGCATCTGCCCAAAAAAAGGGTCAATTTTTGGAGGGCTTGTGAAAAGTCATTGCTTGTTGCTTTTACATCCATGTATGGAAGAACCCCGGCAGGCATCTGCCAAAAAAAGCGTCAATTTTTGGAGGGCTTGTGAAAAGCCATTGCTTGTTGCTTTTACATCCATGTATGGAAGAACCCCGGCAGGCATCTGCCAATAAAAAGGGTCCATTTTTGGAGGGCTTGTGAAAAGCCATTGCTTGTTGCTTTTACATCCATGTATGGAAGAACCCCGGCAGGCATCTGCCAATAAAAAGGGTACATTTTTGGAGGGCTTGTGAAAAGCCATTGCTTGTTGCTTTTACATCCATGTATGGAAGAACCCCGGCAGGCATCTGCCAAAAAAAAGGGTCAATTTTTGTAGGTCTTGTGAAAAGTCATTGCTTGTTGCTTTTACATCCATGTATGGAAGAACCCCGGCAGGCATCTGCCCAAAAAAAGGGTCAATTTTTGGAGGGCTTGTGAAAAGTCATTGCTTGTTGCTTTTACATCCATGTATGGAAGAACCCCGGCAGGCATCTGCCAAAAAAAGCGTCAACTTTTGGAGGGCTTGTGAAAAGCCATTGCTTGTTGCTTTTACATCCATGTATGGAAGAACACCGGCAGGCATCTGCCAAAAAAAAGGGTCAATTTTTGGAGGGCTTGTGAAAAGTCATTGCTTGTTGCTTCTACATCCATGTATGGAAGAACCCTGGCAGGTATCTGCCAAAAAAAGCGTCAATTTTTGGAGGGCTTGTGAAAAGCCATTGCTTGTTGCTTTTACATCCATGTATGGAAGAACCCCGGCAGGCATCTGCCAATAAAAAGGGTCAATTTTTGGAGGGCTTGTGAAAAGTCATTGCTTGTTGCTTTTACATCCATCTATGGAAGAACCCCGGCAGACATCTGCCAAAAAAAGCGTCAATTTTTGGAGGGCTTGTGAAAAGCCATTGCTTTTTGCTTTTATATCCATGTATGGAAGAACCCCGGCAGGCATCTGCCAAAAAAAGCGTACATTTTTGGAGGGCTTGTGAAAAGCCATTGCTTGTTGCTTTTACATCCATGTATGGAAGAACCCCGGCAGGCATCTGCCAATAAAAAGGGTCAATTTTTGGATGGGTTGTGAAAAGCCATTGCTTGTTGCTTTTACATCCATGTATGGAAGAACCCCGGCAGGCATCTGCCAATAAAAAGGGTCAATTTTTGGATGGGTTGTGAAAAGCCATTGCTTGTTGCTTTTACATCCATGTATGGAAGAACCCCGGCACGCATCTGCCAAAAAAAAGGGTAAATTTTTGGAGGGCTTGTAAAAAGTCATTGCTTGTTGCTTCTACATCCATCTATGGAAGAACCCCGGCAGGTATCTGCCAATAAAAAAGGTCAATTTTTGGAGGTCTTGTGAAAAGCCATTGCTTGTTGCTTTTACATCCATGTATGGAAGAACCCCGGCAGGCATCTGCCAAAAAAAGCGTCAATTTTTGGAGGGCTTGTGAAAAGCCATTGCTTGTTGCTTTTACATCCATGTATGGAAGAACCCCGGCAGGCATGTGCCAAAAAAAGCGTACATTTTTGGAGGGCTTGTGAAAAGCCATTGCTTGTTGCTTTTACATCCATGTATGGAAGAACCCCGGCAGGCATCTGCCAATAAAAAGGGTCAATTTTTGGAGGGCTTGTAAAAAGTCATTGCTTGTTGCTTCTACATCCATCTATGGAAGAACCCCGGCAGGTATCTGCCAATAAAAAAGGTCAATTTTTGGAGGTCTTGTGAAAAGCCATTGCTTGTTGCTTTTACATCCATGTATGGAAGAACCCCGGCAGGCATCTGCCAATAAAAAGGGTCCATTTTTGGAGGGCTTGTGAAAAGCCATTGCTTGTTGCTTTTACATCCATGTATGGAAGAACCCCGGCAGGCATCTGCCAATAAAAAGGGTCCATTTTTGGAGGGCTTGTGAAAAGTCATTGCTTGTTGCTTTTACATCCATGTATGGAAGAACCCCGGCAGGCATCTGCCAAAAAAAGCGTCAATTTTTGGAGGGCTTGTGAAAAGCCATTGCTTGTTGCTTTTACATCCATGTATGGAAGAACCCCGGCAGGCATCTGCCCAAAAAAAGGGTCAATTTTTGGAGGGCTTGTGAAAAGTCATTGCTTGTTGCTTTTACATCCATGTATGGAAGAACCCCGGCAGGCATCTGCCAAAAAAAGCGTCAATTTTTGGAGGGCTTGTGAAAAGCCATTGCTTGTTGCTTTTACATCCATGTATGGAAGAACCCCGGCAGGCATCTGCCAATAAAAAGGGTCCATTTTTGGAGGGCTTGTGAAAAGCCATTGCTTGTTGCTTTTACATCCATGTATGGAAGAACCCCGGCAGGCATCTGCCAATAAAAAGGGTACATTTTTGGAGGGCTTGTGAAAAGCCATTGCTTGTTGCTTTTACATCCATGTATGGAAGAACCCCGGCAGGCATCTGCCAAAAAAAAGGGTCAATTTTTGGAGGGCTTGTGAAAAGCCATTGCTTGTTGCTTTTACATCCATCTATGGAAGAACCCCGGCAGGCATCTGCCAAAAAAAAGCGTCAATTTTTGGAGAGCTTGTGAAAAGTCATTGCTTGTTGCTTTTACATCCATGTATGGAAGAACCCCGGCAGGCATCTGCCAAAAAAAGCGTACATTTTTGGAGGGCTTGTGAAAAGCCATTGCTTGTTGCTTTTACATCCATGTATGGAAGAACCCCGGCAGGCATCTGCCAATAAAAAGGGTCCATTTTTGGAGGGCTTGTGAAAAGCCATTGCTTGTTGCTTTTACATCCATGTATGGAAGAACCCCGGCAGGCATCTGCCCAAAAAAAGGGTCAATTTTTGGAGGGCTTGTGAAAAGTCATTGCTTGTTGCTTTTACATCCATGTATGGAAGAACCCCGGCAGGCATCTGCCAAAAAAAGCGTCAATTTTTGGAGGGCTTGTGAAAAGCCATTGCTTGTTGCTTTTACATCCATGTATGGAAGAACCCCGGCAGGCATCTGCCCAAAAAAAGGGTCAATTTTTGGAGGGCTTGTGAAAAGTCATTGCTTGTTGCTTTTACATCCATGTATGGAAGAACCCCGGCAGGCATCTGCCAAAAAAAGCGTCAATTTTTGGAGGGCTTGTGAAAAGTCATTGCTTTTTGCTTTTACATCCATGTATGGAAGAACCTCGGCAGGCATCTGCCAAAAAAAGCGTCAATTTTTGGAGGGCTTGTGAAAAGCCATTGCTTGTTGCTTTTACATCCATGTATGGAAGAACCCCGGCAGGCATCTGCCAAAAAAAGCGTAAATTTTTGGAGGGCTTGTGAAAAGCCATTGCTTGTTGCTTTTACATCCATGTATGGAAGAACCCCGGCAGGCATCTGCCAATAAAAAGGGTCCATTTTTGGAGGGCTTGTGAAAAGCCATTGCTTGTTGCTTTTACATCCATGTATGGAAGAACCCCGGCAGGCATCTGCCCAAAAAAAGGGTCAATTTTTGGAGGGCTTGTGAAAAGTCATTGCTTGTTGCTTTTACATCCATGTATGGAAGAACCCCGGCAGGCATCTGCCAAAAAAAGCGTCAATTTTTGGAGGGCTTGTGAAAAGCCATTGCTTGTTGCTTTTACATCCATGTATGGAAGAACCCCGGCAGGCATCTGCCCAAAAAAAGGGTCAATTTTTGGAGGGCTTGTGAAAAGTCATTGCTTGTTGCTTTTACATCCATGTATGGAAGAACCCCGGCAGGCATCTGCCAAAAAAAGCGTCAATTTTTGGAGGGCTTGTGAAAAGTCATTGCTTTTTGCTTTTACATCCATGTATGGAAGAACCCCGGCAGGCATCTGCCAAAAAAAGCGTAAATTTTTGGAGGGCTTGTGAAAAGCCATTGCTTGTTGCTTTTACATCCATGTATGGAAGAACCCCGGCAGGCATCTGCCAATAAAAAGGGTCAATTTTTGGAGGGCTTGTGAAAAGTCATTGCTTGTTGCTTTTACATCCATCTATGGAAGAACCCCGGCAGGCATCTGCCAAAAAAAGCGTCAATTTTTGGAGGGCTTGTGAAAAGCCATTGCTTTTTGCTTTTATATCCATGTATGGAAGAACCCCGGCAGGCATCTGCCAAAAAAAGCGTAAATTTTTGGAGGGCTTGTGAAAAGCCATTGCTTGTTGCTTTTACATCCATGTATGGAAGAACCCCGGCAGGCATCTGCCAATAAAAAGGGTCCATTTTTGGAGGGCTTGTGAAAAGCCATTGCTTGTTGCTTTTACATCCATGTATGGAAGAACCCCGGCAGGCATCTGCCAATAAAAAGGGTCAATTTTTGGAGGGCTTGTCAAAAGCCATTGCTTGTTGCTTTTACATCCATGTATGGAAGAACCCCGGCAGGCATCTGCCAATAAAAATTGTCAATTTTTGGAGGGCTTGTGAAAAGCCATTGCTTGTTGCTTTTACATCCATGTATGGAAGAACCCCGGCAGGCATCTGCCCAAAAAAAGCGTCAATTTTTGGAGGGCTTGTGAAAAGCCATTGCTTGTTGCTTTTACATCCTTGTATGGAAGAACCCCGGCAGGCATCTGCCAAAAAAAGGGTCAATTTTTGCAGGGCTTGTGAAAAGCCATTGCTTGTTGAATTTACATCCATGTATGGAAGAACCCCGGCAGGCATCTGCCAATAAAAAGAGTAAAGTTTTGGAGGGCTTGTGAAAAGTCATTGCTTGTTGCTTTTACATCCATGTATGGAAGAACCCCGGCAGGCAACTGCCAATAAAAAGAGTAAATTTTTGGAGGGCTTGTGAAAAGCCATTGCTTGTTGCTTTTACATCCATGTATGGAAGAACCCCGGCAGGCATCTGCCAAAAAAAAGAGTACATTTTTGGAGGGCTTGTGAAAAGTCATTGCTTGTTGCTTTTACATCCATGTATGGAAGAACCCCGGCAGGCATCTGCCAAAAAAAAGGGTCAATTTTTGAAGGGCTTGTGAAAAGTCATTGCTTGTTGCTTCTACATCCATCTATGGAAGAACCCCGGCAGGTATCTGCCAATAAAAAAGGTCAATTTTTGGAGGGCTTGTGAAAAGCCATTGCTTGTTGCTTTTACATCCATGTATGGAAGAACCCCGGCAGGCATCTGCCAAAAAAAAGGGTCAATTTTTGGAGGTCTTGTGAAAAGTCATTGCTTGTTGCTTTTACATCCATGTATGGAAGAACCCCGGCAGGCATCTGCCCAAAAAAAGGGTCAATTTTTGGAGGGCTTGTGAAAAGTCATTGCTTGTTGCTTTTACATCCATGTATGGAAGAACCCCGGCAGGCATCTGCCAAAAAAAGCGTCAACTTTTGGAGGGCTTGTGAAAAGCCATTGCTTGTTGCTTTTACATCCATGTATGGAAGAACCCCGGCAGGCATCTGCCAAAAAAAAGGGTCAATTTTTGGAGGGCTTGTGAAAAGCCATTGCTTGTTGCTTTTACATCCATCTATGGAAGAACCCCGGCAGGCATCTGCCAAAAAAAAGCGTCAATTTTTGGAGAGCTTGTGAAAAGTCATTGCTTGTTGCTTTTACATCCATGTATGGAAGAACCCCGGCAGGCATCTGCCAAAAAAAGCGTAAATTTTTGGAGGGCTTGTGAAAAGCCATTGCTTGTTGCTTTTACATCCATGTATGGAAGAACCCCGGCAGGCATCTGCCAATAAAAAGGGTCCATTTTTGGAGGGCTTGTGAAAAGCCATTGCTTGTTGCTTTTACATCTATGGAAGAACCCCGGCAGGCATCTGCCAATAAAAAGGGTCAATTTTTGGAGAGCTTGTCAAAAGCCATTGCTTGTTGCTTTTACATCCATGTATGGAAGAACCCCGGCAGGCATCTGCCAATAAAAAGGGTAAATTTTTGGAGGGCTTGTGAAAAGCCATTGCTTGTTGCTTTTACATCCATGTATGGAAGAACCCCGGCAGGCATCTGCCAATAAAAAGGGTCAATTTTTGGAGGGCTTGTGAAAAGCCATTGCTTGTTGCTTTTACATCCATGTATGGAAGAACCCCGGCAGGCATCTGCCAATAAAAAGGGTAAATTTTTGGAGGGCTTGTGAAAAGCCATTGCTTGTTGCTTTTACATCCATGTATGGAAGAACCCCGGCAGGCATCTGCCAAAAAAAAGGGTCAATTTTTGGAGGGCTTGTGAAAAGCCATTGCTTGTTGCTTTTACATCCATCTATGGAAGAACCCCGGAAGGCATCTGCCAAAAAAAGCGTCAATTTTTGGAGGGCTTGTGAAAAGTCATTGCTTGTTGCTTTTACATCCATGTATGGAAGAACCCCGGCAGGCATCTGCCAAAAAAAAGGGTCAATTTTTGGAGGGCTTGTGAAAAGCCATTGCTTGTTGCTTTTACATCCATGTATGGAAGAACCCCGGCAGGCATCTGCCAAAAAAAAGGGTCAATTTTTGGAGGGCTTGTGAAAAGTCATTGCTTGTTGCTTTTACATCCATCTATGGAAGAACCCCGGCAGGCATCTGCCAAAAAAAGCGTAAATTTTTGGAGGGCTTGTGAAAAGCCATTGCTTGTTGCTTTTACATCCATTTATGGAAGAACCCCGGCAGGCATCTGCCCAAAAAATAGGGTAAATTTTTGGAGGGCTTGTGAAAAGTCATTGCTTGTTGCTTTTACATCCATGTATGGAAGAACCCCGGCAGGCATCTGCCAAAAAAAAGGGTCAATATTTGGAGGGCTTGTGAAAAGTCATTGCTTGTTGCTTTTACATCCATGTATGGAAGAACCCCGGCAGGCATCTGCCAAAAAAAGCGTCAATTTTTGGAGGGCTTGTGAAAAGCCATTGCTTGTTGCTTTTACATCCATGTATGGAAGAACCCCGGCAGGCATCTGCCAATAAAAAGGGTCCATTTTTGGAGGGCTTGTGAAAAGCCATTGCTTGTTGCTTTTACATCTATGGAAGAACCCCGGCAGGCATCTGCCAATAAAAAGGGTCAATTTTTGGAGGGCTTGTCAAAAGCCATTGCTTGTTGCTTTTACATCCATGTATGGAAGAACCCCGGCAGGCATCTGCCAATAAAAAGGGTAAATTTTTGGAGGGCTTGTGAAAAGCCATTGCTTGTTGCTTTTACATCCATGTATGGAAGAACCCCGGCAGGCATCTGCCAAAAAAAGCGTCAATTTTTGGAGGGCTTGTGAAAAGCCATTGCTTGTTGCTTTTACATCCATGTATGGAAGAACCCCGGCAGGCATCTGCCCAAAAAAAGGGTCAATTTTTGGAGGGCTTGTGAAAAGCCATTGCTTGTTGCTTTTACATCCATGTATGGAAGAACCCCGGCAGGCATCTGCCAAAAAAAAGGGTCAATTTTTGGAGGGCTTGTGAAAAGTCATTGCTTGTTGCTTTTACATCCATCTATGGAAGAACCCCGGCAGGCATCTGCCAAAAAAAGCGTCAATTTTTGGAGTGCTTGTGAAAAGCCATTGCTTGTTGCTTTTACATCCATGTATGGAAGAACCCCGGCAGGCATCTGCCAAAAAAAAGGGTAAATTTTTGGAGGGCTTGTGAAAAGTCATTGCTTGTTGCTTTTACATCCATGTATGGAAGAACCCCGGCAGGCATCTGCCAAAAAAAGCGTCAATTTTTGGAGGGCTTGTGAAAAGCCATTGCTTGTTGCTTTTACATCCATGTATGGAAGAACCCCGGCAGGCATCTGCCAAAAAAAGCGTCAATTTTTGGAGTGCTTGTGAAAAGCCATTGCTTGTTGCTTTTACATCCATGTATGGAAGAACCCCGGCAGGCATCTGCCAAAAAAAAGGGTAAATTTTTGGAGGGCTTGTGAAAAGTCATTGCTTGTTGCTTTTACATCCATGTATGGAAGAACCCCGGCAGGCATCTGCCAAAAAAAAGGGTCAATATTTGGAGGGCTTGTGAAAAGTCATTGCTTGTTGCTTTTACATCCATGTATGGAAGAACCCCGGCAGGCATCTGCCAAAAAAAGCGTCAATTTTTGGAGGGCTTGTGAAAAGCCATTGCTTGTTGCTTTTACATCCATGTATGGAAGAACCCCGGCAGGCATCTGCCAAAAAAAAGGGTCAATTTTTGGAGGGCTTGTGAAAAGTCATTGCTTGTTGCTTTTACATCCATGTATGGAAGAACCCCGGCAGGCATCTGCCAAAAAAAAGGGTCAATATTTGGAGGGCTTGTGAAAAGTCATTGCTTGTTGCTTTTACATCCATGTATGGAAGAACCCCGGCAGGCATCTGCCAAAAAAAAGGGTAAATTTTTGGAGGGCTTGTGAAAAGTCATTGCTTGTTGCTTTTACATCCATGTATGGAAGAACCCCGGCAGGCATCTGACAAAAAAAGCGTCAATTTTTGGAGGGCTTGTGAAAAGCCATTGCTTGTTGCTTTTACATCCATGTATGGAAGAACCCCGGCAGGCATCTGCCAAAAAAAGCGTCAATTTTTGGAGGGCTTGTGAAAAGCCATTGCTTGTTGCTTTTACATCCATGTATGGAAGAACCCCGGCAGGCATCTGCCAAAAAAAAGGGTAAATTTTTGGAGGGCTTGTGAAAAGTCATTGCTTGTTGCTTTTACATCCATGTATGGAAGAACCCCGGCAGGCATCTGCCAAAAAAAGCGTCAATTTTTGGAGGGCTTGTGAAAAGCCATTGCTTGTTGCTTTTACATCCATGTATGGAAGAACCCCGGCAGGCATCTGCCAAAAAAAGCGTCAATTTTTGGAGTGCTTGTGAAAAGCCATTGCTTGTTGCTTTTACATCCATGTATGGAAGAACCCCGGCAGGCATCTGCCAAAAAAAAGGGTAAATTTTTGGAGGGCTTGTGAAAAGTCATTGCTTGTTGCTTTTACATCCATGTATGGAAGAACCCCGGCAGGCATCTGCCAAAAAAAAGGGTCAATATTTGGAGGGCTTGTGAAAAGTCATTGCTTGTTGCTTTTACATCCATGTATGGAAGAACCCCGGCAGGCATCTGCCAAAAAAAAGGGTCAATATTTGGAGGGCTTGTGAAAAGTCATTGCTTGTTGCTTTTACATCCATGTATGGAAGAACCCCGGCAGGCATCTGCCAAAAAAAAAGGGTAAATTTTTGGAGGGCTTGTGAAAAGTCATTGCTTGTTGCTTTTACATCCATGTATGGAAGAACCCCGGCAGGCATCTGACAAAAAAAGCGTCAATTTTTGGAGGGCTTGTGAAAAGCCATTGCTTGTTGCTTTTACATCCATGTATGGAAGAACCCCGGCAGGCATCTGCCAAAAAAAGCGTCAATTTTTGGAGGGCTTGTGAAAAGCCATTGCTTGTTGCTTTTACATCCATATATGGAAGAACCCCGGCAGGCATCTGCCAAAAAAAAGGGTCAATTTTTGGAGGGCTTGTGAAAAGTCATTGCTTGTTGCTTTTACATCCATGTATGGAAGAACCCCGGCAGGCATCTGCCAAAAAAAAGCGTCAATTTTTGGAGGGCTTGTGAAAAGCCATTGCTTGTTGCTTTTACATCCATGTATGGAAGAACCCCGGCAGGCATCTGCCCAAAAAAAGGGTCAATTTTTGGAGGGCTTGTGAAAAGTCATTGCTTGTTGCTTTTACATCCATGTATGGAAGAACCCCGGCAGGCATCTGCCAAAAAAAGCGTAAATTTTTGGAGGGCTTGTGAAAAGTCATTGCTTGTTGCTTTTACATCGATGTATGGAAGAACCCCGGCAGGCATCTGCCAAAAAAAAGGGTCAATTTTTGGAGGGCTTGTGAAAAGTCATTGCTTGTTGCTTTTACATCCATGTATGGAAGAACCCCGGCAGGCATCTGCCAAAAAAAAGGGTCAATTTTTGGAGGGCTTGTGAAAAGCCATTGCTTGTTGCTTTTACATCCATGTATGGAAGAACCCCGGCAGGCATCTGCCAAAAAAAGCGTCAATTTTTGGAGGGCTTGTGAAAAGCCATTGCTTGTTGCTTTTACATCCATTTATGGAAGAACCGCGGCAGGCATCTGCCCAAAAAAAGGGTAAATTTTTGGAGGGCTTGTGAAAAGTCATTGCTTGTTGCTTTTACATCCATGTATGGAAGAACCCCGGCAGGCATCTGCCAAAAAAAAGGGTCAATATTTGGAGGGCTTGTGAAAAGTCATTGCTTGTTGCTTTTACATCCATGTATGGAAGAACCCCGGCAGGCATCTGCCAAAAAAAAGGGTCAATTTTTGGAGGGCTTGTGAAAAGCCATTGCTTGTTGCTTTTACATCTATGTATGGAAGAACCCCGGCAGGCATCTGCCAAAAAAAGCGTCAATTTTTGGAGGGCTTGTGAAAAGCCATTGCTTGTTGCTTTTACATCCATGTATGGAAGAACCCCGGCAGGCATCTGCCAAAAAAAGCGTCAATTTTTGGAGGGCTTGTGAAAAGCCATTGCTTGTTGCTTTTACATCCATGTATGGAAGAACCCTGGCAGGCATCTGCCCAAAAAAAGGGTCAATTTTTGGAGGGCTTGTGAAAAGTCATTGCTTGTTGCTTTTACATCCATGTATGGAAGAACCCCGGCAGGCATCTGCCAAAAAAAAGGGTCAATTTTTGGAGGGCTTGTGAAAAGTCATTGCTTGTTGCTTTTACATCCATGTATGGAAGAACCCCGGCAGGCATCTGCCAAAAAAAAGGGTCAATTTTTGGAGGGCTCGTGAAAAGTCATTGCTTGTTGCTTTTACATCCATGTATGGAAGAACCCCGGCAGGCATCTGCCAAAAAAAAGGGTCAATTTTTGGAGGGCTTGTGAAAAGTCATTGCTTGTTGCTTTTACATCCATCTATGGAAGAACCCCGGCAGGCATCTGCCAAAAAAAGCGTCAATTTTTGGAGTGCTTGTGAAAAGCCATTGCTTGTTGCTTTTACATCCATGTATGGAAGAACCCCGGCAGGCATCTGCCAAAAAAAAGGGTAAATTTTTGGAGGGCTTGTGAAAAGTCATTGCTTGTTGCTTTTACATCCATGTATGGAAGAACCCCGGCAGGCATCTGCCAAAAAAAGCGTCAATTTTTGGAGGGCTTGTGAAAAGCCATTGCTTGTTGCTTTTACATCCATGTATGGAAGAACCCCTGAAGGCATCTGCCAAAAAAAGGGTCAATTTTTGGAGGGCTTGTCAAAAGCCATTGCTTGTTGCTTTTACATCCATGTATGGAAGAACCCCGGCAGGCATCTGCCAAAAAAAAGGGTCAATTTTTGGAGGGCTTGTCAAAAGCCATTGCTTGTTGCTTTTACATCCATGTATGGAAGAACCCCGGCAGGCATCTGCCAATAAAAAGGGTCAATTTTTGGAGGGCTTGTGAAAAGTCATTGCTTGTTGCTTTTACATCCATGTATGGAAGAACCCCGGCAGGCATCTGCCAATAAAAAGGGTCAATTTTTGGAGGGCTTGTCAAAAGCCATTGCTTGTTGCTTTTACATCCATGTATGGAAGAACCCCGGCAGGCATCTGCCAATAAAAAGGGTCAATTTTTGGAGGGCTTGTGAAAAGCCATTGCTTGTTGCTTTTACATCCATGTATGGAAGAACCCCGGCAGGCATCTGCCAAAAAAAGCGTCAATTATTGGAGGGCTTGTGAAAAGCCATTGCTTGTTGCTTTTACATCCATGTATGGAAGAACCCCGGCAGGCATCTGCCAAAAAAAGCGTCAATTTTTGGAGGGCTTGTGAAAAGCCATTGCTTGTTGCTTTTACATCCATGTATGGAAGAACCCCGGCAGGCATCTGCCAAAAATAGCGTCTATTTTTGGAGGGCTTGTGAAAAGCCATTGCTTGTTGCTTTTACATCCATGTATGGAAGAACCCCGGCAGGCATCTGCCAATAAAAAGGGTACATTTTTGGAGGGCTTGTGAAAAGCCATTGCTTGTTGCTTTTACATCCATGTATGGAAGAACCCCGGCAGGCATCTGCCAAAAAAAAGGGTCAAATTTTGGAGGGCTTGTGAAAAGCCATTGCTTGTTGCTTTTACATCCATGTATGGAAGAACCCCGGCAGGCATCTGCCAAAAAAAGCGTCAATTTTTGGAGGGCTTGTGAAAAGCCATTGCTTGTTGCTTTTACATCCATGTATGGAAGAACCCCGGCAGGCATCTGCCAAAAAAAGCGTTAATTTTTGGAGGGCTTGTGAAAAGCCATTGCTTGTTGCTTTTACATCCATGTATGGAAGAACCCCGGCAGGCATCTGCCAAAAAAAAGGGTCAATTTTTGGAGGGCTTGTGAAAAGCCATTGCTTGTTGCTTTTACATCCATGTATGGAAGAACCCCGGCAGGCATCTGCCAATAAAAAGGGTCAATTTTTGGAGGGCTTGTGAAAAGCCATTGCTTGTTGCTTTTACATCCATGTATGGAAGAACCCCGGCAGGCATCGGCCAATAAAAAGGGTCAATTTTTGGAGGGCTTGTCAAAAGCCATTGCTTGTTGCTTTTACATCCATGTATGGAAGAACCCCGGCAGGCATCTGCCAATAAAAAGGGTCAATTTTTGGAGGGCTTGTGAAAAGCCATTGCTTGTTGCTTTTACATCCATGTATGGAAGAACCCCGGCAGGCATCGGCCAATAAAAAGGGTCAATTTTTGGAGGGCTTGTCAAAAGCCATTGCTTGTTGCTTTTACATCCATGTATGGAAGAACCCCGGCAGGCATCTGCCAATAAAAAGAGTAAATTTTTGGAGGGCTTGTGAAAAGTCATTGCTTGTTGCTTTTACATCCATGTATGGAAGAACCCCGGCAGGCATCTGCCAATAAAAAGAGTAAATTTTTGGAGGGCTTGTGAAAAGTCATTGCTTGTTGCTTTTACATCCATCTATGGAAGAACCCCGGCAGGCACCTGCCAAAAAAAGCGTCAATTTTTGCAGGGCTTGTGAAAAGCCATTGCTTGTTGCTTTTACATCCATGTATGGAAGAACCCCGGCAGGCATCTGCCAAAAAAAAGGGTCAATTTTTGGAGGGCTTGTGAAAAGTCATTGCTTGTTGCTTTTACATCCATCTATGGAAGAACCCCGGCAGGCATCTGCCAAAAAAAGCGTCAATTTTTGGAGGGCTTGTGAAAAGCCATTGCTTGTTGCTTTTACAACCATGTATGGAAGAACCCCGGCAGGCATCTGCCAAAAAAAAGGGTCAATTTTTGGAGGGCTTGTGAAAAGTGATTGCTTGTTGCTTTTACATCCATCTATGGAAGAACCCCGGCAGGCATCTGCCAAAAAAGCGTCAATTTTTGGAGGGCTTGTGAAAAGCCATTGCTTGTTGCTTTTATATCCATGTATGGAAGAACCCCGGCAGGCATCTGCCAAAAAAAGCGTCTATTTTTGGAGGGCTTGTGAAAAGCCATTGCTTGTTGCTTTTACATCCATGTATGGAAGAACCCCGGCAGGCATCTGCCAATAAAAAGGGTCAATTTTTGGAGGGCTTGTGAAAAGCCATTGCTTGTTGCTTTTACATCCATGTATGGAAGAACCCCGGCAGGCATCTGCCAATAAAAAGGGTCAATTTTTGGAGGGCTTGTCAAAAGCCATTGCTTGTTGCTTTTACATCCATGTATGGAAGAACCCCGGCAGGCATCTGCCAATAAAAATTGTCAATTTTTGGAGGGCTTGTGAAAAGCCATTGCTTGTTGCTTTTACATCCATGTATGGAAGAACCCCGGCAGGCATCTGCCAATAAAAAGGGTCAATTTTTGGAGGGCTTGTGAAAAGTCATTGCTTGTTGCTTTTACATCCATGTATGGAAGAACCCCGGCAGGCATCTGCCAAAAAAAGGGTCAATTTTTGGAGGGCTTGTGAATAGTCATTGCTTGTTGCTTTTACATCCATGTATGGAAGAACCCCGGCAGGCCTCTGCCAATAAAAAGGGTCAATTTTTGGAGGGCTTGTGAAAAGTCATTGCTTGTTGCTTTTACATCCATCTATGGAAGAACCCCGGCAGGCATCTGCCAAAAAAAGCGTCAATTTTTGGAGGGCTTGTGAAAAGCCATTGCTTGTTGCTTTTACATCCATGTATGGAAGAACCCCGGCAGGCATCTGCCAAAAAAAAGGGTCAATTTTTGGAGGGCTTGTGAAAAGTCATTGCTTGTTGCTTTTACATCCATGTATGGAAGAACCCCGGCAGGTATCTGCCAATAAAAAGGGTAAATTTTTGGAGGGATTGTGAAAAGCCATCGCTTGTTGCTTTTACGTCCATGTATGGAAGAACCCCGGCAGGCATCTGCCAAAAAAAGCGTCAATTTTTGGAGGGCTTGTGAAAAGCCATTGCTTGTTGCTTTTACATCCATGTATGGAAGAACCCCGGCAGGCATCTGCCAAAAAAAAGGGTCAATTTTTGGAGGGCTTGTCAAAAGTCATTGCTTGTTGCTTTTACATCCATGTATGGAAGAACCCCGGCAGGCATCTGCCAAAAAAAGGGTCAATTTTTGGAGGGCTTGTGAAAAGTCATTGCTTGTTGCTTTTACATCCATGTATGGAAGAACCCCGGCAGGCATCTGCCAAAAAAAGGGTCAATTTTTGGAGGGCTTGTGAAAAGCCATTGCTTGTTGCTTTTACGTCCATCTAAGGAATAACCCCGGCAGGCATCTGCCAATAAAAAGGGTAAATTTTTGGAGGGATTGTGAAAAGTCATTGCTTGTTGCTTTTACGTCCATCTAAGGAATAACCCCGGCAGGCATCTGCCAATAAAAAGGGTAAATTTTTGGAGGGCTTGTGAAAAGCCATTGCTTGTTGCTTTTACATCCATGTATGGAAGAACCCCGGCAGGCATCTGCCCAAAAAAAGGGTCAATTTTTGGAGGGCTTGTGAAAAGTCATTGCTTGTTGCTTTTACATCCATGTATGGAAGAACCCCGGCAGGCATCTGCCAAAAAAAGCGTCAATTTTTGGAGGGCTTGTGAAAAGCCATTGCTTGTTGCTTTTACATCCATGTATGGAAGAACCCCGGCAGGCATCTGCCAAAAAAAGCGTCAATTTTTGGAGGGCTTGTGAAAAGTCATTGCTTTTTGCTTTTACATCCATGTATGGAAGAACCCCGGCAGGCATCTGCCAAAAAAAGCGTAAATTTTTGGAGGGCTTGTGAAAAGCCATTGCTTGTTGCTTTTACATCCATGTATGGAAGAACCCCGGCAGGCATCTGCCAATAAAAAGGGTCCATTTTTGGAGGGCTTGTGAAAAGCCATTGCTTGTTGCTTTTACATCCATGTATGGAAGAACCCCGGCAGGCATCTGCCCAAAAAAAGGGTCAATTTTTGGAGGGCTTGTGAAAAGTCATTGCTTGTTGCTTTTACATCCATGTATGGAAGAACCCCGGCAGGCATCTGCCAAAAAAAGCGTCAATTTTTGGAGGGCTTGTGAAAAGTCATTGCTTTTTGCTTTTACATCCATGTATGGAAGAACCCCGGCAGGCATCTGCCAAAAAAAGCGTAAATTTTTGGAGGGCTTGTGAAAAGCCATTGCTTGTTGCTTTTACATCCATGTATGGAAGAACCCCGGCAGGCATCTGCCAATAAAAAGGGTCAATTTTTGGAGGGCTTGTGAAAAGTCATTGCTTGTTGCTTTTACATCCATCTATGGAAGAACCCCGGCAGGCATCTGCCAAAAAAAGCGTCAATTTTTGGAGGGCTTGTGAAAAGCCATTGCTTTTTGCTTTTATATCCATGTATGGAAGAACCCCGGCAGGCATCTGCCAAAAAAAGCGTAAATTTTTGGAGGGCTTGTGAAAAGCCATTGCTTGTTGCTTTTACATCCATGTATGGAAGAACCCCGGCAGGCATCTGCCAATAAAAAGGGTCCATTTTTGGAGGGCTTGTGAAAAGCCATTGCTTGTTGCTTTTACATCCATGTATGGAAGAACCCCGGCAGGCATCTGCCAATAAAAAGGGTCAATTTTTGGAGGGCTTGTCAAAAGCCATTGCTTGTTGCTTTTACATCCATGTATGGAAGAACCCCGGCAGGCATCTGCCAAAAAAAAGGGTCAATTTTTGGAGGGCTTGTGAAAAGCCATTGCTTGTTGCTTTTACATCCATCTATGGAAGAACCCCGGAAGGCATCTGCCAAAAAAAGCGTCAATTTTTGGAGGGCTTGTGAAAAGTCATTGCTTGTTGCTTTTACATCCATGTATGGAAGAACCCCGGCAGGCATCTGCCAAAAAAAAGGGTCAATTTTTGGAGGGCTTGTGAAAAGTCATTGCTTGTTGCTTTTACATCCATGTATGGAAGAACCCCGGCAGGCATCTGCCAATAAAAATTGTCAATTTTTGGAGGGCTTGTGAAAAGCCATTGTTTGTTGCTATTACATCCATGTATGGAAGAACCCCGGCAGGTATCTGCCAATAAAAAAGGTCAATTTTTGGAGGGCTTGTGAAAAGCCATTGCTTGTTGCTTTTACATCCATGTATGGAAGAACCCCGGCAGGCATCTGCCCAAAAAAAGGGTCAATTTTTGGAGGACTTGTGAAAAGCCATTGCTTGTTGCTTTTACATCCATCTATGGAAGAACCCCGGCAGGCATCTGCCAAAAAAAAGGGTCAATTTTTGGAGGGCTTGTGAAAAGTCATTGCTTGTTGCTTTTACATCCATGTATGGAAGAACCCCGGCAGGCATCTGCCCAAAAAAAGGGTCAATTTTTGGAGGGCTTGTGAAAAGCCATTGCTTGTTGCTTTTACATCCATGTATGGAAGAACCCCGGCAGGCATCTGCCCAAAAAAAGGGTCAATTTTTGGAGGTCTTGTGAAAAGTCATTGCTTGTTGCTTTTACATCCATGTATGGAAGAACCCCGGCAGGCATCTGCCAAAAAAAAGGGTCAATTTTTGGAGGGCTTGTGAAAAGTCATTGCTTGTTGCTTTTACATCCATGTATGGAAGAACCCCGGCAGGCATCTGCCCAAAAAAAGGGTCAATTTTTGGAGGGCTTGTGAAAAGCCATTGCTTGTTGCTTTTACATCCATGTATGGAAGAACCCCGGCAGGCATCTGCCAAAAAAAAGGGTCAATTTTTGGAGGTCTTGTGAAAAGTCATTGCTTGTTGCTTTTACATCCATGTATGGAAGAACCCCGGCAGGCATCTGCCAAAAAAAGGGTCAATTTTTGGAGGGCTTGTGAAAAGTCATTGCTTGTTGCTTTTACATCCATGTATGGAAGAACCCCGGCAGGCATCTGCCAATAAAAAGGGTAAATTTTTGGAGGTCTTGTGAAAAGTCATTGCTTGTTGCTTTTACATCCATGTATGGAAGAACCCCGGCAGGCATCTGCCCAAAAAAAGGGTCAATTTTTGGAGGGCTTGTGAAAAGCCATTGCTTGTTGCTTTTACATCCATGTATGGAAGAACCCCGGCAGGCATCTGCCAAAAAAAAGGGTCAATTTTTGGAGGTCTTGTGAAAAGTCATTGCTTGTTGCTTTTACATCCATGTATGGAAGAACCCCGGCAGGCATCTGCCAAAAAAAGGGACAATTTTTGGAGGGCTTGTGAAAAGTCATTGCTTGTTGCTTTTACATCCATGTATGGAAGAACCCCGGCAGGCATCTGCCAAAAAAAGGGTCAATTTTTGGAGGGCTTGTGAAAAGTCATTGCTTGTTGCTTTTACATCCATGTATGGAAGAACCCCGGCAGGCATCTGCCAATAAAAAGGGTACATTTTTGGAGGGCTTGTGAAAAGCCATTGCTTGTTGCTTTTACATCCATGTATGGAAGAACCCCGGCAGGCATCTGCAAATAAAAATTGTCAATTTTTGGAGGGCTTGTGAAAAGTCATTACTTGTTGCTTTTACATCCATGTATGGAAGAACCCCGGCAGGCATCTGCCAATAAAAAGGGTAAATTTTTGGAGGGCTTGTGAAAAGCCATTGCTTGTTGCTTTTACATCCATGTATGGAAGAACCCCGGCAGGCATCTGCCAAAAAAAGCGTAAATTTTTGGAGGGCTTGTGAAAAGCCATTGCTTGTTGCTTTTACATCCATGTATGGAAGAACCCCGGCAGGCATCTGCCCAAAAAAAGGGTCAATTTTTGGAGGGCTTGTGAAAAGTCATTGCTTGTTGCTTTTACATCCATGTATGGAAGAACCCCGGCAGGCATCTGCCAAAAAAAGCGTAAATTTTTGGAGGGCTTGTGAAAAGCCATTGCTTGTTGCTTTTACATCCATGTATGGAAGAACCCCGGCAGGCATCTGCCAAAAAAAGCGTAAATTTTTGGAGGGCTTGTGAAAAGCCATTGCTTGTTGCTTTTACATCCATGTATGGAAGAACCCCGGCAGGCATCTGCCAATAAAAAAGGTCAATTTTTGGAGGGCTTGTGAAAAGCCATTGCTTGTTGCTTTTACATCCATGTATGGAAGAACCCCGGCAGGCATCTGCCAAAAAAAGCGTAAATTTTTGGAGGGCTTGTGAAAAGCCATAGCTTGTTGCTTTTACATCCATGTATGGAAGAACCCCGGCAGGCATCTGCCAAAAAAAAGCGTAAATTTTTGGAGGGCTTGTGAAAAGCCATTGCTTGTTGCTTTTACATCCATGTATGGAAGAACCCCGGCAGGCATCTGCCAATAAAAAGGGTCAATTTTTGGAGGGCTTGTCAAAAGCCATTGCTTGTTGCTTTTACATCCATGTATGGAAGAACCCCGGCAGGCATCTGCCAATAAAAAGGGTAAATTTTTGGAGGGCTTGTGAAAAGCCATTGCTTGTTGCTTTTACATCCATGTATGGAAGAACCCCGGCAGGCATCTGCCAATAAAAAGCGTCAATTTTTGGAGGGCTTGTGAAAAGTCATTGCTTGTTGCTTTTACATCCATGTATGGAAGAACCCCGGCAGGCATCTGCCAATAAAAAGGGTCAATTTTTGGAGGGCTTGTGAAAAGCCATTGCTTGTTGCTTTTACATCCATGTATGGAAGAACCCCGGCAGGCATCTGCCAATAAAAAGGGTCAATTTTTGGAGGGCTTGTCAAAAGCCATTGCTTGTTGCTTTTACATCCATGTATGGAAGAACCCCGGCAGGCATCTGCCAATAAAAAGGGTAAATTTTTGGAGGGCTTGTGAAAAGCCATTGCTTGTTGCTTTTACATCCATGTATGGAAGAACCCCGGCAGGCATCTGCCAATAAAAAGCGTCAATTTTTGGAGGGCTTGTGAAAAGTCATTGCTTGTTGCTTTTACATCCATGTATGGAAGAACCCCGGCAGGCATCTGCCAATAAAAAGGGTCAATTTTTGGAGGGCTTGTCAAAACCCATTGCTTGTTGCTTTTACATCCATCTATGGAAGAACCCCGGCAGGCATCTGCCAATAAAAAGGGTCCATTTTTGGAGGGCTTGTGAAAAGCCATTGCTTGTTGCTTTTACATCCATGTATGGAAGAACCCCGGCAGGCATCTGCCCAAAAAAAGGGTCAATTTTTGGAGGGCTTGTGAAAAGTCATTGCTTGTTGCTTTTACATCCATGTATGGAAGAACCCCGGCAGGCATCTGCCAAAAAAAGCGTCAATTTTTGGAGGGCTTGTGAAAAGCCATTGCTTGTTGCTTTTACATCCATGTATGGAAGAACCCCGGCAGGCATCTGCCCAAAAAAAGGGTCAATTTTTGGAGGGCTTGTGAAAAGTCATTGCTTGTTGCTTTTACATCCATGTATGGAAGAACCCCGGCAGGCATCTGCCAAAAAAAGCGTCAATTTTTGGAGGGCTTGTGAAAAGTCATTGCTTTTTGCTTTTACATCCATGTATGGAAGAACCCCGGCAGGCATCTGCCAAAAAAAGCGTAAATTTTTGGAGGGCTTGTGAAAAGCCATTGCTTGTTGCTTTTACATCCATGTATGGAAGAACCCCGGCAGGCATCTGCCAATAAAAAGGGTCAATTTTTGGAGGGCTTGTGAAAAGTCATTGCTTGTTGCTTTTACATCCATCTATGGAAGAACCCCGGCAGGCATCTGCCAAAAAAAGCGTCAATTTTTGGAGGGCTTGTGAAAAGCCATTGCTTTTTGCTTTTATATCCATGTATGGAAGAACCCCGGCAGGCATCTGCCAAAAAAAGCGTACATTTTTGGAGGGCTTGTGAAAAGCCATTGCTTGTTGCTTTTACATCCATGTATGGAAGAACCCCGGCAGGCATCTGCCAATAAAAAGGGTCCATTTTTGGAGGGCTTGTGAAAAGCCATTGCTTGTTGCTTTTACATCCATGTATGGAAGAACCCCGGCAGGCATCTGCCAATAAAAAGGGTCAATTTTTGGAGGGCTTGTCAAAAGCCATTGCTTGTTGCTTTTACATCCATGTATGGAAGAACCCCGGCAGGCATCTGCCAATAAAAAGGGTAAATTTTTGGAGGGCTTGTGAAAAGCCATTGCTTGTTGCTTTTACATCCATGTATGGAAGAACCCCGGCAGGCATCTGCCAAAAAAAAGGGTCAATTTTTGGAGGGCTTGTGAAAAGCCATTGCTTGTTGCTTTTACATCCATCTATGGAAGAACCCCGGAAGGCATCTGCCAAAAAAAGCGTCAATTTTTGGAGGGCTTGTGAAAAGTCATTGCTTGTTGCTTTTACATCCATGTATGGAAGAACCCCGGCAGGCATCTGCCAAAAAAAAGGGTCAATTTTTGGAGGGCTTGTGAAAAGTCATTGCTTGTTGCTTTTACATCCATGTATGGAAGAACCCCGGCAGGCATCTGCCAATAAAAATTGTCAATTTTTGGAGGGCTTGTGAAAAGCCATTGTTTGTTGCTATTACATCCATGTATGGAAGAACCCCGGCAGGTATCTGCCAATAAAAAAGGTCAATTTTTGGAGGGCTTGTGAAAAGCCATTGCTTGTTGCTTTTACATCCATGTATGGAAGAACCCCGGCAGGCATCTGCCAAAAAAAAGGGTCAATTTTTGGAGGGCTTGTGAAAAGTCATTGCTTGTTGCTTTTACATCCATGTATGGAAGAACCCCGGCAGGCATCTGCCCAAAAAAAGGGTCAATTTTTGGAGGACTTGTGAAAAGCCATTGCTTGTTGCTTTTACATCCATCTATGGAAGAACCCCGGCAGGCATCTGCCAAAAAAAAGGGTCAATTTTTGGAGGTCTTGTGAAAAGTCATTGCTTGTTGCTTTTACATCCATGTATGGAAGAACCCCGGCAGGCATCTGCCAAAAAAAAGGGTCAATTTTTGGAGGGCTTGTGAAAAGTCATTGCTTGTTGCTTTTACATCCATGTATGGAAGAACCCCGGCAGGCATCTGCCCAAAAAAAGGGTCAATTTTTGGAGGGCTTGTGAAAAGCCATTGCTTGTTGCTTTTACATCCATGTATGGAAGAACCCCGGCAGGCATCTGCCCAAAAAAAGGGTCAATTTTTGGAGGTCTTGTGAAAAGTCATTGCTTGTTGCTTTTACATCCATGTATGGAAGAACCCCGGCAGGCATCTGCCAAAAAAAAGGGTAAATTTTTGGAGGGCTTGTGAAAAGTCATTGCTTGTTGCTTTTACATCCATGTATGGAAGAACCCCGGCAGGCATCTGCCCAAAAAAAGGGTCAATTTTTGGAGGGCTTGTGAAAAGCCATTGCTTGTTGCTTTTACATCCATGTATGGAAGAACCCCGGCAGGCATCTGCCAAAAAAAAGGGTCAATTTTTGGAGGTCTTGTGAAAAGTCATTGCTTGTTGCTTTTACATCCATGTATGGAAGAACCCCGGCAGGCATCTGCCAAAAAAAAGGGTCAATTTTTGGAGGGCTTGTGAAAAGTCATTGCTTGTTGCTTTTACATCCATGTATGGAAGAACCCCGGCAGGCATCTGCCAATAAAAAGGGTAAATTTTTGGAGGTCTTGTGAAAAGTCATTGCTTGTTGCTTTTACATCCATGTATGGAAGAACCCCGGCAGGCATCTGCCCAAAAAAAGGGTCAATTTTTGGAGGGCTTGTGAAAAGCCATTGCTTGTTGCTTTTACATCCATGTATGGAAGAACCCCGGCAGGCATCTGCCAAAAAAAAGGGTCAATTTTTGGAGGTCTTGTGAAAAGTCATTGCTTGTTGCTTTTACATCCATGTATGGAAGAACCCCGGCAGGCATCTGCCAAAAAAAAGGGACAATTTTTGGAGGGCTTGTGAAAAGTCATTGCTTGTTGCTTTTACATCCATGTATGGAAGAACCCCGGCAGGCATCTGCCAAAAAAAGGGTCAATTTTTGGAGGGCTTGTGAAAAGTCATTGCTTGTTGCTTTTACATCCATGTATGGAAGAACCCCGGCAGGCATCTGCCAATAAAAAGGGTAAATTTTTGGAGGGCTTGTGAAAAGCCATTGCTTGTTGCTTTTACATCCATGTATGGAAGAACCCCGGCAGGCATCTGCCAATAAAAATTGTCAATTTTTGGAGGGCTTGTGAAAAGTCATTACTTGTTGCTTTTACATCCATGTATGGAAGAACCCCGGCAGGCATCTGCCAATAAAAAGGGTAAATTTTTGGAGGGCTTGTGAAAAGCCATTGCTTGTTGCTTTTACATCCATGTATGGAAGAACCCCGGCAGGCATCTGCCAAAAAAAGCGTCAATTTTTGGAGGGCTTGTGAAAAGCCATTGCTTGTTGCTTTTACATCCATGTATGGAAGAACCCCGGCAGGCATCTGCCCAAAAAAAGGGTCAATTTTTGGAGGGCTTGTGAAAAGTCATTGCTTGTTGCTTTTACATCCATGTATGGAAGAACCCCGGCAGGCATCTGCCAAAAAAAGCGTAAATTTTTGGAGGGCTTGTGAAAAGCCATTGCTTGTTGCTTTTACATCCATGTATGGAAGAACCCCGGCAGGCATCTGCCAAAAAAAGCGTAAATTTTTGGAGGGCTTGTGAAAAGCCATTGCTTGTTGCTTTTACATCCATGTATGGAAGAACCCCGGCAGGCATCTGCCAATAAAAAAGGTCAATTTTTGGAGGGCTTGTGAAAAGCCATTGCTTGTTGCTTTTACATCCATGTATGGAAGAACCCCGGCAGGCATCTGCCAAAAAAAGCGTAAATTTTTGGAGGGCTTGTGAAAAGCCATAGCTTGTTGCTTTTACATCCATGTATGGAAGAACCCCGGCAGGCATCTGCCAAAAAAAGCGTAAATTTTTGGAGGGCTTGTGAAAAGCCATTGCTTGTTGCTTTTACATCCATGTATGGAAGAACCCCGGCAGGCATCTGCCAATAAAAAGGGTCAATTTTTGGAGGGCTTGTGAAAAGCCATTGCTTGTTGCTTTTACATCCATGTATGGAAGAACCCCGGCAGGCATCTGCCAATAAAAAGGGTCAATTTTTGGAGGGCTTGTCAAAAGCCATTGCTTGTTGCTTTTACATCCATGTATGGAAGAACCCCGGCAGGCATCTGCCAATAAAAAGGGTAAATTTTTGGAGGGCTTGTGAAAAGCCATTGCTTGTTGCTTTTACATCCATGTATGGAAGAACCCCGGCAGGCATCTGCCAATAAAAAGCGTCAATTTTTGGAGGGCTTGTGAAAAGTCATTGCTTGTTGCTTTTACATCCATGTATGGAAGAACCCCGGCAGGCATCTGCCAATAAAAAGGGTCAATTTTTGGAGGGCTTGTCAAAACCCATTGCTTGTTGCTTTTACATCCATCTATGGAAGAACCCCGGCAGGCATCTGCCCAAAAAAAGGGTCAATTTTTGGAGGGCTTGTGAAAAGTCATTGCTTGTTGCTTTTACATCCATGTATGGAAGAACCCCGGCAGGCATCTGCCAAAAAAAGGGTCAATTTTTGGAGGGCTTGTGAAAAGTCATTGCTTGTTGCTTTTACATCCATGTATGGAAGAACCCCGGCAGGCATCTGCCAAAAAAAGGGTCAATTTTTGGAGGGCTTGTGAAAAGTCATTGCTTGTTGCTTTTACATCCATGTATGGAAGAACCCCGGCAGGCATCTGCCAATAAAAAGGGTAAATTTTTGGAGGGCTTGTGAAAAGCCATTGCTTGTTGCTTTTACATCCATGTATGGAAGAACCCCGGCAGGCATCTGCCAAAAAAAAGGGTCAATTTTTGGAGGGCTTGTGAAAAGTCATTGCTTGTTGCTTCTACATCCATCTATGGAAGAACCCCGGCAGGTATCTGCCAATAAAAAAGGTCAATTTTTGGATGGGTTGTGAAAAGCCATTGCTTGTTGCTTTTACATCCATGTATGGAAGAACCCCGGCAGGCATCTGCCAATAAAAAGGGTCAATTTTTGGAGGGCTTGTGAAAAGCCATTGCTTGTTGCTTTACATCCATGTATGGAAGAACCCCGGCAGGCATCTGCCAATAAAAATTGTCAATTTTTGGAGGGCTTGTGAAAAGTCATTGCTTGTTGCTTTTACATCCATGTATGGAAGAACCCCGGCAGGCATCTGCCAAAAAAAGCGTCAATTTTTGGAGGGCTTGTGAAAAGCCATTGCTTGTTGCTTTTACATCCATGTATGGAAGAACCCCGGCAGGCATCTGCCCAAAAAAAGGGTCAATTTTTGGAGGGCTTGTGAAAAGTCATTGCTTGTTGCTTTTACATCCATGTATGGAAGAACCCCGGTAGGCATCTGCCAAAAAAAAGCGTCAATTTTTGGAGGGCTTGTGAAAAGTCATTGCTTGTTGCTTTTACATCCATGTATGGAAGAACCCCGGCAGGCATCTGCCAAAAAAAGCGTAAATTTTTGGAGGGCTTGTGAAAAGCCATTGCTTGTTGCTTTTACATCCATGTATGGAAGAACCCCGGCAGGCATCTGCCCAAAAAAAGGGTCAATTTTTGGAGGGCTTGTGAAAAGTCATTGCTTGTTGCTTCTACATCCATCTATGGAAGAACCCCGGCAGGTATCTGCCAATAAAAAAGGTCAATTTTTGGAGGGCTTGTGAAAAAGCCATTGCTTGTTGCTTTTACATCCATGTATGGAAGAACCCCGGGAGGCATCTGCCAAAAAAAAGGGTCAATTTTTGGATGGGTTGTGAAAAGCCATTGCTTGTTGCTTTTACATCCATGTATGGAAAGAACCCCGGCAGGCATCTGCCAAAAAAAGCGTAAATTTTTGGAGGGCTTGTGAAAAGCCATTGCTTGTTGCTTTTACATCCATGTATGGAAGAACCCCGGCAGGCATATGCCAATAAAAAGGGTCCATTTTTGGAGGGCTTGTGAAAAGCCATTGCTTGTTGCTTTTACATCCATGTATGGAAGAACCCCGGCAGGCATCTGCCAATAAAAAGGGTCAATTTTTGGAGGGCTTGTCAAAAGCCATTGCTTGTTGCTTTTACATCCATGTATGGAAGAACCCCGGCAGGCATCTGCCCAAAAAAAGGGTAAATTTTTGGAGGGCTTGTGAAAAGTCATTGCTTGTTGCTTTTACATCCATGCATGGAAGAACCCCGGCAGGCATCTGCCAAAAAAAGCGTCAATTTTTGGAGGGCTTGTGAAAAGCCATTGCTTGTTGCTTTTACATCCATCTATGGAAGAACCCCGGCAGGCATCTGCCAAAAAAAGCGTCAATTTTTGGAGGGCTTGTGAAAAGCCATTGCTTTTTGCTTTTATATCCATGTATGGAAGAACCCCGGCAGGCATCTGCCAAAAAAAGCGTACATTTTTGGAGGGCTTGTGAAAAGCCATTGCTTGTTGCTTTTACATCCATGTATGGAAGAACCCCGGCAGGCATCTGCCAATAAAAAGGGTCAATTTTTGGAGGGCTTGTGAAAAGTCATTGCTTGTTGCTTTTACATCCATGTATGGAAGAACCCCGGCAGGCATCTGCCAATAAAAAGGGTCAATTTTTGGAGGGCTTGTGAAAAGCCATTGCTTGTTGCTTTTACATCCATGTATGGAAGAACCCCGGCAGGCATCTGCCAAAAAAAGCGTCAATTTTTCGAGGGCTTGTGAAAAGCCATTGCTTCTTGCTTTTACATCCATGTATGGAAGAACCCCGGCAGGCATCTGCCCAAAAAAAGGGTCAATTTTTAGAGGGCTTGTGAAAAGTCATTGCTTGTTGCTTCTACATCCATCTATGGAAGAACCCCGGCAGGCATCTGCCAAAAAAAGCGTACATTTTTGGAGGGCTTGTGAAAAGCCATTGCTTGTTGCTTTTACATCCATGTATGGAAGAACCCCGGCAGGCATCTGCCAATAAAAAGGGTCCATTTTTGGAGGGCTTGTGAAAAGCCATTGCTTGTTGCTTTTACATCCATGTATGGAAGAACCCCGGCAGGCATCTGCCAATAAAAAGGGTACATTTTTGGAGGGCTTGTGAAAAGCCATTGCTTGTTGCTTTTACATCCATGTATGGAAGAACCCCGGCAGGCATCTGCCAATAAAAAAGGTCAATTTTTGGAGGGCTTGTGAAAAGCCATTGCTTGTTGCTTTTACATCCATGTATGGAAGAACCCCCGGCAGGCATCTGCCAATAAAAAATGTCAATTTTTGGATGGGTTGTGAAAAGCCATTGCTTGTTGCTTTTACATCCATCTATGGAAGAACCCCGGCAGGCATCTGCCAATAAAAAGGGTCAATTTTTGGATGGGTTGTGAAAAGCCATTGCTTGTTGCTTTTACATCCATGTATGGAAGAACCCCGGCAGGCATCTGCCAAAAAAAGCGTCAATTTTTGGAGGGCTTGTGAAAAGCCATTGCTTTTTGCTTTTATATCCATGTATGGAAGAACCCCGGCAGGCATCTGCCCAAGAAAAAGGGTCAATTTTTGGAGGGCTTGTGAAAAGTCATTGCTTGTTGCTTTTACATCCATGTATGGAAGAACCCCGGCAGGCATCTGCCAAAAAAAAGCGTCAATTTTTGGAGGGCTTGTGAAAAGCCATTGCTTGTTGCTTTTACATCCATGTATGGAAGAACCCCGGCAGGCATCTGCCCAAAAAAAGGGTCAATTTTTGGAGGGCTTGTGAAAAGTCATTGCTTGTTGCTTTTACATCCATGTATGGAAGAACCCCGGCAGGCATCTGCCAAAAAAAGAGTCAATTTTTGGAGGGCTTGTGAAAAGCCATTGCTTGTTGCTTTTACATCCATGTATGGAAGAACCCCGGCAGGCATCTGCCCAAAAAGGGTCAATTTTTGGAGGGCTTGTGAAAAGCCATTGCTTGTTGCTTTTACATCCATGTATGGAAGATCCCCGGCAGGCATCTGCCAATAAAAAGGGTCAATTTTTGGAGGGCTTGTGAAAAGTCATTGCTTGTTGCTTTTACATCCATCTATGGAAGAACCCCGGCAGGCATCTGCCAAAAAAAGCGTCAATTTTTGGAGGGCTTGTGAAAAGCCATTGCTTTTTGCTTTTATATCCATGTATGGAAGAACCCCGGCAGGCATCTGCCAATAAAAAGGGTCAATTTTTGGATGGGTTGTGAAAAGCCATTGATTGTTGCTATTACATCCATGTATGGAAGAACCCCGGCAGGCATCTGCCAATAAAAAGGGTCAATTTTTGGAGGGCTTGTGAAAAGTCATTGCTTGTTGCTTTTACATCCATCTATGGAAGAACGCCGGCAGGCATCTGCCAAAAAAAGCGTCAATTTTTGGAGGGCTTGTGAAAAGCCATTGCTTTTTGCTTTTATATCCATGTATGGAAGAACCCCGGCAGGCATCTGCCCAAAAAAAAGGGTCAATTTTTGGAGGGCTTGTGAAAAGTCATTGCTTGTTGCTTTTACATCCATCTATGGAAGAACCCCGGCAGGCATCTGCCAAAAAAAAGGGTCAATTTTTGGAGGGCTTGTCAAAAGCCATTGCTTGTTGCTTTTACATCCATGTATGGAAGAACCCCGGCAGGCATCTGCCAATAAAAATTGTCAATTTTTGGAGGGCTTGTGAAAAGCCATTGCTTGTTGCTTTTACATCCATGTATGGAAGAACCCCGGCAGGCATCTGCCCAAAAAAAGCGTCAATTTTTGCAGGGCTTGTGAAAAGCCATTGCTTGTTGCTTTTACATCCATGTATGGAAGAACCCCGGCAGGCATCTGCCAAAAAAAAGGGTCAATTTTTGGAGGGCTTGTGAAAAGTCATTGCTTGTTGCTTCTACATCCATCTATGGAAGAACCCCGGCAGGTATCTGCCAATAAAAAAGGTAAATTTTTGGAGGGCTTGTGAAAAGCCATTGCTTGTTGCTTTTACATCCATGTATGGAAGAACCCCGGCAGGCATCTGCCAAAAAAAAAGGGTCAATTTTTGGAGGTCTTGTGAAAAGTCATTGCTTGTTGCTTTTACATCCATGTATGGAAGAACCCCGGCAGGCATCTGCCCAAAAAAAGGGTCAATTTTTGGAGGGCTTGTGAAAAGTCATTGCTTGTTGCTTTTACATCCATGTATGGAAGAACCCCGGCAGGCATCTGCCAAAAAAAGCGTACATTTTTGGAGGGCTTGTGAAAAGCCATTGCTTGTTGCTTTTACATCCATGTATGGAAGAACCCCGGCAGGCATCTGCCCAAAAAAAGGGTCAATTTTTGGAGGGCTGTGAAAAGTCATTGCTTGTTGCTTTTACATCCATGTATGGAAGAACCCCGGCAGGCATCTGCCAAAAAAAGCGTCAACTTTTGGAGGGCTTGTGAAAAGCCATTGCTTGTTGCTTTTACATCCATGTATGGAAGAACCCCGGCAGGCATCTGCCAAAAAAAAGGGTCAATTTTTGGAGGGCTTGTGAAAAGTCATTGCTTGTTGCTTTTACATCCATCTATGGAAGAACCCCGGCAGGTATCTGCCAATAAAAAAGGTCAATTTTTGGAGGGCTTGTGAAAAGCCATTGCTTGTTGCTTTTACATCCATGTATGGAAGAACCCCGGCAGGCATCTGCCAAAAGAAAGGGTCAATTTTTGGATGAGTTGTGAAAAGCCATTGCTTGTTGCTTTTACATCCATGTATGGAAGAACCCCGGCAGGCATCTGCCAAAAAAAGCGTAAATTTTTGGAGGGCTTGTGAAAAGCCATTGCTTGTTGCTTTTACATCCATGTATGGAAGAACCCCGGCAGGCATCTGCCCAAAAAAAGGGTCAATTTTTGGAGGGCTGTGAAAAGTCATTGCTTGTTGCTTTTACATCCATGTATGGAAGAACCCCGGCAGGCATCTGCCAAAAAAAAGGGTCAATTTTTGGAGGGCTTGTGAAAAGTCATTGCTTGTTGCTTTTACATCCATGTATGGAAGAACCCCGGCAGGCATCTGCCAATAAAAAGGGTCAATTTTTGGATGGGTTGTGAAAAGCCATTGCTTGTTGCTTTTACATCCATGTATGGAAGAACCCCGGCAGGCATCTGCCAAAAAAAAGGGTCAATTTTTGGATGGGTTGTGAAAAGCCATTGCTTGTTGCTTTTACATCCATGTATGGAAGAACCCCAGCAGGCATCTGCCAATAAAAAGGGTCAATTTTTGGAGGGCTTGTGAAAAGTCATTGCTTGTTGCTTTTACATCCATCTATGGAAGAACCCCGGCAGGCATCTGCCAAAAAAAGCGTCAATTTTTGAAGGGCTTGTGAAAAGCCATTGCTTTTTGCTTTTATATCCATGTATGGAAGAACCCCGGCAGGCATCTGCCCAAAAAAAAGGGTCAATTTTTGGAGGGCTTGTGAAAAGCCATTGCTTGTTGCTTTTACATCCATGTATGGAAGAACCCCGGCAGGCATCTGCCCAAAAAAAGGGTCAATTTTTGGAGGGCTTGTCAAAAGCCATTGCTTGTTGCTTTTACATCCATGTATGGAAGAACCCCGGCAGGCATCTGCCCAAAAAAAGGGTCAATTTTTAGAGGGCTTGTCAAAAGCCATTGCTTGTTGCTTTTACATCCATCTATGGAAGAACCCCGGCAGGCATCTGCCAATAAAAATTGTCAATTTTTGGAGGGCTTGTGAAAAGCCATTGCTTGTTGCTTTTACATCCATGTATGGAAGAACCCCGGCAGGCATCTGCCCAAAAAAAGCGTCAATTTTTGGAGGGCTTGTGAAAAGCCATTGCTTGTTGCTTTTACATCCATGTATGGAAGAACCCCGGCAGGCATCTGCCAAAAAAAAGGGTCAATTTTTGGAGGGCTTGTGAAAAGTCATTGCTTGTTGCTTCTACATCCATCTATGGAAGAACCCCGGCAGGTATCTGCCAATAAAAAAGGTCAATTTTTGGAGGGCTTGTGAAAAGCCATTGCTTGTTGCTTTTACATCCATGTATGGAAGAACCCCGGCAGGCATCTGCCCAAAAAAAGGGTCAATTTTTGGAGGGCTTGTGAAAAGTCATTGCTTGTTGCTTTTACATCCATGTATGGAAGAACCCCGGCAGGCATCTGCCAAAAAAAGCGTAAATTTTTGGAGGGCTAGTGAAAAGCCATTGCTTGTTGCTTTTACATCCATGTATGGAAGAACCCCGGCAGGCATCTGCCCAAAAAAAGGGTCAATTTTTGGAGGGCTGTGAAAAGTCATTGCTTGTTGCTTTTACATCCATGTATGGAAGAACCCCGGCAGGCATCTGCCAAAAAAAGCGTCAACTTTTGGAGGGCTTGTGAAAAGCCATTGCTTGTTGCTTTTACATCCATGTATGGAAGAACCCCGGCAGGCATCTGCCAAAAAAAAGGGTCAATTTTTGGAGGGCTTGTGAAAAGTCATTGCTTGTTGCTTTTACATCCATCTATGGAAGAACCCCGGCAGGTATCTGCCAATAAAAAAGGTCAATTTTTGGAGGGCTTGTGAAAAGCCATTGCTTGTTGCTTTTACATCCATGTATGGAAGAACCCCGGCAGGCATCTGCCAATAAAAAGGGTCAATTTTTGGATGGGTTGTGAAAAGCCATTGCTTGTTGCTTTTACATCCATGTATGGAAGAACCCCGGCAGGCATCTGCCAATAAAAAGGGTCAATTTTTGGAGGGCTTGTGAAAAGCCATTGCTTGTTGCTTTTACATCCATGTATGGAAGAACCCCGGCAGACATCTGCCAAAAAAAGCGTCAATTTTTGGAGGGCTTGTGAAAAGCCATTGCTTGTTGGTTTTACATCCATGTATGGAAGAACCCCGGCAGGCATCTGCCAAAAAAAAGGGTCAATTTTTGGAGGTCTTGTGAAAAGTCATTGCTTGTTGCTTTTACATCCATGTATGGAAGAACCCCGGCAGATATCTGCCCAAAAAAAGGGTCAATTTTTGGAGGTCTTGTGAAAAGTCATTGCTTGTTGCTTTTACATCCATGTATGGAAGAACCCCGGCAGGCATCTGCCAAAAAAAGCGTCAATTTTTGGAGGGCTTGTGAAAAGCCATTGCTTGTTGCTTTTACATCCATGTATGGAAGAACCCCGGCAGGCATCTGCCAAAAAAAAGGGTCAATTTTTGGAGGTCTTGTGAAAAGTCATTGCTTGTTGCTTTTACATCCATGTATGGAAGAACCCCGGCAGGCATCTGCCAATTAAAAGGGTCAATTTTTGGATGGGTTGTGAAAAGCCATTGCTTGTTGCTTTTACATCCATGTATGGAAGAACCCCGGCAGGCATCTGCCAATAAAAAGGGTCAATTTTTGGAGGGCTTGTGAAAAGTCATTGCTTGTTGATTTTACATCCATCTATGGAAGAACCCCGGCAGGTATCTGCCAATAAAAAAGGTCAATTTTTGGAGGGCTTGTGAAAAGCCATTGCTTGTTGCTTTTACATCCATGTATGGAAGAACCCCGGCAGGCATCTGCCAATAAAAAGGGTCAATTTTTGGATGGGTTGTGAAAAGCCATTGCTTGTTGCTTTTACATCCATGTATGGAAGAACCCCGGCAGGCATCTGCCAATAAAAAGGGTCAATTTTTGGATGGGTTGTGAAAAGCCATTGCTTGTTGCTTTTACATCCATGTATGGAAGAACCCCGGCAGGCATCTGCCAAAAAAAGCGTCAATTTTTGGAGGGCTTGTGAAAAGCCATTGCTTGTTGCTTTTACATCCATGTATGGAAGAACCCCGGCAGGCATCTGCCAAAAAAAGCGTCAATTTTTGGAGGGCTTGTGAAAAGCCATTGCTTTTTGCTTTTATATCCATGTATGGAAGAACCCCGGCAGGCATCTGCCAAAAAAAGCGTAAATTTTTGGAGGGCTTGTGAAAAGCCATTGCTTGTTGCTTTTACATCCATGTATGGAAGAACCCCGGCAGGCATCTGCCAATAAAAAGGGTCCATTTTTGGAGGGCTTGTGAAAAGCCATTGCTTGTTGCTTTTACATCCATGTATGGAAGAACCCCGGCAGGCATCTGCCAATAAAAATTGTCAATTTTTGGAGGGCTTGTGAAAAGCCATTGCTTGTTGCTTTTACATCCATGTATGGAAGAACCCCGGCAGGCATCTGCCAATAAAAAGGGTCAATTTTTGGATGGGTTGTGAAAAGCCATTGCTTGTTGCTTTTACATCCATGTATGGAAGAACCCCGGCAGGCATCTGCCAATAAAAAGGGTAAATTTTTGGAGGGCTTGTGAAAAGTCATTGCTTGTTGCTTTTACATCCATGTATGGAAGAACCCCGGCAGGCATCTGCCAAAAAAAGCGTCAATTTTTGGAGGGCTTGTGAAAAGCCATTGCTTGTTGCTTTTACATCCATGTATGGAAGAACCCCGGCAGGCATCTGCCCAAAAAAAGGGTCAATTTTTGGAGGGCTTGTGAAAAGTCATTGCTTGTTGCTTTTACATCCATGTATGGAAGAACCCCGGCAGGCATCTGCCAAAAAAAGCGTCAATTTTTGGAGGGCTTGTGAAAAGTCATTGCTTGTTGCTTTTACAACCATGTATGGAAGAACCCCGGCAGGCATCTGCCAAAAAAAGCGTCAATTTTTGGAGGGCTTGTGAAAAGCCATTGCTTGTTGCTTTTACATCCATGTATGGAAGAACCCCGGCAGGCATCTGCCCAAAAAAAGGGTCAATTTTTGGAGTGCTTGTGAAAAGTCATTGCTTGTTGCTTTTACATCCATGTATGGAAGAACCCCGGCAGGCATCTGCCAAAAAAGCGTAAATTTTTGGAGGGCTTGTGAAAAGCCATTGCTTGTTGCTTTTACATCCATGTATGGAAGAACCCCGGCAGGCATCTGCCAATAAAAAGGGTCAATTTTTGGAGGGCTTGTGAAAAGTCATTGCTTGTTGCTTTTACATCCATCTATGGAAGAACCCCGGCAGGCATCTGCCAAAAAAAGCGTCAATTTTTGGAGGGCTTGTGAAAAGCCATTGCTTTTTGCTTTTATATCCATGTATGGAAGAACCCCGGCAGGCATCTGCCAAAAAAAGCGTAAATTTTTGGAGGGCTTGTGAAAAGCCATTGCTTGTTGCTTTTACATCCATGTATGGAAGAACCCCGGCAGGCATCTGCCAATAAAAAGGGTCCATTTTTGGAGGGCTTGTGAAAAGCCATTGCTTGTTGCTTTTACATCCATGTATGGAAGAACCCCGGCAGGCATCTGCCAATAAAAATTGTCAATTTTTGGAGGGCTTGTGAAAAGCCATTGCTTGTTGCTTTTACATCCATGTATGGAAGAACCCCGGCAGGCATCTGCCAAAAAAAAGGGTCAACTTTTGGAGGTCTTGTGAAAAGTCATTGCTTGTTGCTTTTACATCCATGTATGGAAGAACCCCGGCAGGCATCTGCCCAAAAAAAGGGTCAATTTTTGGAGGGCTTGTGAAAAGTCATTGCTTGTTGCTTTTACATCCATGTATGGAAGAACCCCGGCAGGCATCTGCCAAAAAAAAGGGTCAATTTTTGGAGGTCTTGTGAAAAGTCATTGCTTGTTGCTTTTACATCCATGTATGGAAGAACCCCGGCAGATATCTGCCAAAAAAAAGGGTCAATTTTTGGAGGTCTTGTGAAAAGTCATTGCTTGTTGCTTTTACATCCATGTATGGAAGAACCCCGGCAGGCATCTGCCAAAAAAAGCGTCAATTTTTGGAGGGCTTGTGAAAAGCCATTGCTTGTTGCTTTTACATCCATGTATGGAAGAACCCCGGCAGGCATCTGCCAAAAAAAAGGGTCAATTTTTGGAGGTCTTGTGAAAAGTCATTGCTTGTTGCTTTTACATCCATGTATGGAAGAACCCCGGCAGGCATCTGCCAATTAAAAGGGTCAATTTTTGGATGGGTTGTGAAAAGCCATTGCTTGTTGCTTTTACATCCATGTATGGAAGAACCCCGGCAGGCATCTGCCAATAAAAAGGGTCAATTTTTGGAGGGCTTGTGAAAAGTCATTGCTTGTTGATTTTACATCCATCTATGGAAGAACCCCGGCAGGTATCTGCCAATAAAAAAGGTCAATTTTTGGAGGGCTTGTGAAAAGTCATTGCTTGTTGCTTTTACATCCATGTATGGAAGAACCCCGGCAGGTATCTGCCAATAAAAAGAGTACATTTTTGGAGGGCTTTTGAAAAGTCATTGCTTGTTGCTTTTACATCCATCTATGGAAGAACCCCGGCAGGCATCTGCCAAAAAAAGCGTAAATTTTAGGAGGGCTTGTGAAAAGCCATTGCTTGTTGCTTTTACATCCATGTATGGAAGAACCCCGGCAGGCATCTGCCAATAAAAAGGGTCAATTTTTGGAGGGCTTGTGAAAAGCCATTGCTTGTTGCTTTTACATCCATGTATGGAAGAACCCCGGCAGGCATCTGCCAAAAAAAAGGGTCAATTTTTGGAGGGCTTGTGAAAAGTCATTGCTTGTTGCTTTTACATCCATGTATGGAAGAACCCCGGCAGGCATCTGCCAATAAAAAGGGTCAATTTTTGGAGGGCTTGTGAAAAGCCATTGCTTGTTGCTTTTACATCCATGTATGGAAGAACCCCGGCAGGCATCTGCCAATAAAAAGGGTCAATTTTTGGAGGGCTTGTGAAAAGCCATTGCTTGTTGCTTTTACATCCATGTATGGAAGAACCCCGGCAGGCATCTGCCAAAAAAAAGAGTCAATTTTTGGAGGGCTTGTGAAAAGTCATTGCTTGTTGCTTTTACATCCATGTATGGAAGAACCCCGGCAGGCATCTGCCAAAAAAAGCGTAAATTTTTGGAGGGCTTTTGAAAAGTCATTGCTTGTTGCTTTTACATCCATCTATGGAAGAACCCCGGCAGGCATCTGCCAAAAAAAGCGTACATTTTTGGAGGGCTTGTGAAAAGCCATTGCTTGTTGCTTTTACATCCATGTATGGAAGAACCCCGGCAGGCATCTGCCAAAAAAAAGGGTCAATTTTTGGAGGGCTTGTGAAAAGTCATTGCTTGTTGCTTTTACATCCATGTATGGAAGAACCCCGGCAGGCATCTGCCAAAAAAAGCGTAAATTTTTGGAGGGCTTTTGAAAAGTCATTGCTTGTTGCTCTTACATACATGTATGGAAGAACCCCGGCAGGCATCTGCCAATAAAAAGACTAAATTTTTGGAGGGCTTGTGAAAAGCCATTGCTTGTTGCTTTTACATCCATCTATGGAAGAACCCCCGCAGGCATCTGCCAAAAAAAGCGTCAATTTTTGTAGGGCTTGTGAAAAGCGATTGCTTGTTGCTTTTACATCCATGTATGGAAGAACCCCGGCAGGCATCTGCCAATAAAAAGGGTCAATTTTTGGAGGGCTTGTGAAAAGCCATTGCTTGTTGCTTTTACATCCATGTATGGAAGAACCCCGGCAGGCATCTGCCAAAAAAAAAGGGTCAATTTTTGGAGGGCTTGTGAAAAGTCATTGCTTGTTGCTTTTACATCCATGTATGGAAGAACCCCGGCAGGCATCTGCCAAAAAAAAGGGTCAATTTTTGGAGGGCTTGTGAAAAGTCATTGCTTGTTGCTTTTACATCCATGTATGGAAGAACCCCGGCAGGCATCTGCCAAAAAAAAGGGTCAATTTTTGGAGGGCTTGTGAAAAGTCATTGCTTGTTGCTTTTACGTCCATGTATGGAAGAACCCCGGCAGGCATCTGCCAAAAAAAGCGTCAATTTTTGGAGGGCTTGTGAAAAGCCATTGCTTGTTGCTTTTACATCCATGTATGGAAGAACCCCGGCAGGCATCTGCCAAAAAAAGCGTCAATTTTTGGAGGGCTTGTGAAAAGCCATTGCTTGTTGCTTTTACATCCATGTATGGAAGAACCCCGGCAGGTATCTGCCAATAAAAAGAGTAAATTTTTGGAGGGCTTTTGAAAAGTCATTGCTTGTTGCTTTTACATCCATCTATGGAAGAACCCCGGCAGGCTTCTGCCAAAAAAAGCGTACATTTTTGGAGGGCTTGTGAAAAGCCATTGCTTGTTGCTTTTACATCCATGTATGGAAGAACCCCGGCAGGCATCTGCCAAAAAAAGCGTCAATTTTTGGAGGGCTTGTGAAAAGCCATTGCTTGTTGCTTTTACATCCATGTATGGAAGAACCCCGGCAGGTATCTGCCAATAAAAAGAGTAAATTTTTGGAGGGCTTTTGAAAAGTCATTGCTTGTTGCTTTTACATCCATGTATGGAAGAACCCCGGCAGGCATCTGCCAAAAAAAGCGTACATTTTTGGAGGGCTTGTGAAAAGCCATTGCTTGTTACTTTTACATCCATGTATGGAAGAACCTCGGCAGGTATCTGACAATCAAAAGAGTACACTTTTGGAGGGCTTTTGAAAAGTCATTGCTTGTTGCTTTTACATCCATCTATGGAAGAACCCCGGCAGGCATCTGCCAAAAAAAGCGTCAATTTTTGGAGGGCTTGTGAAAAGCCATTGCTTGTTGCTTTTACATCCATGTATGGAAGAACCCCGGCAGGCATCTGCCAAAAAAAGCGTAAATTTTAGGAGGGCTTGTGAAAAGCCATTGCTTGTTGCTTTTACATCCATGTATGGAAGAACCCCGGCAGGCATCTGCCAATAAAAAGGGTCAATTTTTGGAGGGCTTGTGAAAAGCCATTGCTTGTTGCTTTTACATCCATGTATGGAAGAACCCTGGCAGGCATCTTCCAAAAAAAAGGGTCAATTTTTGGAGGGCTTGTGAAAAGTCATTGCTTGTTGCTTTTACATCCATGTATGGAAGAACCCCGGCAGGCATCTACCAATAAAAAGGGTCAATTTTTGGAGGGCTTGTGAAAAGCCATTGCTTGTTGCTTTTACATCCATGTATGGAAGAACCCCGGCAGGCATCTGCCAAAAAAAGCGTCAATTTTTGGAGGGCTTGTGAAAAGCCATTGCTTGTTGCTTTTACATCCATGTATGGAAGAACCCCGGCAGGTATCTGCCAATAAAAAGAGTAAATTTTTGGAGGGCTTTTGAAAAGTCATTGCTTGTTGCTTTTACATCCATCTATGGAAGAACCCCGGCAGGCATCTGCCAAAAAAAGCGTACATTTTTGGAGGGCTTGTGAAAAGCCATTGCTTGTTACTTTTACATCCATGTATGGAAGAACCCAAACAGGCATCTGCCAAAAAAAGCGTCAATTTTTTTAGGGCTTGTGAAAAGCCATTGCTTGTTGCTTTTACATCCATGTATGGAAGAACCCCGGCAGGTATCTGACAATCAAAAGAGTACACTTTTGGAGGGCTTTTGAAAAGTCATTGCTTGTTGCTTTTACATCCATCTATGGAAGAACCCCGGCAGGCATCTGCCAAAAAAGCGTAAATTTTAGGAGGGCTTGTGAAAAGCCATTGCTTGTTGCTTTTACATCCATGTATGGAAGAACCCCGGCAGGCATCTGCCAAAAAAAGCGTCAATTTTTGGAGGGCTTGTGAAAAGCCATTGCTTGTTGCTTTTACATCCATGTATGGAAGAACCCCGGCAGGCATCTGCCAAAAAATCGTCAATTTTTGGAGGGCTTGTGAAAAGCCATTGTTTGTTGCTTTTACATCCATGTATGGAAGAACCCCGGCAGGCATCTGCCAATAAAAAGGGTCAATTTTTGGAGGGCTTGTGAAAAGCCATTGCTTGTTGCTTTTACATCCATGTATGGAAGAACCCCGGCAGGCATCTGCCAATAAAAAGGGTCAATTTTTGGAGGGCTTGTGAAAAGCCATTGCTTGTTGCTTTTACATCCATGTATGGAAGAACCCCGGCAGGCATCTGCCAAAAAAAAGAGTCAATTTTTGGAGGGCTTGTGAAAAGTCATTGCTTGTTGCTTTTACATCCATGTATGGAAGAACCCCGGCAGGCATCTGCCAAAAAAAGCGTAAATTTTTGGAGGGCTTTTGAAAAGTCATTGCTTGTTGCTTTTACATCCATCTATGGAAGAACCCCGGCAGGCATCTGCCAAAAAAAGCGTACATTTTTGGAGGGCTTGTGAAAAGCCATTGCTTGTTGCTTTTACATCCATGTATGGAAGAACCCCGGCAGGCATCTGCCAAAAAAAGCGTCAATTTTTGGAGGGCTTGTGAAAAGCCATTGCTTGTTGCTTTTACATCCATGTATGGAAGAACCCCGGCAGGTATCTGCCAAAAAAAGCGTCAATTTTTGGAGGGCTTGTGAAAAGCCATTGCTTGTTGCTTTTACATCCATCTATGGAAGAACCCCGGCAGGCATCTGCCAAAAAAAGCGTCAATTTTTGGAGGGCTTGTGAAAAGCCATTGCTTGTTGCTTTTACATCCATGTATGGAAGAACCCCGGCAGGTATCTGCCAAAAAAAGCGTCAATTTTTGGAGGGCTTGTGAAAAGCCATTGCTTGTTGCTTTTACATCCATGTATGGAAGAACCCCGGCAGGCATCTGCCAATAAAAAGGGTCAATTTTTGGAGGGCTTGTGAAAAGCCATTGCTTGTTGCTTTTACATCCATGTATGGTAGAACCCCGGCAGGCATCTGCCAAAAAAAAAGGGTCAATTTTTGGAGGGCTTGTGAAAAGTCATTGCTTGTTGCTTTTATATCCATGTATGGAAGAACCCCGGCAGGCATCTGCCAAAAAAAGCGTCAATTTTTGGAGGGCTTGAGAAAAGCCATTGCTTGTTGCTTTTACATCCATGTATGGAAGAACCCCGGCAGGCATCTGCCAAAAAAAGCGTCAATTTTTTTAGGGCTTGTGAAAAGCCATTGCTTGTTGCTTTTACATCCATGTATGGAAGAACCCCGGCAGGCATCTGCCAAAAAAAGCGTCAATTTTTGGAGGGCTTGTGAAAAGTCATTGCTTGTTGCTTTTACATCCATGTATGGAAGAACCCCGGCAGGTATCTGCCAATAAAAAGAGTAAATTTTTGGAGGGCTTTTGAAAAGTCATTGCTTGTTGCTTTTACATCCATCTATGGAAGAACCCCGGCAGGCATCTGCCAAAAAAAGCGTAAATTTTAGGAGGGCTTGTGAAAAGCCATTGCTTGTTGCTTTTACATCCATGTATGGAAGAACCCCGGCAGGCATCTGCCAATAAAAAGGGTCAATTTTTGGAGGGCTTGTGAAAAGCCATTGCTTGTTGCTTTTACATCCATGTATGGAAGAACCCCGGCAGGCATCTGCCAATAAAAAGGGTCAATTTTAGGAGGGCTTGTGAAAAGCCATTGCTTGTTGCTTTTACATCCATGTATGGAAGAACCCCGGCAGGCATCTGCCAAAAAAAAGGGTCAATTTTTGGAGGGCTTGTGAAAAGTCATTGCTTGTTGCTTTTACATCCATGTATGGAAAAACCCCGGCAGGCATCTGCCAAAAAAAAGGGTACATTTTTGAAGGGCTTGTGAAAAGCCATTGCTTGTTGCTTTTACATCCATCTATGGAAGAACCCCGGCAGGCATCTGCCAAAAAAATCGTCAATTTTTGGAGGGCTTGTGAAAAGCCATTGTTTGTTGCTTTTACATCCATGTATGGAAGAACCCCGGCAGGCATCTGCCAATAAAAAGGGTCAATTTTTGGAGGGCTTGTGAAAAGCCATTGCTTGTTGCTTTTACATCCATGTATGGAAGAACCCCGGCAGGCATCTGCCAAAAAAAGCGTACATTTTTGGAGGGCTTGTGAAAAGCCATTGCTTGTTGCTTTTACATCCATGTATGGAAGAACCCCGGCAGGCATCTGCCAAAAAAAAGGGTAAATTTTTGGAGGGCTTGTGAAAAGCCATTGCTTGTTGCTTTTACATCCATGTATGGAAGAAACCCGGCAGGCATCTGCCAATAAAAAGGGTCAATTTTTGGAGGGCTTGTGAAAAGCCATTGCTTGTTGCTTTTACATCCATGTATGGAAGAACCCCGGCAGGCATCTGCCAAAAAAAAAGGGTCAATTTTTGGAGGGCTTGTGAAAAGTCATTGCTTGTTGCTTTTATATCCATGTATGGAAGAACCCCGGCAGGCATCTGCCAAAAAAAGCGTCAATTTTTGGAGGGCTTGTGAAAAGCCATTGCTTGTTGCTTTTACATCCATGTATGGAAGAACCCCGGCAGGCATCTGCCAAAAAAAGCGTCAATTTTTTTAGGGCTTGTGAAAAGCCATTGCTTGTTGCTTTTACATCCATGTATGGAAGTACCCCGGCAGGCATCTGCCAAAAAAAGCGTAAATTTTTGGAGGGCTTGTGAAAAGTCATTGCTTGTTGCTTTTACATCCATGTATGGAAGAACCCCGGCAGGTATCTGCCAATAAAAAGAGTAAATTTTTGGAGGGCTTTTGAAAAGTCATTGCTTGTTGCTTCTACATCCATCTATGGAAGAACCCCGACAGGCATCTGCCAAAAAAAGCGTCAATTTTAGGAGGGCTTGTGAAAAGCCATTGCTTGTTGCTTTTACATCCATGTATGGAAGAACCCCGGCAGGCATCTGCCAAAAAAAGCGTCAATTTTTGGAGGGCTTGTGAAAAGTCATTGCTTGTTGCTTTTACATCCATGTATGGAAGAACCCCGGCAGGCATCTGCCAAAAAAAGCGTCAATTTTTGGAGGGCTTGTGAAAAGCCATTGCTTGTTGCTTTTACATCCATGTATGGAAGAACCCCGGCAGGCATCTGCCCAAAAAAAGGGTCAATTTTTGGAGGGCTTGTGAAAAGTCATTGCTTGTTGCTTTTACATCCATGTATGGAAGAACCCCGGCAGGCATCTGCCAAAAAAAGCGTAAATTTTTGGAGGGCTTGTGAAAAGCCATTGCTTGTTGCTTTTACATCCATGTATGGAAGAACCCCGGCAGGCATCTGCCAATAAAAAGGGTCAATTTTTGGAGGGCTTGTGAAAAGTCATTGCTTGTTGCTTTTACATCCATCTATGGAAGAACCCCGGCAGGCATCTGCCAAAAAAAGCGTCAATTTTTGGAGGGCTTGTGAAAAGCCATTGCTTGTTGCTTTTACATCCATGTATGGAAGAACCCCGGCAGGCATCTGCCAATAAAAATTGTCAATTTTTGGAGGGCTTGTGAAAAGCCATTGCTTGTTGCTTTTACATCCATGTATGGAAGAACCCCGGCAGGCATCTGCCAATAAAAAGGGTCAATTTTTGGAGGGCTTGTGAAAAGTCATTGCTTGTTGCTTTTACATCCATCTATGGAAGAACCCCGGCAGGAATCTGCCAATAAAAAGGGTCCATTTTTGGAGGGCTTGTGAAAAGCCATTGCTTGTTGCTTTTACATCCATGTATGGAAGAACCCCGGCAGGCATCTGCCAATAAAAATTGACAATTTTTGGAGGGCTTGTGAAAAGCCATTGCTTGTTGCTTTTACATCCATGTATGGAAGAACCCCGGCAGGCATCTGCCAAAAAAAAGGGTCAACTTTTGGAGGTCTTGTGAAAAGTCATTGCTTGTTGCTTTTACATCCATGTATGGAAGAACCCCGGCAGGCATCTGCCCAAAAAAAGGGTCAATTTTTGGAGGGCTTGTGAAAAGTCATTGCTTGTTGCTTTTACATCCATGTATGGAAGAACTCCGGCAGGCATCTGCCAAAAAAAGCGTAAATTTTTGGAGGGCTTGTGAAAAGCCATTGCTTGTTGCTTTTACATCCATGTATGGAAGAACCCCGGCAGGCAACTGCCCAAAAAAAGGGTCAATTTTTGGAGGGCTGTGAAAAGTCATTGCTTGTTGCTTTTACATCCATGTATGGAAGAACCCCGGCAGGCATCTGCCAAAAAAAGCGTCAACTTTTGGAGGGCTTGTGAAAAGCCATTGCTTGTTGCTTTTACATCCATGTATGGAAGAACCCCGGCAGGCATCTGCCAAAAAAAAGGGTCAATTTTTGGAGGGCTTGTGAAAAGTCATTGCTTGTTGCTTTTACATCCATCTATGGAAGAACCCCGGCAGGTATCTGCCAATAAAAAAGGTCAATTTTTGGAGGGCTTGTGAAAAGCCATTGCTTGTTGCTTTTACATCCATGTATGGAAGAACCCCGGCAGGCATCTGCCAATAAAAAGGGTAAATTTTTGGATGGGTTGTGAAAAGCCATTGCTTGTTGCTTTTACATCCATGTATGGAAGAACCCCGGCAGGCATCTGCCAATAAAAAGGGTCAATTTTTGGAGGGCTTGTGAAAAGTCATTGCTTGTTGCTTTTACATCCATCTATGGAAGAACCCCGGCAGACATCTGCCAAAAAAAGCGTCAATTTTTGGAGGGCTTGTGAAAAGCCATTGCTTTTTGCTTTTATATCCATGTATGGAAGAACCCCGGCAGGCATCTGCCAAAAAAAGCGTAAATTTTTGGAGGGCTTGTGAAAAGCCATTGCTTGTTGCTTTTACATCCATGTATGGAAGAACCCCGGCAGGCATCTGCCAATAAAAAGGGTCAATTTTTGGATGGGTTGTGAAAAGCCATTGATTGTTGCTATTACATCCATGTATGGAAGAACCCCGGCAGGCATCTGCCAATAAAAAGGGTCAATTTTTGGAGGGCTTGTGAAAAGTCATTGCTTGTTGCTTTTACATCCATCTATGGAAGAACCCCGGCAGACATCTGCCAAAAAAAGCGTCAATTTTTGGAGGGCTTGTGAAAAGCCATTGCTTTTTGCTTTTATATCCATGTATGGAAGAACCCCGGCAGGCATCTGCCAAAAAAAGCGTAAATTTTTGGAGGGCTTGTGAAAAGCCATTGCTTGTTGCTTTTGCATCCATGTATGGAAGAACCCCGGCAGGCATCTGCCAATAAAAAGGGTCAATTTTTGGATGGGTTGTGAAAAGCCATTGATTGTTGCTATTACATCCATGTATGGAAGAACCCCGGCAGGCATCTGCCAATAAAAAGGGTCAATTTTTGGAGGGCTTGTGAAAAGTCATTGCTTGTTGCTTTTACATCCATCTATGGAAGAACCCCGGCAGGCATCTGCCAAAAAAAGCGTCAATTTTTGGAGGGCTTGTGAAAAGCCATTGCTTTTTGCTTTTATATCCATGTATGGAAGAACCCCGGCAGGCATCTGCCCAAAAAAAAGGGTCAATTTTTGGAGGGCTTGTGAAAAGTCATTGCTTGTTGCTTTTACATCCATCTATGGAAGAACCCCGGCAGGCATCTGCCAAAAAAAAGGGTCAATTTTTGGAGGGCTTGTGAAAAGCCATTGCTTGTTGCTTTTACATCCATGTATGGAAGAACCCCGGCAGGCATCTGCCCAAAAAAAGCGTCAATTTTTGCAGGGCTTGTGAAAAGCCATTGCTTGTTGCTTTTACATCCATGTATGGAAGAACCCCGGCAGGTATCTGCCAATAAAAAAGGTAAATTTTTGGAGGGCTTGTGAAAAGCCATTGCTTGTTGCTTTTACATCCATGTATGGAAGAACCCCGGCAGGCATCTGCCCAAAAAAAGGGTCAATTTTTGGAGGGCTTGTGAAAAGTCATTGCTTGTTGCTTCTACATCCATCTATGGAAGAACCCCGGCAGGTATCTGCCAAAAAAAAAGGGTCAATTTTTGGAGGTCTTGTGAAAAGTCATTGCTTGTTGCTTTTACATCCATGTATGGAAGAACCCCGGCAGGCATCTGCCCAAAAAAAGGGTCAATTTTTGGAGGGCTTGTGAAAAGTCATTGCTTGTTGCTTTTACATCCATGTATGGAAGAACCCCGGCAGGCATCTGCCAAAAAAAGCGTACATTTTTGGAGGGCTTGTGAAAAGCCATTGCTTGTTGCTTTTACATCCATGTATGGAAGAACCCCGGCAGGCATCTGCCCAAAAAAAGGGTCAATTTTTGGAGGGCTGTGAAAAGTCATTGCTTGTTGCTTTTACATCCATGTATGGAAGAACCCCGGCAGGCATCTGCCAAAAAAAGCGTCAACTTTTGGAGGGCTTGTGAAAAGCCATTGCTTGTTGCTTTTACATCCATGTATGGAAGAACCCCGGCAGGCATCTGCCAAAAAAAAGGGTCAATTTTTGGAGGGCTTGTGAAAAGTCATTGCTTGTTGCTTTTACATCCATCTATGGAAGAACCCCGGCAGGTATCTGCCAATAAAAAGGGTCAATTTTTGGATGAGTTGTGAAAAGCCATTGCTTGTTGCTTTTACATCCATGTATGGAAGAACCCCGGCAGGCATCTGCCCAAAAAAAGGGTCAATTTTTGGAGGGCTTGTGAAAAGTCATTGCTTGTTGCTTTTACATCCATGTATGGAAGAACCCCGGCAGGCATCTGCCAAAAAAAGCGTAAATTTTTGGAGGGCTTGTGAAAAGCCATTGCTTGTTGCTTTTACATCCATGTATGGAAGAACCCCGGCAGGCATCTGCCAAAATAAAGGGTCAATTTTTGGAGGGCTTGTGAAAAGTCATTGCTTGTTGCTTTTACTTCCATCTATGGAAGAACCCCGGCAGGCATCTGCCCAAAAAAAGGGTCAATTTTTGGAGGGCTGTGAAAAGTCATTGCTTGTTGCTTTTACATCCATGTATGGAAGAACCCCGGCAGGCATCTGCCAAAAAAAAGGGTCAATTTTTGGAGGGCTTGTGAAAAGTCATTGCTTGTTGCTTTTACATCCATGTATGGAAGAACCCCGGCAGGCATCTGCCAATAAAAAGGGTCAATTTTTGGATGGGTTGTGAAAAGCCATTGCTTGTTGCTTTTACATCCATGTATGGAAGAACCCCGGCAGGCATCTGCCAATAAAAAGGGTCAATTTTTGGAGGGCTTGTGAAAAGTCATTGCTTGTTGCTTTTACATCCATCTATGGAAGAACCCCGGCAGGCATCTGCCAAAAAAAGCGTCAATTTTTGGAGGGCTTGTGAAAAGCCATTGCTTTTTGCTTTTATATCCATGTATGGAAGAACCCCGGCAGGCATCTGCCCAAAAAAAAGGGTCAATTTTTGGAGGGCTTGTGAAAAGCCATTGCTTGTTGCTTTTACATCCATGTATGGAAGAACCCCGGCAGGCATCTGCCCAAAAAAAGGGTCAATTTTTGGAGGGCTTGTCAAAAGCCATTGCTTGTTGCTTTTACATCCATGTATGGAAGAACCCCGGCAGGCATCTGCCCAAAAAAAGGGTCAATTTTTGGAGGGCTTGTCAAAAGCCATTGCTTGTTGCTTTTACATCCATCTATGGAAGAACCCCGGCAGGCATCTGCCAATAAAAATTGTCAATTTTTGGAGGGCTTGTGAAAAGCCATTGCTTGTTGCTTTTACATCCATGTATGGAAGAACCCCGGCAGGCATCTGCCCAAAAAAAGCGTCAATTTTTGGAGGGCTTGTGAAAAGCCATTGCTTGTTGCTTTTACATCCATGTATGGAAGAACCCCGGCAGGCATCTGCCAATAAAAAAGGTCAATTTTTGGAGGGCTTGTGAAAAGCCATTGCTTGTTGCTTTTACATCCATGTATGGAAGAACCCCGGCAGGCATCTGCCCAAAAAAAGGGTCAATTTTTGGAGGGCTGTGAAAAGTCATTGCTTGTTGCTTTTACATCCATGTATGGAAGAACCCCGGCAGGCATCTGCCAAAAAAAGCGTCAACTTTTGGAGGGCTTGTGAAAAGCCATTGCTTGTTGCTTTTACATCCATGTATGGAAGAACCCCGGCAGGCATCTGCCAAAAAAAAGGGTCAATTTTTGGAGGGCTTGTGAAAAGTCATTGCTTGTTGCTTTTACATCCATCTATGGAAGAACCCCGGCAGGTATCTGCCAATAAAAAAGGTCAATTTTTGGAGGGCTTGTGAAAAGCCATTGCTTGTTGCTTTTACATCCATGTATGGAAGAACCCCGGCAGGCATCTGCCAATAAAAAGGGTCAATTTTTGGATGGGTTGTGAAAAGCCATTGCTTGTTGCTTTTACATCCATGTATGGAAGAACCCCGGCAGGCATCTGCCAATAAAAAGGGTCAATTTTTGGAGGGCTTGTGAAAAGCCATTGCTTGTTGCTTTTACATCCATGTATGGAAGAACCCCGGCAGACATCTGCCAAAAAAAGCGTCAATTTTTGGAGGGCTTGTGAAAAGCCATTGCTTTTTGCTTTTATATCCATTTATGGAAGAACCCCGGCAGGCATCTGCCAAAAAAAGCGTAAATTTTTGGAGGGCTTGTGAAAAGCCATTGCTTGTTGCTTTTACATCCATGTATGGAAGAACCCCGGCAGGCATCTGCCAATAAAAAGGGTCAATTTTTGGATGGGTTGTGAAAAGCCATTGCTTGTTGCTTTTACATCCATGTATGGAAGAACCCCAGCAGGCATCTGCCAATAAAAAGGGTCAATTTTTGGAGGGCTTGTGAAAAGTCATTGCTTGTTGCTTTTACATCCATCTATGGAAGAACCCCGGCAGGCATCTGCCAAAAAAAGCGTCAATTTTTGGAGGGCTTGTGAAAAGCCATTGCTTGTTGCTTTTACATCCATGTATGGAAGAACCCCGGCAGGCATCTGCCCAAAAAAAGGGTAAATTTTTGGAGGGCTTGTGAAAAGTCATTGCTTGTTGCTTTTACATCCATGTATGGAAGAACCCCGGCAGGCATCTGCCAAAAAAAGCGTCAATTTTTGGAGGGCTTGTGAAAAGCCATTGCTTGTTGCTTTTACATCCATGTATGGAAGAACCCCGGCAGGCATCTGCCAAAAAAAAGGGTCAATTTTTGGAGGGCTTGTAAAAAGTCATTGCTTGTTGCTTCTACATCCATCTATGGAAGAACCCCGGCAGGTATCTGCCAATAAAAAAGGTCAATTTTTGGAGGGCTTGTGAAAAGCCATTGCTTGTTGCTTTTACATCCATGTATGGAAGAACCCCGGCAGGCATCTGCCAAAAAAAAGGGTCAATTTTTGGAGGGCTTGTAAAAAGTCATTGCTTGTTGCTTCTACATCCATCTATGGAAGAACCCCGGCAGGTATCTGCCAATAAAAAAGGTCAATTTTTGGAGGGCTTGTGAAAACTCATTGCTTGTTGCTTCTACATCCATCTATGGAAGAACCCCGGCAGGCATCTGCCAATAAAAAGGGTCAATTTTTGGATGGGTTGTGAAAAGCCATTGCTTGTTGCTTTTACATCCATGTATGGAAGAACCCCGGCAGGCATCTGCCAATAAAAAGGGTCAATTTTTTGAGGGCTTGTGAAAAGCCATTGCTTTTTGCTTTTATATCCATGTATAGAAGAACCCCGGCAGCCATCTGCCAAAAAAAGCGTAAATTTTTGGAGGGCTTGTGAAAAGCCATTGCTTGTTGCTTTTACATCCATGTATGGAAGAACCCCGGCAGGCATCTGCCAATAAAAAGGGTCAATTTTTGGAGGGCTTGTCAAAAGCCATTGCTTGTTGCTTTTACATCCATGTATGGAAGAACCCCGGCAGGCATCTGCCAATAAAAATTGTCAATTTTTGGAGGGCTTGTGAAAAGTCATTGCTTGTTGCTTTTACATCCATGTATGGAAGAACCCCGGCAGGCATCTGCCAAAAAAAGCGTCAATTTTTGGAGGGCTTGTGAAAAGCCATTGCTTGTTGCTTTTACATCCATGTATGGAAGAACCCCGGCAGGCATCTGCCAAAAAAAGCGTCAATTTTTGGAGGGCTTTTGAAAAGCCATTGCTTGTTGCTTTTACATCCATGTATGGAAGAACCCCGGCAGGCATCTGCCCAAAAAAAGGGTCAATTTTTGGAGGGCTTGTGAAAAGTCATTGCTTGTTGCTTTTACATCCATGTATGGAAGAACCCCGGCAGGCATCTGCCAAAAAAAAGGGTCAATTTTTGGAGGGCTTGTGAAAAGTCATTGCTTGTTGCTTCTACATCCATCTATGGAAGAACCCCGGCAGGCATCTGCCAATAAAAAGGGTCAATTTTTGGATGGGTTGTGAAAAGCCATTGCTTGTTGCTTTTACATCCATGTATGGAAGAACCCCGGCAGGCATCTGCCAATAAAAAGGGTCAATTTTTGGATGGGTTGTGAAAAGCCATTGCTTGTTGCTTTTACATCCATGTATGGAAGAACCCCGGCAGGCATCTGCCAATAAAAAGGGTCAATTTTTGGAGGGCTTGTGAAAAGTCATTGCTTGTTGCTTTTACATCCATGTATGGAAGAACCCCGGCAGGCATCTGCCAATAAAAATAGTAAATTTTTGGAGGGCTTGTGAAAAGTCATTGCTTGTTGCTTTTACATCCATGTATGGAAGAACCCCGGCAGGCATCTGCCAAAAAAAGCGTAAATTTTTGGAGGGCTTGTGAAAAGCCATTGCTTGTTGCTTTTACATCCATGTATGGAAGAACCCCGGCAGGCATCTGCCAATAAAAAGGGTCCATTTTTGGAGGGCTTGTGAAAAGCCATTGCTTGTTGCTTTTACATCCATGTATGGAAGAACCCCGGCAGGCATCTGCCAATAAAAAGGGTCAATTTTTGGAGGGCTTGTCAAAAGCCATTGCTTGTTGCTTTTACATCCATGTATGGAAGAACCCCGGCAGGCATCTGCCAAAAAAAAGGGTCAATTTTTGGAGGGCTTGTGAAAAGTCATTGCTTGTTGCTTTTACATCCATGTATGGAAGAACCCCGGCAGGCATCTGCCCAAAAAAAGGGTCAATTTTTGGAGGGCTTGTGAAAAGTCATTGCTTGTTGCTTTTACATCCATGTATGGAAGAACCCCGGGAGGCATCTGCCAAAAAAAGCGTCAATTTTTGGAGGGCTTGTGAAAAGCCATTGCTTGTTGCTTTTACATCCATGTATGGAAGAACCCCGGCAAGCATCTGCCAAAAAAAAAGGGTCAATTTTTGGAGGGCTTGTGAAAAGTCATTGCTTGTTGCTTCTACATCCATCTATGGAAGAACCCCGGCAGGTATCTGCCAATAAAAAAGGTCAATTTTTGGAGGGCTTGTGAAAAGCCATTGCTTGTTGCTTTTACATCCATGTATGGAAGAACCCCGGCAGGCATCTGCCAAAAAAAAGGGTCAATTTTTGGAGGGCTTGTGAAAAGTCATTGCTTGTTGCTTTTACATCCATGTATGGAAGAACCCCGGCAGGCATCTGGCAAAAAAAGCGTCAATTTTTGGAGGGCTTGTGAAAAGCCATTGCTTGTTGCTTTTACATCCATGTATGGAAGAACCCCGGCAGGCATCTGCCAATAAAAAGGGTAAATTTTTGGAGGGCTTGTGAAAAGTCATTGCTTGTTGCTTTTACATCCATGTATGGAAGAACCCCGGCAGGCATCTGCCAAAAAAAGCGTCAATTTTTGGAGGGCTTGTGAAAAGTCATTGCTTGTTGCTTTTACATCCATGTATGGAAGAACCCCGGCAGGCATCTGCCCAAAAAAAGGGTAAATTTTTGGAGGGCTTGTGAAAAGTCATTGCTTGTTGCTTTTACATCCATGTATGGAAGAACCCCGGCAGGCATCTGCCAAAAAAAGCATCAATTTTTGGAGGGCTTGTGAAAAGCCATTGCTTGTTGCTTTTACATCCATCTATGGAAGAACCCCGGCAGGCATCTGCCAAAAAAAGCGTCAATTTTTGGAGGGCTTGTGAAAAGCCATTGCTTTTTGCTTTTATATCCATGTATGGAAGAACCCCGGCAGGCATCTGCCAATAAAAAGGGTCATTTTTTGGAGGGCTTGTGAAAAGCCATTGCTTGTTGCTTTTACATCCATGTATGGAAGAACCCCGGCAGGCATCTGCCAAAAAAAGCGTACATTTTTGGAGGGCTTGTGAAAAGCCATTGCTTTTTGCTTTTATATCCATGTATGGAAGAACCCCGGCAGGCATCTGCCAAAAAAAGCGTCAATTTTTGGAGGGCTTGTGAAAAGCCATTGCTTGTTGCTTTTACATCCATGTATGGAAGAACCCCGGCAGGCATCTGCCAATAAAAAGGGTCCATTTTTGGAGGGCTTGTGAAAAGCCATTGCTTGTTGCTTTTACATCCATGTATGGAAGAACCCCGGCAGGCACCTGCCAAAAAAAGCGTCAATTTTTGGAGGGCTTGTGAAAAGCCATTGCTTGTTGCTTTTACATCCATGTATGGAAGAACCCCGGCAGGCATCTGCCCAAAAAAAGGGTCAATTTTTGGAGGGCTTGTGAAAAGTCAATGCTTGTTGCTTTTACATCCATGTATGGAAGAACCCCGGCAGGCATCTGCCAAAAAAAGCGTCAACTTTTGGAGGGCTTGTGAAAAGCCATTGCTTGTTGCTTTTACATCCATGTATGGAAGAACCCCGGCAGGCATCTGCCAAAAAAAAGGGTCAATTTTTGGAGGGCTTGTGAAAAGCCATTGCTTGTTGCTTTTACATCCATGTATGGAAGAACCCCGGCAGGCATCTGCCCAAAAAAAGGGTCAATTTTTGGAGGGCTTGTGAAAAGTCATTGCTTGTTGCTTTTACATCCATGTATGGAAGAACCCCGGCAGGCATCTGCCAAAAAAAGCGTCAATTTTTGGAGGGCTTGTGAAAAGCCATTGCTTGTTGCTTTTACATCCATCTATGGAAGAACCCCGGCAGGCATCTGCCAAAAAAAGCGTAAATTTTTGGAGGGCTTGTGAAAAGCCATTGCTTTTTGCTTTTATATCCATGTATGGAAGAACCCCGGCAGGCATCTGCCAAAAAAAGCGTACATTTTTGGAGGGCTTGTGAAAAGCCATTGCTTGTTGCTTTTACATCCATGTATGGAAGAACCCCGGCAGGCATCTGCCCAAAAAAAGGGTCAATTTTTGGAGGGCTTGTGAAAAGTCATTGCTTGTTGCTTTTACATCCATGTATGGAAGAACCCCGGCAGGCATCTGCCAAAAAAAGCGTCAATTTTTGGAGGGCTTGTGAAAAGCCATTGCTTGTTGCTTTTACATCCATGTATGGAAGAACCCCGGCAGGCATCTGCCCAAAAAAAGGGTCAATTTTTGGAGGGCTTGTGAAAAGTCAATGCTTGTTGCTTTTACATCCATGTATGGAAGAACCCCGGCAGGCATCTGCCAAAAAAAGCGTCAACTTTTGGAGGGCTTGTGAAAAGCCATTGCTTGTTGCTTTTACATCCATGTATGGAAGAACCCCGGCAGGCATCTGCCAAAAAAAAGGGTCAATTTTTGGAGGGCTTGTGAAAAGCCATTGCTTGTTGCTTTTACATCCATGTATGGAAGAACCCCGGCAGGCATCTGCCCAAAAAAAGGGTCAATTTTTGGAGGGCTTGTGAAAAGTCATTGCTTGTTGCTTTTACATCCATGTATGGAAGAACCCCGGCAGGCATCTGCCAAAAAAAGCGTCAATTTTTGGAGGGCTTGTGAAAAGCCATTGCTTGTTGCTTTTACATCCATCTATGGAAGAACCCCGGCAGGCATCTGCCAAAAAAAGCGTAAATTTTTGGAGGGCTTGTGAAAAGCCATTGCTTTTTGCTTTTATATCCATGTATGGAAGAACCCCGGCAGGCATCTGCCAAAAAAAGCGTACATTTTTGGAGGGCTTGTGAAAAGCCATTGCTTGTTGCTTTTACATCCATGTATGGAAGAACCCCGGCAGGCATCTGCCAATAAAAAGGGTCAATTTTTGGAGGGCTTGTGAAAAGCCATTGCTTGTTGCTTTTACATCCATGTATGGAAGAACCCCGGCAGGCATCTGCCAAAAAAAGCGTACATTTTTGGAGGGCTTGTGAAAAGCCATTGCTTTTTGCTTTTATATCCATGTATGGAAGAACCCCGGCAGGCATCTGCCAAAAAAAGCGTCAATTTTTGGAGGGCTTGTGAAAAGCCATTGCTTGTTGCTTTTACATCCATGTATGGAAGAACCCCGGCAGGCATCTGCCCAAAAAAAGGGTCAATTTTTGGAGGGCTTGTGAAAAGTCATTGCTTGTTGCTTTTACATCCATGTATGGAAGAACCCCGGCAGGCATCTGCCAAAAAAAGCGTCAACTTTTGGAGGGCTTGTGAAAAGCCATTGCTTGTTGCTTTTACATCCATGTATGGAAGAACCCCGGCAGGCATCTGCCAAAAAAAAGGGTCAATTTTTGGAGGGCTTGTGAAAAGCCATTGCTTGGTGCTTTTACATCCATGTATGGAAGAACCCCGGCAGGCATCTGCCAATAAAAAAGGTCAATTTTTGGAGGGCTTGTGAAAAGCCATTGCTTGTTGCTTTTACATCCATGTATGGAAGAACCCCGGCAGGCATCTGCCAATAAAAAGGGTCAATTTTTGGATGGGTTGTGAAAAGCCATTGCTTGTTGCTTTTACATCCATGTATGGAAGAACCCCGGCAGGCATCTGCCAATAAAAAGGGTCAATTTTTGGAGGGCTTGTGAAAAGTCATTGCTTGTTGATTTTACATCCATCTATGGAAGAACCCCGGCAGGTATCTGCCAATAAAAAAGGTCAATTTTTGGAGGGCTTGTGAAAAGCCATTGCTTGTTGCTTTTACATCCATGTATGGAAGAACCCCGGCAGGCATCTGCCAATAAAAAGGGTCAATTTTTGGATGGGTTGTGAAAAGCCATTGCTTGTTGCTTTTACATCCATGTATGGAAGAACCCCGGCAGGCATCTGCCAATAAAAAGGGTCAATTTTTGGATGGGTTGTGAAAAGCCATTGCTTGTTGCTTTTACATCCATGTATGGAAGAACCCCGGCAGGCATCTGCCAATAAAAAGGGTCAATTTTTGGAGGGCTTGTGAAAAGTCATTGCTTGTTGCTTTTACATCCATCTATGGTAGAACCCCGGCAGGCATCTGCCAAAAAAAGCGTCAATTTTTGGAGGGCTTGTGAAAAGCCATTGCTTTTTGCTTTTATATCCATGTATGGAAGAACCCCGGCAGGCATCTGCCAAAAAAAAGCGTAAATTTTTGGAGGGCTTGTGAAAAGCCATTGCTTGTTGCTTTTACATCCATGTATGGAAGAACCCCGGCAGGCATCTGCCAATAAAAAGGGTCAATTTTTGGATGGGTTGTGAAAAGCCATTGCTTGTTGCTTTTACATCCATGTATGGAAGAACCCCGGCAGGCATCTGCCAATAAAAAGGGTCAATTTTTGGAAGGGTTGTGAAAAGCCATTGCTTGTTGCTTTTACATCCATGTATGGAAGAACCCCGGCAGGCATCTGCCAATAAAAAGGGTCAATTTTTGGAGGGCTTGTGAAAAGTCATTGCTTGTTGCTTTTACATCCATCTATGGAAGAACCCCGGCAGGCATCTGTCAAAAAAAGCGTCAATTTTTGGAGGGCTTGTGAAAAGCCATTGCTTTTTGCTTTTATATCCATGTATGGAAGAACCCCGGCAGGCATCTGCCAAAAAAAGCGTAAATTTTTGGAGGGCTTGTGAAAAGCCATTGCTTGTTGCTTTTACATCCATGTATGGAAGAACCGCGGCAGGCATCTGCCAATAAAAAGGGTCCATTTTTGGAGGGCTTGTCAAAAGCCATTGCTTGTTGCTTTTACATCCATGTATGGAAGAACCCCGGCAGGCATCTGCCAATAAAAAGGGTCAATTTTTGGAGGGCTTGTCAAAAGCCATTGCTTGTTGCTTTTACATCCATGTATGGAAGAACCCCGGCAGGCATCTGCCAATAAAAATTGTCAATTTTTGGAGGGCTTGTGAAAAGCCATTGCTTGTTGCTTTTACATCCATGTATGGAAGAACCCCGGCAGGCATCTGCCCAAAAAAAGCGTCAATTTTTGGAGGGCTTGTGAAAAGCCATTGCTTGTTGCTTTTACATCCATGTATGGAAGAACCCCGGCAGGCATCTGCCAAAAAAAAGGGTCAATTTTTGGAGGGCTTGTGAAAAGTCATTGCTTGTTGCTTCTACATCCATCTATGGAAGAACCCCGGCAGGTATCTGCCAATAAAAAAGGTCAATTTTTGGAGGGCTTGTGAAAAGCCATTGCTTGTTGCTTTTACATCCATGTATGGAAGAACCCCGGCAGGCATCTGCCAAAAAAAAGGGTAAATTTTTGGAGGTCTTGTGAAAAGCCATTGCTTGTTGCTTTTACATCCATCTATGGAAGAACCCCGGCAGGCATCTGCCCAAAAAAAGGGTCAATTTTTGGAGGGCTGTGAAAAGTCATTGCTTGTTGCTTTTACATCCATGTATGGAAGAACCCCGGCAGGCATCTGCCCAAAAAAAGGGTCAATTTTTGGAGGGCTGTGAAAAGTCATTGCTTGTTGCTTTTACATCCATGTATGGAAGAACCCCGGCAGGCATCTGCCAAAAAAAGCGTCAACTTTTGGAGGGCTTGTGAAAAGCCATTGCTTGTTGCTTTTACATCCATGTATGGAAGAACCCCGGCAGGCATCTGCCAAAAAAAAGGGTCAATTTTTGGAGGGCTGTGAAAAGTCATTGCTTGTTGCTTTTACATCCATGTATGGAAGAACCCCGGCAGGCATCTGCCAAAAAAAGCGTCAACTTTTGGAGGGCTTGTGAAAAGCCATTGCTTGTTGCTTTTACATCCATGTATGGAAGAACCCCGGCAGGCATCTGCCAAAAAAAAGGGTCAATTTTTGGAGGGCTTGTGAAAAGCCATTGCTTTTTGCTTTTATATCCATGTATGGAAGAACCCCGGCAGGCATCTGCCAAAAAAAGCGTAAATTTTTGGAGGGCTTGTAAAAAGCCATTGCTTGTTGCTTTTACATCCATGTATGGAGGAACCCCGGCAGGCATCTGCCAATAAAAAGGGTCAATTTTTGGATGGGTTGTGAAAAGCCATTGCTTGTTGCTTTTACATCCATGTATGGAAGAACCCCGGCAGGCATCTGCCAATAAAAAGGGTCATTTTTTGGAGGGCTTGTGAAAAGTCATTGCTTGTTGCTTTTACATCCATGTATGAAAGAACCCCGGCAGGCATCTGCCCAAAAAAAGGGTCAATTTTTGGAGGGCTTGTGAAAAGTCATTGCTTGTTGCTTTTACATCCATGTATGGAAGAACCCCGGCAGGCATCTGCCAAAAAAAGCGTCAATTTTTGGAGGGCTTGTGAAAAGCCATTGCTTGTTGCTTTTACATCCATGTATGGAAGAACCCCGGCCGGCATCTGCCAATAAAAAGGGTCAATTTTTGGATGGGTTGTGAAAAGCCATTGCTTGTTGCTTTTACATCTATGTATGGAAGAACCCCGGCAGGCATCTGCCAATAAAAAGGGTCAATTTTTGGAGGGCTTGTGAAAAGCCATTGCTTGTTGCTTTTACATCCATGTATGGAAGAACCCCGGCAGGCATCTGCCCAAAAAAAGGGTCAATTTTTGGAGGGCTTGTGAAAAGTCATTGCTTGTTGCTTTTACATCCATGTATGGAAGAACCCCGGCAGGCATCTGCCAAAAAAAGCGTCAATTTTTGGAGGGCTTGTGAAAAGCCATTGCTTGTTGCTTTTACATCCATCTATGGAAGAACCCCGGCAGGCATCTGCCAAAAAAAGCGTAAATTTTTGGAGGGCTTGTGAAAAGCCATTGCTTTTTGCTTTTATATCCATGTATGGAAGAACCCCGGCAGGCATCTGCCAAAAAAAGCGTACATTTTTGGAGGGCTTGTGAAAAGCCATTGCTTGTTGCTTTTACATCCATGTATGGAAGAACCCCGGCAGGCATCTGCCAATAAAAAGGGTCAATTTTTGGAGGGCTTGTGAAAAGCCATTGCTTGTTGCTTTTACATCCATGTATGGAAGAACCCCGGCAGGCATCTGCCAAAAAAAGCGTACATTTTTGGAGGGCTTGTGAAAAGCCATTGCTTTTTGCTTTTATATCCATGTATGGAAGAACCCCGGCAGGCATCTGCCAAAAAAAGCGTCAATTTTTGGAGGGCTTGTGAAAAGCCATTGCTTGTTGCTTTTACATCCATGTATGGAAGAACCCCGGCAGGCATCTGCCCAAAAAAAGGGTCAATTTTTGGAGGGCTTGTGAAAAGTCATTGCTTGTTGCTTTTACATCCATGTATGGAAGAACCCCGGCAGGCATCTGCCAAAAAAAGCGTCAACTTTTGGAGGGCTTGTGAAAAGCCATTGCTTGTTGCTTTTACATCCATGTATGGAAGAACCCCGGCAGGCATCTGCCAAAAAAAAGGGTCAATTTTTGGAGGGCTTGTGAAAAGCCATTGCTTGGTGCTTTTACATCCATGTATGGAAGAACCCCGGCAGGCATCTGCCAATAAAAAAGGTCAATTTTTGGAGGGCTTGTGAAAAGCCATTGCTTGTTGCTTTTACATCCATGTATGGAAGAACCCCGGCAGGCATCTGCCAATAAAAAGGGTCAATTTTTGGATGGGTTGTGAAAAGCCATTGCTTGTTGCTTTTACATCCATGTATGGAAGAACCCCGGCAGGCATCTGCCAATAAAAAGGGTCAATTTTTGGAGGGCTTGTGAAAAGTCATTGCTTGTTGATTTTACATCCATCTATGGAAGAACCCCGGCAGGTATCTGCCAATAAAAAAGGTCAATTTTTGGAGGGCTTGTGAAAAGCCATTGCTTGTTGCTTTTACATCCATGTATGGAAGAACCCCGGCAGGCATCTGCCAATAAAAAGGGTCAATTTTTGGATGGGTTGTGAAAAGCCATTGCTTGTTGCTTTTACATCCATGTATGGAAGAACCCCGGCAGGCATCTGCCAATAAAAAGGGTCAATTTTTGGATGGGTTGTGAAAAGCCATTGCTTGTTGCTTTTACATCCATGTATGGAAGAACCCCGGCAGGCATCTGCCAATAAAAAGGGTCAATTTTTGGAGGGCTTGTGAAAAGTCATTGCTTGTTGCTTTTACATCCATCTATGGTAGAACCCCGGCAGGCATCTGCCAAAAAAAGCGTCAATTTTTGGAGGGCTTGTGAAAAGCCATTGCTTTTTGCTTTTATATCCATGTATGGAAGAACCCCGGCAGGCATCTGCCAAAAAAAGCGTAAATTTTTGGAGGGCTTGTGAAAAGCCATTGCTTGTTGCTTTTACATCCATGTATGGAAGAACCCCGGCAGGCATCTGCCAATAAAAAGGGTCAATTTTTGGATGGGTTGTGAAAAGCCATTGCTTGTTGCTTTTACATCCATGTATGGAAGAACCCCGGCAGGCATCTGCCAATAAAAAGGGTCAATTTTTGGAAGGGTTGTGAAAAGCCATTGCTTGTTGCTTTTACATCCATGTATGGAAGAACCCCGGCAGGCATCTGCCAATAAAAAGGGTCAATTTTTGGAGGGCTTGTGAAAAGTCATTGCTTGTTGCTTTTACATCCATCTATGGAAGAACCCCGGCAGGCATCTGTCAAAAAAAGCGTCAATTTTTGGAGGGCTTGTGAAAAGCCATTGCTTTTTGCTTTTATATCCATGTATGGAAGAACCCCGGCAGGCATCTGCCAAAAAAAGCGTAAATTTTTGGAGGGCTTGTGAAAAGCCATTGCTTGTTGCTTTTACATCCATGTATGGAAGAACCGCGGCAGGCATCTGCCAATAAAAAGGGTCCATTTTTGGAGGGCTTGTGAAAAGCCATTGCTTGTTGCTTTTACATCCATGTATGGAAGAACCCCGGCAGGCATCTGCCAATAAAAAGGGTCAATTTTTGGAGGGCTTGTCAAAAGCCATTGCTTGTTGCTTTTACATCCATGTATGGAAGAACCCCGGCAGGCATCTGCCAATAAAAATTGTCAATTTTTGGAGGGCTTGTGAAAAGCCATTGCTTGTTGCTTTTACATCCATGTATGGAAGAACCCCGGCAGGCATCTGCCCAAAAAAAGCGTCAATTTTTGGAGGGCTTGTGAAAAGCCATTGCTTGTTGCTTTTACATCCATGTATGGAAGAACCCCGGCAGGCATCTGCCAAAAAAAAGGGTCAATTTTTGGAGGGCTTGTGAAAAGTCATTGCTTGTTGCTTCTACATCCATCTATGGAAGAACCCCGGCAGGTATCTGCCAATAAAAAAGGTCAATTTTTGGAGGGCTTGTGAAAAGCCATTGCTTGTTGCTTTTACATCCATGTATGGAAGAACCCCGGCAGGCATCTGCCAAAAAAAAGGGTAAATTTTTGGAGGTCTTGTGAAAAGCCATTGCTTGTTGCTTTTACATCCATCTATGGAAGAACCCCGGCAGGCATCTGCCCAAAAAAAGGGTCAATTTTTGGAGGGCTGTGAAAAGTCATTGCTTGTTGCTTTTACATCCATGTATGGAAGAACCCCGGCAGGCATCTGCCCAAAAAAAGGGTCAATTTTTGGAGGGCTGTGAAAAGTCATTGCTTGTTGCTTTTACATCCATGTATGGAAGAACCCCGGCAGGCATCTGCCAAAAAAAGCGTCAACTTTTGGAGGGCTTGTGAAAAGCCATTGCTTGTTGCTTTTACATCCATGTATGGAAGAACCCCGGCAGGCATCTGCCAAAAAAAAGGGTCAATTTTTGGAGGGCTGTGAAAAGTCATTGCTTGTTGCTTTTACATCCATGTATGGAAGAACCCCGGCAGGCATCTGCCAAAAAAAGCGTCAACTTTTGGAGGGCTTGTGAAAAGCCATTGCTTGTTGCTTTTACATCCATGTATGGAAGAACCCCGGCAGGCATCTGCCAAAAAAAAGGGTCAATTTTTGGAGGGCTTGTGAAAAGCCATTGCTTTTTGCTTTTATATCCATGTATGGAAGAACCCCGGCAGGCATCTGCCAAAAAAAGCGTAAATTTTTGGAGGGCTTGTAAAAAGCCATTGCTTGTTGCTTTTACATCCATGTATGGAGGAACCCCGGCAGGCATCTGCCAATAAAAAGGGTCAATTTTTGGATGGGTTGTGAAAAGCCATTGCTTGTTGCTTTTACATCCATGTATGGAAGAACCCCGGCAGGCATCTGCCAATAAAAAGGGTCATTTTTTGGAGGGCTTGTGAAAAGTCATTGCTTGTTGCTTTTACATCCATGTATGAAAGAACCCCGGCAGGCATCTGCCCAAAAAAAGGGTCAATTTTTGGAGGGCTTGTGAAAAGTCATTGCTTGTTGCTTTTACATCCATGTATGGAAGAACCCCGGCAGGCATCTGCCAAAAAAAGCGTCAATTTTTGGAGGGCTTGTGAAAAGCCATTGCTTGTTGCTTTTACATCCATGTATGGAAGAACCCCGGCCGGCATCTGCCAATAAAAAGGGTCAATTTTTGGATGGGTTGTGAAAAGCCATTGCTTGTTGCTTTTACATCTATGTATGGAAGAACCCCGGCAGGCATCTGCCAATAAAAAGGGTCAATTTTTGGAGGGCTTGTGAAAAGTCATTGCTTGTTGCTTTTATATCCATCTATGGAAGAACCCCGGCAGGCATCTGCCAAAAAAAGTGTCAATTTTTGGAGGGCTTGTGAAAAGCCATTGCTTTTTGCTTTTATATCCATGTATAGAAGAACCCCGGCAGGCATCTGCCAAAAAAAGCGTAAATTTTTGGAGGGCTTGTTGCTTTTACATCCATGTATGGAAGAACCCCGGCAGGCATCTGCCAATAAAAAGGGTCCATTTTTGGAGGGCTTGTGAAAAGCCATTGCTTGTTGCTTTTACATCCATGTATGGAAGAACCCCGGCAGGCATCTGCCAATAAAAAGGGTCAATTTTTGGAGGGCTTGTCAAAAGCCATTGCTTGTTGCCTTTACATCCATGTATGGAAGAACCCCGGCAGGCATCTGCCAAAAAAAGCGTCAATTTTTGGAGGGCTTGTGAAAAGCCATTGCTTGTTGCTTTTACATCCATGTATGGAAGAACCCCGGCAGGCATCTGCCCAAAAAAAGGGTCAATTTTTGGAGGGCTTGTGAAAAGTCATTGCTTGTTGCTTTTACATCCATGTATGGAAGAACCCCGGCAGGCATCTGCCAAAAAAAAGGGTCAATTTTTGGAGGGCTTGTGAAAAGTCATTGCTTGTTGCTTCTACATCCATCTATGGAAGAACCCCGGCAGGTATCTGCCAATAAAAAAGGTCAATTTTTGGAGGGCTTGTGAAAAGCCATTGCTTGTTGCTTTTACATCAATGTATGGAAGAACCCCGGCAGGCATCTGCCCAAAAAAAGGGTCAATTTTTGGAGGGCTTGTGAAAAGTCATTGCTTGTTGCTTTTACATCCATGTATGGAAGAACCCCGGCAGGCATCTGCCAAAAAAAGCGTCAATTTTTGGAGGGCTTGTGAAAAGCCATTGCTTGTTGCTTTTACATCCATGTATGGAAGAACCCCGGCAGGCATCTGCCCAAAAAAAGGGTCAATTTTTGGAGGGCTTGTGAAAAGTCATTGCTTGTTGCTTTTACATCCATGTATGGAAGAACCCCGGCAGGCATCTGCCAAAAAAAGCGTCAATTTTTGGAGGGCTTGTGAAAAGCCATTGCTTGTTGCTTTTACATCCATGTATGGAAGAACCCCGGCAGGCATCTGCCAATAAAAAGGGTCCATTTTTGGAGGGCTTGTGAAAAGCCATTGCTTGTTGCTTTTACATCCATGTATGGAAGAACCCCGGCAGGCATCTGCCAATAAAAAGGGTCAATTTTTGGAGGGCTTGTCAAAAGCCATTGCTTGTTGCTTTTACATCCATGTATGGAAGAACCCCGGCAGGCATCTGCCAAAAAAAGCGTAAATTTTTAGAGGGCTTGTGAAAAGCCATTGCTTGTTGCTTTTACATCCATGTATGGAAGAACCCCGGCAGGCATCTGCCAATAAAAAGGGTCAATTTTTGGAGGGCTTGTCAAAAGCCACTGCTTGTTGCTTTTACATCCATGTATGGAAGAACCCCGGCAGGCATCTGCCAATAAAAATTGTCAATTTTTGGAGGGCTTGTGAAAAGTCATTGCTTGTTGCTTTTACATCCATGTATGGAAGAACCCCGGCAGGCATCTGCCAAAAAAAGCGTCAATTTTTGGAGGGCTTGTGAAAAGCCATTGCTTGTTGCTTTTACATCCATGTATGGAAGAACCCCGGCAGGCATCTGCCCAAAAAAAGGGTCAATTTTTGGAGGGCTTGTGAAAAGCCATTGCTTGTTGCTTTTACATCCATGTATGGAAGAACCCCGGCAGGCATCTGCCAAAAAAAAGGGTCAATTTTTGGAGGGCTTGTGAAAAGTCATTGCTTGTTGCTTTTACATCCATGTATGGAAGAACCCCGGCAGGCATCTGCCAAAAAAAGCGTCAATTTTTGGAGGGCTTGTGAAAAGCCATTGCTTGTTGCTTTTACATCCATGTATGGAAGAACCCCGGCAGGCATCTGCCCAAAAAAAGGGTCAATTTTTGGAGGGCTTGTGAAAAGTCATTGCTTGTTGCTTTTACATCCATGTATGGAAGAACCCCGGCAGGCATCTGCCAAAAAAAGCGTAAATTTTTGGAGGGCTTGTGAAAAGTCATTGCTTGTTGCTTTTACATCGATGTATGGAAGAACCCCGGCAGGCATCTGCCAAAAAAAAGGGTCAATTTTTGGAGGGCTTGTCAAAAGCCATTGCTTGTTGCTTTTACATCCATGTATGGAAGAACCCCGGCAGGCATCTGCCAATAAAAATTGTCAATTTTTGGAGGGCTTGTGAAAAGTCATTGCTTGTTGCTTTTACATCCATGTATGGAAGAACCCCGGCAGGCATCTGCCAATAAAAATTGTCAATTTTTGGAGGGCTTGTGAAAAGTCATTGCTTGTTGCTTCTACATCCATCTATGGAAGAACCCCGGCAGGCATCTGCCAATAAAAAAGGTCAATTTTTGGAGGGCTTGTGAAAAGCCATTGCTTGTTGCTTTTACATCCATCTATGGAAGAACCCCGGCAGGTATCTGCCAATAAAAAGAGTAAATTTTAGGAGGGCTTTTGAAAAGTCATTGCTTGTTGCTTTTACATCCATGTATGGAAGAACCCCGGCAGGCATCTGCCAATAAAAAGGGTCAATTTTTGGATGGGTTGTGAAAAGCCATTGCTTGTTGCTTTTACATCCATGTATGGAAGAACCCCGGCAGGCATCTGCCAATAAAAAGGGTAAATTTTTGGAGGGCTTGTGAAAAGTCATTGCTTGTTGATTTTACATCCATCTATGGAAGAACCCCGGCAGGTATCTGCCAATAAAAAAGGTCAATTTTTGGAGGGCTTGTGAAAAGCCATTGCTTGTTGCTTTTACATCCATGTATGGAAGAACCCCGGCAGGCATCTGCCAATAAAAAGGGTCAATTTTTGGATGGGTTGTGAAAAGCCATTGCTTGTTGCTTTTACATCCATGTATGGAAGAACCCCGGCAGGCATCTGCCAATAAAAAGGGTCAATTTTTGGATGGGTTGTGAAAAGCCATTGCTTGTTGCTTTTACATCCATGTATGGAAGAACCCCGGCAGGCATCTGCCAATAAAAATGGTCAATTTTTGGATGGGTTGTGAAAAGCCATTGCTTGTTGCTTTTACATCCATGTATGGAAGAACCCCGGCAGGCATCTGCCAATAAAAAGGGTCAATTTTTGGATGGGTTGTGAAAAGCCATTGCTTGTTGCTTTTACATCCATGTATGGAAGAACCCCGGCAGGCATCTGCCAATAAAAAGGGTCAATTTTTGGATGGGTTGTGAAAAGCCATTGCTTGTTGCTTTTACATCCATGTATGGAAGAACCCCGGCAGGCATCTGCCAATAAAAATGGTCAATTTTTGGAGGGCTTGTGAAAAGTCATTGCTTGTTGCTTTTACATCCATCTATGGAAGAACCCCGGCAGGCATCTGACAAAAAAAGCGTCAATTTTTGGAGGGCTTGTGAAAAGCCATTGCTTTTTGATTTTATATCCATGTATGGAAGAACCCCTGCAGGCATCTGCCAAAAAAAGCGTAAATTTTTGGAGGGCTTGTGAAAAGCCATTGCTTGTTGCTTTTACATCCATCTATGGAAGAACCCCGGCAGGCATCTGCCAATAAAAAGGGTCAATTTTTGGAGGGCTTGTGAAAAGCCATTGCTTGTTGCTTTTACGTCCATGTATGGAAGAACCCCGGCAGGCATCTGCCAAAAAAAGCGTCAATTTTTGGAGGGCTTGTGAAAAGCCATTGCTTGTTGCTTTTACGTCCATCTATGGAAGAACCCCGGCAGGCATCTGCCAAAAAAAGCATAAATTTTTGGAGGGCTTGTGAAAAGCCATTGCTTGGTGCTTTTACATCCATGTATGGAAGAACCCCGGCAGGCATCTGCCAAAAAAAAGGGTCAATTTTTGGAGGGCTTGTGAAAAGTCATTGCTTGTTGCTTTTACATCCATGTATGGAAGAACCCCGGCACGTATCTGCCAATAAAAAGTGTACATTTTTGGAGGGCTTGTGAAAAGTCATTGCTTGTTGCTTTTACATCCATGTATGGAAGAACCCCGGCAGGCATCTGCCAATAAAAAGAGTAAATTTTTGGAGGGCTTGTGAAAAGTCATTGCTTGTTGCTTTTACATCCATGTATGGAAGAACCCCGGCAGGCATCTGCCAATAAAAAGGGTCAATTTTTGGAGGGCTTGTGACAAGCCATTGCTTGTTGCTTTTACATCCATGTATGGAAGAACCCCGGCAGGCATCTTCCAATAAAAAGGGTCAATTTTTGGAGGGCTTGTGAAAAGCCATTGCTTGTTGCTTTTACATCCATGTATGGAAGAACCCCGGCAGGCATCTGCCAATAAAAAGAGTCAATTTTTGGAGGGCATGTGAAAAGCCATTGCTTGTTGCTTTTAGATCCATGTATGGAAGAACCCCGGCAGGCATCTGCCAAAAAAAGCGTAAATTTTTGGAGGGCTTGTGAAAAGCCATTGCTTGTTGCTTTTATATCCATGTATGGAAGAACCCCGGCAGGCATCTGCCAATAAAAAGGGTCAATTTTTGGAGGGCTTGTGAAAAGCCATTGCTTGTTGCTTTTACGTCCATGTATGGAAGAACCCCGGCAGGCATCTGCCAAAAAAAGCGTCAATTTTTGGAGGGCTTGTGAAAAGTCATTGCTTGTTGCTTTTACATCCATGTATGGAAGAACCCCGGCAGGCATCTGCCATTAAAAAGGGTCAATTTTTGGAGGGCTTGTGGAAAGCCATTGCTTGTTGCTTTTACGTCCATCTATGGAAGAACCCCGGCAGGCATCTGCCAAAAAAAGCATAAATTTTTGGAGGGCTTGTGAAAAGCCATTGCTTGGTGCTTTTACATCCATGTATGGAAGAACCCCGGCAGGCATCTGCCAAAAAAAAGGGTACATTTTTGGAGGGCTTGTGAAAAGCCATTGTTTGTTGCTTTTGCATCCATGTATGGAAGAACCCCGGCAGGCATCTGAAAAAAAAAGCGTAAATTTTTGGAGTGCTTGTGAAAAGCCATTGCTTGTTGCTTTTACATCCATGTATGGAAGAACCCCGGCAGGCACCTGCCAATAAAAAGAGTAAATTTTTGGAGGGCTTTTGAAAAGTCATTGCTTGTTGCTTTTACATCCATGTATGGAAGAACCCCGGCAGGCATCTGCCAAAAAAAAGGGTCAATTTTTGGAGGGCTTGTGAAAAGTCATTGCTTGTTGCTTTTACATCCATCTATGGAAGAACCCCGGCAGGCATCTGCAAAAAAAAGCGTACATTTTTGGAGGGCTTGTGAAAAGCCATTGCTTGTTGCTTTTACATCCATGTATGGAAGAACCCAGGCAGGCATCTGCCAAAAAAAAGGGTCAATTTTTGGAGGGCTTGTGAAAAGTCATTGCTTGTTGCTTTTACATCCATCTATGGAAGAACCCCGGCAGGCATCTGCAAAAAAAAGCGTACATTTTTGGAGGGCTTGTGAAAAGCCATTGCTTGTTGCTTTTACATCCATGTATGGAAGAACCCAGGCAGGCATCTGCCAAAAAAAAGGGTCAATTTTTGGAGGGCTTGTGAAAAGCCATTGCTTGTTGCTTTTACATCCACGTATGGAAGAACCCCGGCAGGCATCTGCCAATAAAAAGGGTCAATTTTTGGAGGGCTTGTGAAAAGCCATTGTTTGTTGCTTTTACGTCCATGTATGGAAGAACCCCGGCAGGCATCTGCCAAAAAAAGAGTACATTTTTGGAGTGCTTGTGAAAAGCCATTGCTTGTTGCTTTTACATCCATGTATGGAAGAACCCCGGCAGGCATCTGCCAATAAAAAGAGTAAATTTTTGGATGGCTTTTGAAAAGTCATTGCTTGTTGCTTTTACATCCATCTATGGAAGAACCCCGGCAGGCATCTGCCAAAAAAGGCGTCAATTTTTGGAGGGCTTGTGAAAAGCCATTGCTTGTTGCTTTTACATGCATGTATGGAAGAACCCCGGCAGGCATCTGCCAAAAAAAAGGGTCAATTTTTGGAGGGCTTGTGAAAAGCCATTGCTTGTTGCTTTTACATCCATGTATGGAAGAACCCCGGCAGGCATCTGCCAAAAAAAAGGGTCAATTTTTGGAGGGCTTGTGAAAAGTCATTGCTTGTTGCTTTTACATCCATCTATGGAAGAACCCCGGCAGGCATCTGCCAAAAAAAGCGTCAATTTTTGGGGGGCTTGTGAAAAGCCATTGCTTGTTGCTTTTACATCCATGTATGGAAGAACCCCGGCAGGCATCTGCCAAAAAAAAGGTTAAATTTTTGGAGGGCTTGTCAAAAGCCATTGCTTGTTGCTTTTACATCCATGTATGGAAGAACCCCGGCAGGCATCTGCCAATAAAAAGGGTCAATTTTTGGAGGGCTTGTGAAAAGTAATTGCTTGTTGCTTTTACATCCATGTATGGAAGAACCCCGGCAGGCATCTGCCAATAAAAAGGGTCAATTTTTGGAGGGCTTGTCAAAAGCCATTGCTTGTTGCTTTTACATCCATGTATGGAAGAACCCCGGCAGGCATCTGCCAATAAAAAGGGTCAATTTTTGGAGGGCTTGTGAAAAGCCTTTGGTTGTTGCTTTTACATCCATGTATGGAAGAACCCCGGCAGGCATCTGCCAATAAAAAGGGTCAATTTTTGGAGGGCTTGCGAAAAGCCATTGCTTGTTGCTTTTATATCCATGTATGGAAGAACCCCGGCAGGCATCTGCCAAAAATAGCGTCTATTTTTGGAGGGCTTGTGAAAAGCCATTGCTTGTTGCTTTTACATCCATGTATAAAAGAACCCCGGCAGGCATCTGCCAAAAAAAGCGTTAATTTTTGGAGGGCTTGTGAAAAGCCATTGCTTGTTGCTTTTACATCCATGTATGGAAGAACCCCGGCAGGCATCTGCCAAAAAAAAGGGTCAATTTTTGGAGGGCTTGTGAAAAGCCATTGCTTGTTGCTTTTACATCCATGTATGGAAGAACCCCGGCAGGCATCGGCCAATAAAAAGGGTCAATTTTTGGAGGGCTTGTGAAAAGCCATTGCTTGTTGCTTTTACATCCATGTATGGAAGAACCCCGGCAGGCATCTGCCAATAAAAAGAGTAAATTTTTGGAGGGCTTGTGAAAAGTTATTTCTTGTTGCTTTTACATCCATCCATGGAAGAACCCCGGCAGGCATCTGCCAAAAAAAGCGTCAATTTTTGGAGGGCTTGTGAAAAGCCATTGCTTGTTGCTTTTATATCCATGTATGGAAGAACCCCGGCAGGCATCTGCCAAAAATAGCGTCTATTTTTGGAGGGCTTGTGAAAAGCCATTGCTTGTTGCTTTTACATCCATGTATGGAAGAACCCCGGCAGGCATCTGCCAATAAAAAGGGTACATTTTTGGAGGGCTTGTGAAAAGCCATTGCTTGTTGCTTTTACATCCATGTATGGAAGAACCCCGGCAGGCATCTGCCAAAAAAAAGGGTCAATTTTTGGAGGGCTTGTGAAAAGTCATTGCTTGTTGCTTTTACATCCATCTATGGAAGAACCCCGGCAGGCATCTGCCAAAAAAAGCGTCAATTTTTGGAGGGCTTGTGAAAAGCCATTGCTTGTTGCTTTTACATCCATGTATGGAAGAACCCCGGCAGGCATCTGCCAAAAAAAAGGGTCAATTTTTGGAGGGCTTGTGAAAAGTGATTGCTTGTTGCTTTTACATCCATCTATGGAAGAACCCCGGCAGGCATCTGCCAAAAAAAGCATCAATTTTTGGAGGACTTGTGAAAAGCCATTGCTTGTTGCTTTTATATCCATGTATGGAAGAACCCCGGCAGGCATCTGCCAAAAAAAGCGTCTATTTTTGGAGGGCTTGTGAAAAGCCATTGCTTGTTGCTTTTACATCCATGTATGGAAGAACCCCGGCAGGCATCTGCCAATAAAAAGGGTCAATTTTTGGAGGGCTTGTGAAAAGCCATTGCTTGTTGCTTTTACATCCATGTATGGAAGAACCCCGGCAGGCATCTGCCAATAAAAAGGGTCAATTTTTGGAGGGCTTGTCAAAAGCCATTGCTTGTTGCTTTTACATCCATGTATGGAAGAACCCCGGCAGGCATCTGCCAATAAAAATTGTAAATTTTTGGAGGGCTTGTGAAAAGCCATTGCTTGTTGCTTTTACATCCATGTATGGAAGAACCCCGGCAGGCATCTGCCAATAAAAAGGGTCAATTTTTGGAGGGCTTGTGAAAAGTCATTGCTTGTTGCTTTTACATCCATCTATGGAAGAACCCCGGCAGGCATCTGCCAAAAAAAGGTCAATTTTTGGAGGGCTTGTGAAAAGCCATTGCTTGTTGCTTTTACATCCATGTATGGAAGAACCCCGGCAGGCATCTGCCAATAAAAAGGGTCAATTTTTGGAGGGCTTGTGAAAAGCCATTGCTTGTTGCTTTTACATCCATGTATGGAAGAACCCCGGCAGGCATCTGCCAAAAAAAAGTGTCAATTTTTGGAGGGCTTGTGAAAAGTCATTGCTTGTTGCTTTTACATCCATCTATGGAAGAACCCCGGCAGGCATCTGCCAAAAAAAGCGTCAATTATTGGAGGGCTTGTGAAAAGCCATTGCTTGTTGCTTTTACATCCATGTATGGAAGAACCCCGGCAGGCATCTGCCAAAAAAAAGGGTCAATTTTTGGAGGGCTTGTGAAAAGTTATTTCTTGTTGCTTTTACATCCATCCATGGAAGAACCCCGGCAGGCATCTGCCAATAAAAAGGGTACATTTTTGGAGGGCTTGTGAAAAGCCATTGCTTGTTGCTTTTACATCCATGTATGGAAGAACCCCGGCAGGCATCTGCCAATAAAAAGAGTAAATTTTTGGACGGCTTTTGAAAAGTCATTGCTTGTTGCTTTTACATCCATCTATGGAAGAACCCCGGCAGGCATCTGCCCAAAAAAGCGTCAATTTTTGGAGGGCTTGTGAAAAGCCATTGCTTGTTGCTTTTACATCCATGTATGGAAGAACCCCGGCAGGCATCTGCCAAAAAAAGCGTTAATTTTTGGAGGGCTTGTGAAAAGCCATTGCTTGTTGCTTTTACATCCATGTATGGAAGAACCCCGGCAGGCATCTGCCAAAAAAAAGGGTCAATTTTTGGAGGGCTTGTGAAAAGCCATTGCTTGTTGCTTTTACATCCATGTATGGAAGAACCCCGGCAGGCATCGGCCAATAAAAAGGGTCAATTTTTGGAGGGCTTGTGAAAAGCCATTGCTTGTTGCTTTTACATCCATGTATGGAAGAACCCCGGCAGGCATCTGCCAATAAAAAGAGTAAATTTTTGGAGGGCTTTTGAAAAGTCATTGCTTGTTGCTTTTACATCCATCTATGGAAGAACCCCGGCAGGCATCTGCCAAAAAAAGCGTCAATTTTTGGAGGGCTTGTGAAAAGCCATTGCTTGTTGCTTTTACATCCATGTATGGAAGAACCCCGGCAGGCATCTGCCAAAAAAAGGGTCAATTTTTGGAGGGCTTGTGAAAAGTCATTGCTTGTTGCTTTTACATCCATCTATGGAAGAACCCCGGCAGGCACCTGCCAAAAAAAGCGTCAATTTTTGGAGGGCTTGTGAAAAGCCATTGCTTGTTGCTTTTACATCCATGTATGGAAGAACCCCGGCAGGCATCTGCCAAAAAAAAGGGTCAATTTTTGGAGGGCTTGTGAAAAGTCATTGCTTGTTGCTTTTACATCCATCTATGGAAGAACCCCGGCAGGCATCTGCCAAAAAAAGCGTCAATTTTTGGAGGGCTTGTGAAAAGCCATTGCTTGTTGCTTTTACAACCATGTATGGAAGAACCCCGGCAGGCATCTGCCAAAAAAAAGGGTCAATTTTTGGAGGGCTTGTGAAAAGTGATTGCTTGTTGCTTTTACATCCATCTATGGAAGAACCCCGGCAGGCATCTGCCAAAAAAAGCGTCAATTTTTGGAGGACTTGTGAAAAGCCATTGCTTGTTGCTTTTATATCCATGTATGGAAGAACCCCGGCAGGCATCTGCCAAAAAAAGCGTCTATTTTTGGAGGGCTTGTGAAAAGCCATTGCTTGTTGCTTTTACATCCATGTATGGAAGAACCCCGGCAGGCATCTGCCAATAAAAAGGGTCAATTTTTGGAGGGCTTGTGAAAAGCCATTGCTTGTTGCTTTTACATCCATGTATGGAAGAACCCCGGCAGGCATCTGCCAATAAAAAGGGTCAATTTTTGGAGGGCTTGTCAAAAGCCATTGCTTGTTTCTTTTACATCCATGTATGGAAGAACCCCGGCAGGCATCTGCCAATAAAAATTGTCAATTTTTGGAGGGCTTGTGAAAAGCCATTGCTTGTTGCTTTTACATCCATGTATGGAAGAACCCCGGCAGGCATCTGCCAATAAAAAGGGTCAATTTTTGGAGGGCTTGTGAAAAGTCATTGCTTGTTGCTTTTACATCCATGTATGGAAGAACCCTGGCAGGCATCTGCCAAAAAAAAGGGTCAATTTTTGGAGGGCTTGTGAATAGTCATTGCTTGTTGCTTTTACATCCATGTATGGAAGAACCCCGGCAGGCCTCTGCCAATAAAAAGGGTCAATTTTTGGAGGGCTTGTGAAAAGCCATTGCTTGTTGCTTTTACATCCATGTATGGAAGAACCCCGGCAGGCATCTGCCAATAAAAAGGGTAAATTTTTGGAGGGCTTGTGAAATGCATTGCTTGTTGCTTTTACATCTATGTATGGAAGAACCCCGGCAGGCATCTGCCAAAAAAAAGGGTCAATTTTTGGAGGGCTTGTGAAAAGTCATTGCTTGTTGCTTTTACATCCATCTATGGAAGAACCCCGGCAGGCATCTGCCAAAAAAAGCGTCAATTTTTGGAGGGCTTGTGAAAAGCCATTGCTTGTTGCTTTTACATCCATGTATGGAAGAACCCCGGCAGGCATCTGCCAATAAAAAGAGTAAATTTTTGGAGGGCTTTTGATAAGTCATTGCTTGTTGCTTTTACATCCATCTATGGAAGAACCCCGGCAGGCATCTGCCCAAAAAAAGCGTCAAATTTTGGAGGGCTTGTGAAAAGCCATTGCTTGTTGCTTTTATATCCATGTATGGAAGAACCCCGGCAGGCATCTGCCAAAAAAAGGGTCAATTTTTGGAGGGCTTGTGAAAAGCCATCGCTTGTTGCTTTTACGTCCATGTATGGAAGAACCCCGGCAGGCATCTGCCAAAAAAAGCGTCAATTTTTGGAGGGCTTGTGAAAAGCCATTGCTTGTTGCTTTTACATCGATGTATGGAAGAACCCCGGCAGGCATCTACCAATAAAAAGAGTACATTTTTGGAGGGCTTTTGAAAAGTCATTGCTTGTTGCTTTTATGTCCATGTATGGAAGAACCCCGGCAGGCATCTGCCAAAAAAAAGGGTCAATTTTTGGAGGGCTTGTGAAAAGTCATTGCTTGTTGCTTTTATGTCCATGTATGGAAGAACCCCGGCAGGCATCTGCCCAAAAAAAGGGTCAATTTTTGGAGGGCTTGTGAAAAGTCATTGCTTGTTGCTTTTACATCCATCTATGGAAGAACCCCGGCAGGTATCTGCCAAAAAAAGGGTCAATTTTTGGAGGGCTTGTGAAAAGCCATTGCTTGTTGCTTTTACATCCATCTATGGAAGAACCCCGGCAGGCATCTGCCAATAAAAAGGGTCAATTTTTGGAGGGCTTGTGAAAAGCCATTGCTTGTTGCTTTTATGTCCATGTATGGAAGAACCCCGGCAGGCATCTGCCAAAAAAAAGGGTCAATTTTTGGAGGGCTTGTGAAAAGCCATTGCTTGTTGCTTTTACATCCATGTATGGAAGAACCCCGGCAGGCATCTGCCAAAAAAAAGGGTCAATTTTTGGAGGGCTTGTGAAAAGTGATTGCTTGTTGCTTTTACATCCATCTATGGAAGAACCCCGGCAGGCATCTGCCAAAAAAGCGTCAATTTTTGGAGGACTTGTGAAAAGCCATTGCATGTTGCTTTTATATCCATGTATGGAAGAACCCCGGCAGGCATCTGCCAAAAAAAGCGTCTATTTTTGGAGGGCTTGTGAAAAGCCATTGCTTGTTGCTTTTACATCCATGTATGGAAGAACCCCGGCAGGCATCTGCCAATAAAAAGGGTCAATTTTTGGAGGGCTTGTGAAAAGCCATTGCTTGTTGCTTTTACATCCATGTATGGAAGAACCCCGGCAGGCATCTGCCAATAAAAAGGGTCAATTTTTGGAGGGCTTGTCAAAAGCCATTGCTTGTTGCTTTTACATCCATGTATGGAAGAACCCCGGCAGGCATCTGCCAATAAAAATTGTCAATTTTTGGAGGGCTTGTGAAAAGCCATTGCTTGTTGCTTTTACATCCATGTATGGAAGAACCCCGGCAGGCATCTGCCAATAAAAAGGGTCAATTTTTGGAGGGCTTGTGAAAAGTCATTGCTTGTTGCTTTTACATCCATGTATGGAAGAACCCCGGCAGGCATCTGCCAAAAAAAAGGGTCAATTTTTGGAGGGCTTGTGAATAGTCATTGCTTGTTGCTTTTACATCCATGTATGGAAGAACCCCGGCAGGCCTCTGCCAATAAAAAGGGTCAATTTTTGGAGGGCTTGTGAAAAGCCATTGCTTGTTGCTTTTACATCCATGTATGGAAGAACCCCGGCAGGCATCTGCCAATAAAAAGGGTAAATTTTTGGAGGGCTTGTGAAAAGCCATTGCTTGTTGCTTTTACATCTATGTATGGAAGAACCCCGGCAGGCATCTGCCAAAAAAAAGGGTCAATTTTTGGAGGGCTTGTGAAAAGTCATTGCTTGTTGCTTTTACATCCATCTATGGAAGAACCCCGGCAGGCATCTGCCAAAAAAAGCGTCAATTTTTGGAGGGCTTGTGAAAAGCCATTGCTTGTTGCTTTTACATCCATGTATGGAAGAACCCCGGCAGGCATCTGCCAATAAAAAGAGTAAATTTTTGGAGGGCTTTTGATAAGTCATTGCTTGTTGCTTTTACATCCATCTATGGAAGAACCCCGGCAGGCATCTGCCCAAAAAAAGCGTCAATTTTTGGAGGGCTTGTGAAAAGCCATTGCTTGTTGCTTTTATATCCATGTATGGAAGAACCCCGGCAGGCATCTGCCAAAAAAAGGGTCAATTTTTGGAGGGCTTGTGAAAAGCCATCGCTTGTTGCTTTTACGTCCATGTATGGAAGAACCCCGGCAGGCATCTGCCAAAAAAAGCGTCAATTTTTGGAGGGCTTGTGAAAAGCCATCGCTTGTTGCTTTTACGTCCATGTATGGAAGAACCCCGGCAGGCATCTGCCAAAAAAAGCGTCAATTTTTGGAGGGCTTGTGAAAAGCCATTGCTTGTTGCTTTTACATCGATGTATGGAAGAACCCCGGCAGGCATCTACCAATAAAAAGAGTACATTTTTGGAGGGCTTTTGAAAAGTCATTGCTTGTTGCTTTTATGTCCATGTATGGAAGAACCCCGGCAGGCATCTGCCAAAAAAAAGGGTCAATTTTTGGAGGGCTTGTGAAAAGTCATTGCTTGTTGCTTTTATGTCCATGTATGGAAGAACCCCGGCAGGCATCTGCCAAAAAAAAGGGTCAATTTTTGGAGGGCTTGTGAAAAGTCATTGCTTGTTGCTTTTACATCCATCTATGGAAGAACCCCGGCAGGTATCTGCCAAAAAAAGGGTCAATTTTTGGAGGGCTTGTGAAAAGCCATTGCTTGTTGCTTTTACATCCATCTATGGAAGAACCCCGGCAGGCATCTGCCAATAAAAAGGGTCAATTTTTGGAGGGCTTGTGAAAAGCCATTGCTTGTTGCTTTTATGTCCATGTATGGAAGAACCCCGGCAGGCATCTGCCAAAAAAAAGGGTCAATTTTTGGAGGGCTTGTGAATAGTCATTGCTTGTTGCTTTTACATCCATGTATGGAAGAACCCCGGCAGGCCTCTGCCAATAAAAAGGGTCAATTTTTGGAGGGCTTGTGAAAAGCCATTGCTTGTTGCTTTTACATCCATGTATGGAAGAACCCCGGCAGGCATCTGCCAATAAAAAGGGTAAATTTTTGGAGGGCTTGTGAAAAGCCATTGCTTGTTGCTTTTACATCTATGTATGGAAGAACCCCGGCAGGCATCTGCCAAAAAAAAGGGTCAATTTTTGGAGGGCTTGTGAAAAGTCATTGCTTGTTGCTTTTACATCCATCTATGGAAGAACCCCGGCAGGCATCTGCCAAAAAAAGCGTCAATTTTTGGAGGGCTTGTGAAAAGCCATTGCTTGTTGCTTTTACATCCATGTATGGAAGAACCCCGGCAGGCATCTGCCAATAAAAAGAGTAAATTTTTGGAGGGCTTTTGATAAGTCATTGCTTGTTGCTTTTACATCCATCTATGGAAGAACCCCGGCAGGCATCTGCCCAAAAAAAGCGTCAAATTTTGGAGGGCTTGTGAAAAGCCATTGCTTGTTGCTTTTATATCCATGTATGGAAGAACCCCGGCAGGCATCTGCCAAAAAAAGGGTCAATTTTTGGAGGGCTTGTGAAAAGCCATCGCTTGTTGCTTTTACGTCCATGTATGGAAGAACCCCGGCAGGCATCTGCCAAAAAAAGCGTCAATTTTTGGAGGGCTTGTGAAAAGCCATTGCTTGTTGCTTTTACATCGATGTATGGAAGAACCCCGGCAGGCATCTACCAATAAAAAGAGTACATTTTTGGAGGGCTTTTGAAAAGTCATTGCTTGTTGCTTTTATGTCCATGTATGGAAGAACCCCGGCAGGCATCTGCCAAAAAAAAGGGTCAATTTTTGGAGGGCTTGTGAAAAGTCATTGCTTGTTGCTTTTATGTCCATGTATGGAAGAACCCCGGCAGGCATCTGCCCAAAAAAAGGGTCAATTTTTGGAGGGCTTGTGAAAAGTCATTGCTTGTTGCTTTTACATCCATCTATGGAAGAACCCCGGCAGGTATCTGCCAAAAAAAGGGTCAATTTTTGGAGGGCTTGTGAAAAGCCATTGCTTGTTGCTTTTACATCCATCTATGGAAGAACCCCGGCAGGCATCTGCCAATAAAAAGGGTCAATTTTTGGAGGGCTTGTGAAAAGCCATTGCTTGTTGCTTTTATGTCCATGTATGGAAGAACCCCGGCAGGCATCTGCCAAAAAAAAGGGTCAATTTTTGGAGGGCTTGTGAAAAGCCATTGCTTGTTGCTTTTACATCCATGTATGGAAGAACCCCGGCAGGCATCTGCCAAAAAAAAGGGTCAATTTTTGGAGGGCTTGTGAAAAGTGATTGCTTGTTGCTTTTACATCCATCTATGGAAGAACCCCGGCAGGCATCTGCCAAAAAAAGCGTCAATTTTTGGAGGACTTGTGAAAAGCCATTGCATGTTGCTTTTATATCCATGTATGGAAGAACCCCGGCAGGCATCTGCCAAAAAAAGCGTCTATTTTTGGAGGGCTTGTGAAAAGCCATTGCTTGTTGCTTTTACATCCATGTATGGAAGAACCCCGGCAGGCATCTGCCAATAAAAAGGGTCAATTTTTGGAGGGCTTGTGAAAAGCCATTGCTTGTTGCTTTTACATCCATGTATGGAAGAACCCCGGCAGGCATCTGCCAATAAAAAGGGTCAATTTTTGGAGGGCTTGTCAAAAGCCATTGCTTGTTGCTTTTACATCCATGTATGGAAGAACCCCGGCAGGCATCTGCCAATAAAAATTGTCAATTTTTGGAGGGCTTGTGAAAAGCCATTGCTTGTTGCTTTTACATCCATGTATGGAAGAACCCCGGCAGGCATCTGCCAATAAAAAGGGTCAATTTTTGGAGGGCTTGTGAAAAGTCATTGCTTGTTGCTTTTACATCCATGTATGGAAGAACCCCGGCAGGCATCTGCCAAAAAAAAGGGTCAATTTTTGGAGGGCTTGTGAATAGTCATTGCTTGTTGCTTTTACATCCATGTATGGAAGAACCCCGGCAGGCCTCTGCCAATAAAAAGGGTCAATTTTTGGAGGGCTTGTGAAAAGCCATTGCTTGTTGCTTTTACATCCATGTATGGAAGAACCCCGGCAGGCATCTGCCAATAAAAAGGGTAAATTTTTGGAGGGCTTGTGAAAAGCCATTGCTTGTTGCTTTTACATCTATGTATGGAAGAACCCCGGCAGGCATCTGCCAAAAAAAAGGGTCAATTTTTGGAGGGCTTGTGAAAAGTCATTGCTTGTTGCTTTTACATCCATCTATGGAAGAACCCCGGCAGGCATCTGCCAAAAAAAGCGTCAATTTTTGGAGGGCTTGTGAAAAGCCATTGCTTGTTGCTTTTACATCCATGTATGGAAGAACCCCGGCAGGCATCTGCCAATAAAAAGAGTAAATTTTTGGAGGGCTTTTGATAAGTCATTGCTTGTTGCTTTTACATCCATCTATGGAAGAACCCCGGCAGGCATCTGCCCAAAAAAAGCGTCAATTTTTGGAGGGCTTGTGAAAAGCCATTGCTTGTTGCTTTTATATCCATGTATGGAAGAACCCCGGCAGGCATCTGCCAAAAAAAGGGTCAATTTTTGGAGGGCTTGTGAAAAGCCATCGCTTGTTGCTTTTACGTCCATGTATGGAAGAACCCCGGCAGGCATCTGCCAAAAAAAGCGTCAATTTTTGGAGGGCTTGTGAAAAGCCATCGCTTGTTGCTTTTACGTCCATGTATGGAAGAACCCCGGCAGGCATCTGCCAAAAAAAGCGTCAATTTTTGGAGGGCTTGTGAAAAGCCATTGCTTGTTGCTTTTACATCGATGTATGGAAGAACCCCGGCAGGCATCTACCAATAAAAAGAGTACATTTTTGGAGGGCTTTTGAAAAGTCATTGCTTGTTGCTTTTATGTCCATGTATGGAAGAACCCCGGCAGGCATCTGCCAAAAAAAAGGGTCAATTTTTGGAGGGCTTGTGAAAAGTCATTGCTTGTTGCTTTTATGTCCATGTATGGAAGAACCCCGGCAGGCATCTGCCAAAAAAAAGGGTCAATTTTTGGAGGGCTTGTGAAAAGTCATTGCTTGTTGCTTTTACATCCATCTATGGAAGAACCCCGGCAGGTATCTGCCAAAAAAAGGGTCAATTTTTGGAGGGCTTGTGAAAAGCCATTGCTTGTTGCTTTTACATCCATCTATGGAAGAACCCCGGCAGGCATCTGCCAATAAAAAGGGTCAATTTTTGGAGGGCTTGTGAAAAGCCATTGCTTGTTGCTTTTATGTCCATGTATGGAAGAACCCCGGCAGGCATCTGCCAAAAAAAAGGGTCAATTTTTGGAGGGCTTGTGAAAAGCCATTGCTTGTTGCTTTTACATCCATGTATGGAAGAACCCCGGCAGGCATCTGCCAAAAAAAAGGGTCAATTTTTGGAGGGCTTGTGAAAAGCCATTGCTTGTTGCTTTTACATCCATCTATGGAAGAACCCCGGCAGGCATCTGCCAATAAAAAGGGTCAATTTTTGGAGGGCTTGTGAAAAGCCATTGCTTGTTGCTTTTATGTCCATGTATGGAAGAACCCCGGCAGGCATCTGCCCAAAAAAAGGGTCAATTTTTGGAGGGCTTGTGAAAAGCCATTGCTTGTTGCTTTTACATCCATGAATGGAAGAACCCCGGCAGGCATCTGCCAAAAAAAGCGTCAATTTTTGGAGGGCTTGTGAAAAGCCATTGCTTGTTGCTTTTACATCCATGTATGGAAGAACCCCGGCAGGCATCTGCCAAAAAAAAGGGTCAATTTTTGGAGGGCTTGTGAAAAGCCATTGCTTGTTGCTTTTACATCCATGTATGGAAGAACCCCGGCAGGCATCTGCCAAAAAAAAGGGTCAATTTTTGGAGGGCTTGTCAAAAGCCATTGCTTGTTGCTTTTACATCCATGTATGGAAGAACCCCGGCAGGTATCTGCCAAAAAAAGGGTCAATTTTTGGAGGGCTTTTGAAAAGCCATTGCTTGTTGCTTTTACATCCATCTATGGAAGAACCCCGGCAGGCATCTGCCAATAAAAAGGGTCAATTTTTGGAGGGCTTGTGAAAAGCCATTGCTTGTTGCTTTTACATCCATGTATGGAAGAACCCCGGCAGGCATCTGCCAAAAAAAGCGTCAATTTTTGGAGGGCTTGTGAAAAGCCATTGCTTGTTGCTTTTACATCCATCTATGGAAGAACCCCGGCAGGCATCTGCCAAAAAAAGGTCAATTTTTGGAGGGCTTGTGAAAAGCCATTGCTTGTTGCTTTTACATCCATGTATGGAAGAACCCCGGCAGGCATCTGCCAAAAAAAGGGTCAATTTTTGGAGGGCTTGTGAAAAGCCATTGCTTGTTGCTTTTACATCCATGTATGGAAGAACCCCGGCAGGCATCTGCCAAAAAAAGCGTCAATTTTTGGAGGGCTTGTGAAAAGCCATTGCTTGGTGCTTTTACATCCATGTATGGAAGAACCCCGGCAGGCATCTGCCAAAAAAAAGGGTCAATTTTTGGAGGGCTTGTGAAAAGCCATTGCTTGTTGCTTTTACATCCATCTATGGAAGAACCCCGGCAGGCATCTGCCAAAAAAAGCGTCAATTTTTGGAGGGCTTGTGAAAAGCCATTGCTTGTTGCTTTTACATCCATGTATGGAAGAACCCCGGCAGGCATCTGCCAATAAAAAGGGTCAATTTTTGGAGGGCTTGTCAAAAGCCATTGCTTGTTGGTTTTACATCCATGTATGGAAGAACCCCGGCAGGCATCTGCCAATAAAAAGGGTCAATTTGTGGAGGGCTTGTGAAAAGCCATTGCTTGTTGCTTTTACATCCATGTATGGAAGAACCCCGGCAGGCATCTGCCAATAAAAAGGGTCAATTTTTGGAGGGCTTGTAAAAAGTCATTGCTTGTTGCTTTTACATCCATGTATGGAAGAACCCCGGCAGGCATCTGCCAAAAAAAGCGTACATTTTTGGAGGGCTTGTGAAAAGCCATTGCTTGTTGCTTTTACATCCATGTATGGAAGAACCCCGGCAGGCATCTGCCAAAAAAAAGGGTCAATTTTTGGAGGGCTTGTGAAAAGTCATTGCTTGTTGCTTTTACATCCATGTATGGAAGAACCCCGGCAGGCATCTGCCAAAAAAAAGGGTAAATTTTTGGAGGGCTTGTGAAAAGCCATTGCTTGTTGCTTTTACATCCATCTATGGAAGAACCCCGGCAGGCATCTGCCAAAAAAAGGTCAATTTTTGGAGGGCTTGTGAAAAGCCATTGCTTGTTGCTTTTACATCCATGTATGGAAGAACCCCGGCAGGCATCTGCCAAAAAAAAGGGTCCATTTTTGAAGGGCTTGTGAAAAGTCATTGCTTGTTGCTTTTACATCCATGTATGGAAGAACCCCGGCAGGCATCTGCCAAAAAAAGCGTCAATTTTTGGAGGGCTTGTGAAAAGCCATTGCTTGGTGCTTTTACATCCATGTATGGAAGAACCCCGGCAGGCATCTGCCAAAAAAAAGGGTCAATTTTTGGAGGGCTTGTGAAAAGCCATTGCTTGTTGCTTTTACATCCATCTATGGAAGAACCCCGGCAGGCATCTGCCAAAAAAAGCGTCAATTTTTGGAGGGCTTGTGAAAAGCCATTGCTTGTTGCTTTTACATCCATGTATGGAAGAACCCCGGCAGGCATCTGCCAATAAAAAGGGTCAATTTTTGGAGGGCTTGTCAAAAGCCATTGCTTGTTGGTTTTACATCCATGTATGGAAGAACCCCGGCAGGCATCTGCCAATAAAAAGGGTCAATTTGTGGAGGGCTTGTGAAAAGCCATTGCTTGTTGCTTTTACATCCATGTATGGAAGAACCCCGGCAGGCATCTGCCAATAAAAAGGGTCAATTTTTGGAGGGCTTGTAAAAAGTCATTGCTTGTTGCTTTTACATCCATGTATGGAAGAACCCCGGCAGGCATCTGCCAAAAAAAGCGTACATTTTTGGAGGGCTTGTGAAAAGCCATTGCTTGTTGCTTTTACATCCATGTATGGAAGAACCCCGGCAGGCATCTGCCAAAAAAAAGGGTCAATTTTTGGAGGGCTTGTGAAAAGTCATTGCTTGTTGCTTTTACATCCATGTATGGAAGAACCCCGGCAGGCATCTGCCAAAAAAAAGGGTAAATTTTTGGAGGGCTTGTGAAAAGCCATTGCTTGTTGCTTTTACATCCATGTATGGAAGAACCCCGGCAGGCATCTGCCAATAAAAAGGGTCAATTTTTGGAGGGCTTGTGAAAAGCCATTGCTTGTTGCTTTTATGTCCATGTATGGAAGAACCCCGGCAGGCATCTGCCAAAAAAAGGGTCAATTTTTGGAGGGCTTGTGAAAAGTCATTGCTTGTTGCTTTTACGTCCATCTATGGAATAACCCCGGCAGGTATCTGCCCATAAAAAGGGTAAATTTTTGGAGGGATTGTGAAAAGCCATCGCTTGTTGCTTTTACGTCCATGTATGGAAGAACCCCGGCAGGCATCTGCCAACAAAAGCGTCAATTTTTGGAGGGCTTGTGAAAAGCCATTGCTTGTTGCTTTTACATCCATGTATGGAAGAACCCCGGCAGGCATCTGTCAATAAAAAGGGTCAATTTTTGGAGGGCTTGTGAAAAGTCATTGCTTGTTGCTTTTACATCCATCTATGGAAGAACCCCGGCAGGCATCTGCCAAAAAAAGCGTCAATTTTTGGAGGGCTTGTGAAAAGCCATTGCTTGTTGCTTTTACATCGATGTATGGAAGAACCCCGGCAGGCATCTGCCAATAAAAAGAGTACATTTTTGGAGGGCTTGTGAAAAGTCATTGCTTGTTGCTTTTATGTCCATGTATGGAAGAACCCCGGCAGGCATCTGCCAAAAAAAAGGGTCAATTTTTGGAGGGCTTGTGAAAAGCCATTGCTTGTTGCTTTTACATCCATCTATGGAAGAACCCCGGCAGGTATCTGCCAAAAAAAGGGTCAATTTTTGGAGGGCTTGTGAAAAGCCATTGCTTGTTGCTTTTACGTCCATGTATGGAAGAACCCCGGCAGGCATCTGCCAAAAAAAGCGTCAATTTTTGGAGGGCTTGTGAAAAGCCATTGCTTGTTGCTTTTACATCCATGTATGGAAGAACCCCGGCACGTATCTGCCAATAAAAAGTGTAAATTTTTGGAGGGCTTTTGAAAAGTCATTGCTTGTTGCTTTTACATCCATGTATGGAAGAACCCCGGCAGGCATCTGCCAAAAAAAGCGTCAATTTTTGGAGGGCTTGTGAAAAGCCATTGCTTGTTGCTTTTACATCGATGTATGGAAGAACCCCGGCAGGCATCTGCCAAAAAAAAGGGTCAATTTTTGGAGGGCTTGTGAAAAGCCATTGCTTGTTGCTTTTACATCCATCTATGGAAGAACCCCGGCAGGTATCTGCCAAAAAAAGGGTCAATTTTTGGAGGGCTTGTGAAAAGCCATTGCTTGTTGCTTTTACATCCATCTATGGAAGAACCCCGGCAGGCATCTGCCAATAAAAAGGGTCAATTTTTGGAGGGCTTGTGAAAAGCCATTGCTTGTTGCTTTTATGTCCATGTATGGAAGAACCCCGGCAGGCATCTGCCAAATAAAAGGGTCAATTTTTGGAGGGCTTGTGAAAAGCCATTGCTTGTTGCTTTTACATCCATGTATGGAAGAACCCCGGCAGGCATCTGCCAAAAAAAAGGGTCAATTTTTGGAGGGCTTGTGAAAAGCCATTGCTTGTTGCTTTTACATCCATGTATGGAAGAACCCCGGCAGGCATCTGCCAAAAAAAAGGGTCAATTTTTGGAGGGCTTGTGAAAAGTCATTGCTTGTTGCTTTTACATCCATCTATGGAAGAACCCCGGCAGGCATCTGCCAATAAAAAGGGTCAATTTTTGGAGGGCTTGTGAAAAGCCATTGCTTGTTGCTTTTACATCCATCTATGGAAGAACCCCGGCAGGCATCTGCCAATAAAAAGGGTCAATTTTTGGAGGGCTTGTGAAAAGCCATTGCTTGTTGCTTTTATGTTCATGTATGGAAGAACCCCGGCAGGCATCTGCCAAAAAAAAGGGTCAATTTTTGGAGGGCTTGTGAAAAGCCATTGCTTGTTGCTTTTACATCCATGTATGGAAGAACCCCGGCAGGCATCTGCCAAAAAAAAGGGTCAATTTTTGGAGGGCTTGTGAAAAGCCATTGCTTGTTGCTTTTACATCCATGTATGGAAGAACCCCGGCAGGCATCTGCCAATAAAAAGGGTCAATTTTTGGAGGGCTTGTGACAAGCCATTGCTTGTTGCTTTTACATCCATGTATGGAAGAACCCCGGCAGGCATCTGCCAATAAAAAGGGTCAATTTTTGGAGAGCTTGTGAAAAGCCATTGCTTGTTGCTTTTACATCCATGTATGGAAGAACCCCGGCAGGCATCTGCCAATAAAAAGAGTCAATTTTTGGAGGGCTTGTGAAAAGCCATTGCTTGTTGCTTTTAGATCCATGTATGGAAGAACCCCGGCAGGCATCTGCCAAAAAAAGCGTAAATTTTTGGAGGGCTTGTGAAAAGCCATTGCTTGTTGCTTTTATATCCATGTATGGAAGAACCCCGGCAGGCATCTGCCAAAAAAAAGGGTCAATTTTTGGAGGGCTTGTGAAAAGTCATTGCTTGTTGCTTTTACATCCATCTATGGAAGAACCCCGGCAGGCATCTGCCAATAAAAAGGGTCAATTTTTGGAGGGCTTGTGAAAAGCCATTGCTTGTTGCTTTTACGTCCATGTATGGAAGAACCCCGGCAGGCATCTGCCAAAAAAAGCGTCAATTTTTGGAGGGCTTGTGAAAAGCCATTGCTTGTTGCTTTTACATCCATGTATGGAAGAACCCCGGCAGGCATCTGCCAAAAAAAAGCGTCAATTTTTGGAGGGCTTGTGAAAAGTCATTGCTTGTTGCTTTTACATCCATGTATGGAAGAACCCCGGCAGGCATCTGCCAAAAAAAGGTCAATTTTTGGAGGGCTTGTGAAAAGCCATTGCTTGTTGCTTTTACATCCATGTATGGAAGAACCCCGGCAGGCATCTGCCAAAAAAAAGGGTCCATTTTTGAAGGGCTTGTGAAAAGTCATTGCTTGTTGCTTTTACATCCATCTATGGAAGAACCCCGGCAGGCATCTGCCAAAAAAAGCATCAATTTTTGGAGGGCTTGTGAAAAGCCATTGCTTGTTGCTTTTACATCCATGTATGGAAGAACCCCGGCAGGCATCTGTCAATAAAAAGGGTCAATTTTTGGAGGGCTTGTGAAAAGTCATTGCTTGTTGCTTTTACATCCATCTATGGAAGAACCCCGGCAGGCATCTGCCAAAAAAAGCGTCAATTTTTGGAGGGCTTGTGAAAAGCCATTGCTTGTTGCTTTTACATCGATGTATGGAAGAACCCCGGCAGGCATCTGCCAATAAAAAGAGTACATTTTTGGAGGGCTTGTGAAAAGTCATTGCTTGTTGCTTTTATGTCCATGTATGGAAGAACCCCGGCAGGCATCTGCCAAAAAAAAGGGTCAATTTTTGGAGGGCTTGTGAAAAGCCATTGCTTGTTGCTTTTACATCCATCTATGGAAGAACCCCGGCAGGTATCTGCCAAAAAAAGGGTCAATTTTTGGAGGGCTTGTGAAAAGCCATTGCTTGTTGCTTTTATGTCCATGTATGGAAGAACCCCGGCAGGCATCTGCCAAAAAAAGGGTCAATTTTTGGAGGGCTTGTGAAAAGTCATTGCTTGTTGCTTTTACGTCCATCTATGGAATAACCCCGGCAGGCATCTGCCAATAAAAAGAGTACATTTTTGGAGGGCTTGTGAAAAGTCATTGCTTGTTGCTTTTACATTCATGTATGGAAGAACCCCGGCAGGCATCTGCCAATAAAAAGGGTCAATTTTTGGAGGGCTTGTGAAAAGCCATTGCTTGTTGCTTTTATGTTCATGTATGGAAGAACCCCGGCAGGCATCTGCCAAAAAAAAGGGTCAATTTTTGGAGGGCTTGTGAAAAGTCATTGCTTGTTGCTTTTATGTCCATGTATGGAAGAACCCCGGCAGGCATCTGCCAAAAAAAAGGGTCAATTTTTGGAGGGCTTGTGAAAAGCCATTGCTTGTTGCTTTTACATCCATCTATGGAAGAACCCCGGCAGGTATCTGCCAAAAAAAGGGTCAATTTTTGGAGGGCTTGTGAAAAGCCATTGCTTGTTGCTTTTACATCCATGTATGGAAGAACCCCGGCAGGCATCTGCCAATAAAAAGGGTCAATTTTTGGAGGGCTTGTGAAAAGCCATTGCTTGTTGCTTTTATGTCCATGTATGGAAGAACCCCGGCAGGCATCTGCCAAATAAAAGGGTCAATTTTTGGAGGGCTTGTGAAAAGCCATTGCTTGTTGCTTTTACATCCATGTATGGAAGAACCCCGGCAGGCATCTGCCAAAAAAAAGGGTCAATTTTTGGAGGGCTTGTGAAAAGTCATTGCTTGTTGCTTTTACATCCATGTATGGAAGAACCCCGGCAGGCATCTGCCAAAAAAAAGGGTCAATTTTTGGAGGGCTTGTGAAAAGTCATTGCTTGTTGCTTTTACATCCATGTATGGAAGAACCCCGGCAGGCATCTGCCAATAAAAAGGGTCAATTTTTGGAGGGCTTGTGAAAAGCCATTGCTTGTTGCTTTTATGTTCATGTATGGAAGAACCCCGGCAGGCATCTGCCAAAAAAAAGGGTCAATTTTTGGAGGGCTTGTGAAAAGCCATTGCTTGTTGCTTTTACATCCATGTATGGAAGAACCCCGGCAGGCATCTGCCAAAAAAAAGGGTCAATTTATGGAGGACTTGTGAAAAGCCATTGCTTGTTGCTTTTACATCCATGTATGGAAGAACCCCGGCAGGCATCTGCCAATAAAAAGGGTCAATTTTTGGAGGGCTTGTGACAAGCCATTGCTTGTTGCTTTTACATCCATGTATGGAAGAACCCCGGCAGGCATCTGCCAATAAAAAGGGTCAATTTTTGGAGAGCTTGTGAAAAGCCATTGCTTGTTGCTTTTACATCCATGTATGGAAGAACCCCGGCAGGCATCTGCCAATAAAAAGAGTCAATTTTTGGAGGGCTTGTGAAAAGCCATTGCTTGTTGCTTTTAGATCCATGTATGGAAGAACCCCGGCAGGCATCTGCCAAAAAAAGCGTAAATTTTTGGAGGGCTTGTGAAAAGCCATTGCTTGTTGCTTTTATATCCATGTATGGAAGAACCCCGGCAGGCATCTGCCAAAAAAAAGGGTCAATTTTTGGAGGGCTTGTGAAAAGTCATTGCTTGTTGCTTTTACATCCATCTATGGAAGAACCCCGGCAGGCATCTGCCAATAAAAAGGGTCAATTTTTGGAGGGCTTGTGAAAAGCCATTGCTTGTTGCTTTTACGTCCATGTATGGAAGAACCCCGGCAGGCATCTGCCAAAAAAAGCGTCAATTTTTGGAGGGCTTGTGAAAAGCCATTGCTTGTTGCTTTTACATCCATGTATGGAAGAACCCCGGCAGGCATCTGCCAAAAAAAAGCGTCAATTTTTGGAGGGCTTGTGAAAAGTCATTGCTTGTTGCTTTTACATCCATGTATGGAAGAACCCCGACAGGCATCTGCCAAAAAAAGGTCAATTTTTGGAGGGCTTGTGAAAAGCCATTGCTTGTTGCTTTTACATCCATGTATGGAAGAACCCCGGCAGGCATCTGCCAAAAAAAAGGGTCCATTTTTGAAGGGCTTGTGAAAAGTCATTGCTTGTTGCTTTTACATCCATCTATGGAAGAACCCCGGCAGGCATCTGCCAAAAAAAGCATCAATTTTTGGAGGGCTTGTGAAAAGCCATTGCTTGTTGCTTTTACATCCATGTATGGAAGAACCCCGGCAGGCATCTGTCAATAAAAAGGGTCAATTTTTGGAGGGCTTGTGAAAAGTCATTGCTTGTTGCTTTTACATCCATCTATGGAAGAACCCCGGCAGGCATCTGCCAAAAAAAGCGTCAATTTTTGGAGGGCTTGTGAAAAGCCATTGCTTGTTGCTTTTACATCGATGTATGGAAGAACCCCGGCAGGCATCTGCCAATAAAAAGAGTACATTTTTGGAGGGCTTGTGAAAAGTCATTGCTTGTTGCTTTTATGTCCATGTATGGAAGAACCCCGGCAGGCATCTGCCAAAAAAAAGGGTCAATTTTTGGAGGGCTTGTGAAAAGCCATTGCTTGTTGCTTTTACATCCATCTATGGAAGAACCCCGGCAGGTATCTGCCAAAAAAAGGGTCAATTTTTGGAGGGCTTGTGAAAAGCCATTGCTTGTTGCTTTTATGTCCATGTATGGAAGAACCCCGGCAGGCATCTGCCAAAAAAAGGGTCAATTTTTGGAGGGCTTGTGAAAAGTCATTGCTTGTTGCTTTTACGTCCATCTATGGAATAACCCCGGCAGGCATCTGCCAATAAAAAGGGTAAATTTTTGGAGGGATTGTGAAAAGCCATCGCTTGTTGCTTTTACGTCCATGTATGGAAGAACCCCGGCAGGCATCTGCCAAAAAAAGCGTCAATTTTTGGAGGGCTTGTGAAAAGCCATTGCTTGTTGCTTTTACATCGATGTATGGAAGAACCCCGGCAGGCATCTGCCAATAAAAAGAGTACATTTTTGGAGGGCTTGTGAAAAGTCATTGCTTGTTGCTTTTATGTCCATGTATGGAAGAACCCCGGCAGGCATCTGCCAAAAAAAGCGTCAATTTTTGGAGGGCTTGTGAAAAGCCATTGCTTGTTGCTTTTACATCCATGTATGGAAGAACCCCGGCACGTATCTGCCAATAAAAAGTGTAAATTTTTGGAGGGCTTTTGAAAAGTCATTGCTTGTTGCTTTTACATCCATGTATGGAAGAACCCCGGCAGGCATCTGCCAAAAAAAGCGTCAATTTTTGGAGGGCTTGTGAAAAGCCATTGCTTGTTGCTTTTACATCGATGTATGGAAGAACCCCGGCAGGCATCTGCCAATAAAAAGAGTACATTTTTGGAGGGCTTGTGAAAAGTCATTGCTTGTTGCTTTTATGTCCATGTATGGAAGAACCCCGGCAGGCATCTGCCAAAAAAAAGGGTCAATTTTGGGAGGGCTTGTGAAAAGCCATTGCTTGTTGCTTTTACATCCATCTATGGAAGAACCCCGGCAGGTATCTGCCAAAAAAAGGGTCAATTTTTGGAGGGCTTGTGAAAAGCCATTGCTTGTTGCTTTTACATCCATCTATGGAAGAACCCCGGCAGGCATCTGCCAATAAAAAGGGTCAATTTTTGGAGGGCTTGTGAAAAGCCATTGCTTGTTGCTTTTATGTCCATGTATGGAAGAACCCCGGCAGGCATCTGCCAAATAAAAGGGTCAATTTTTGGAGGGCTTGTGAAAAGCCATTGCTTGTTGCTTTTACATCCATGTCTGGAAGAACCCCGGCAGGCATCTGCCAAAAAAAAGGGTCAATTTTTGGAGGGCTTGTGAAAAGCCATTGCTTGTTGCTTTTACATCCATGTATGGAAGAACCCCGGCAGGCATCTGCCAAAAAAAAGGGTCAATTTTTGGAGGGCTTGTGAAAAGTCATTGCTTGTTGCTTTTACATCCATCTATGGAAGAACCCCGGCAGGCATCTGCCAATAAAAAGGGTCAATTTTTGGAGGGCTTGTGAAAAGCCATTGCTTGTTGCTTTTACATCCATCTATGGAAGAACCCCGGCAGGCATCTGCCAATAAAAAGGGTCAATTTTTGGAGGGCTTGTGAAAAGCCATTGCTTGTTGCTTTTATGTTCATGTATGGAAGAACCCCGGCAGGCATCTGCCAAAAAAAAGGGTCAATTTTTGGAGGGCTTGTGAAAAGCCATTGCTTGTTGCTTTTACATCCATGTATGGAAGAACCCCGGCAGGCATCTGCCAAAAAAAGGGTCAATTTTTGGAGGGCTTGTGAAAAGCCATTGCTTGTTGCTTTTACATCCATGTATGGAAGAACCCCGGCAGGCATCTGCCAATAAAAAGGGTCAATTTTTGGAGGGCTTGTGAAAAGCCATTGCTTGTTGCTTTTACATCCATGTATGGAAGAACCCCGGCAGGCATCTGCCAATAAAAAGAGTCAATTTTTGGAGGGCTTGTGAAAAGCCATTGCTTGTTGCTTTTAGATCCATGTATGGAAGAACCCCGGCAGGCATCTGCCAAAAAAAGCGTAAATTTTTGGAGGGCTTGTGAAAAGCCATTGCTTGTTGCTTTTATATCCATGTATGGAAGAACCCCGGCAGGCATCTGCCAAAAAAAAGGGTCAATTTTTGGAGGGCTTGTGAAAAGTCATTGCTTGTTGCTTTTACATCCATCTATGGAAGAACCCCGGCAGGCATCTGCCAATAAAAAGGGTCAATTTTTGGAGGGCTTGTGAAAAGCCATTGCTTGTTGCTTTTACATCCATGTATGGAAGAACCCCGGCAGGCATCTGCCAAAAAAAGCGTCAATATTTGGAGGGCTTGTGAAAAGCCATTGCTTGTTGCTTTTACATCCATGTATGGAAGAACCCCGGCAGGCATCTGCCAAAAAAAAGCGTCAATTTTTGGAGGGCTTGTGAAAAGTCATTGCTTGTTGCTTTTACATCCATGTATGGAAGAACCCCGGCAGGCATCTGCCAAAAAAAGGTCAATTTTTGGAGGGCTTGTGAAAAGCCATTGCTTGTTGCTTTTACATCCATGTATGGAAGAACCCCGGCAGGCATCTGCCAAAAAAAAGGGTCCATTTTTGAAGGGCTTGTGAAAAGTCATTGCTTGTTGCTTTTACATCCATCTATGGAAGAACCCCGGCAGGCATCTGCCAAAAAAAGCATCAATTTTTGGAGGGCTTGTGAAAAGCCATTGCTTGGTGCTTTTACATCCATGTATGGAAGAACCCCGGCAGGCATCTGCCAAAAAAAAGGGTCAATTTTTGGAGGGCTTGTGAAAAGCCATTGCTTGTTGCTTTTACATCCATGTATGGAAGAACCCCGGCAGGTATCTGCCAATAAAAAGGGTACATTTTTGGAGGGCTTGTGAAAAGCCATTGTTTGTTGCTTTTGCATCCATGTATGGAAGAACCCCGGCAGGCATCTGCCAAAAAAAAGGGTCAATTTTTGGAGGGCTTGTGAAAACCCATTGCTTGTTGCTTTTACATCCATGTATGGAAGAACCCCGGCAGGCATCTGAAAAAAAAAGCGTAAATTTTTGGAGGGCTTGTGAAAAGCCATTGCTTGTTGCTTTTACATCCATGTATGGAAGAACCCCGGCAGGCATCTGCCAATAAAAAGAGTAAATTTTTGGAGGGCTTTTGAAAAGTCATTGCTTGTTGCTTTTACATCCATGTATGGAAGAACCCCGGCAGGCATCTGCCAAAAAAAAGGGTCAATTTTTGGAGGGCTTGTGAAAAGTCATTGCTTGTTGCTTTTACATCCATCTATGAAAGAACCCCGGCAGGCATCTGCCAAAAAAAGCGTCAATTTTTGGAGGGCTTGTGAAAAGCCATTGTTTGTTGCTTTTGCATCCATGTATGGAAGAACCCCGGCAGGCATCTGCCAAAAAAAAGGGTCAATTTTTGGAGGGCTTGTGAAAACCCATTGCTTGTTGCTTTTACATCCATGTATGGAAGAACCCCGGCAGGCATCTGAAAAAAAAAGCGTAAATTTTTGGAGGGCTTGTGAAAAGCCATTGCTTGTTGCTTTTACATCCATGTATGGAAGAACCCCGGCAGGCATCTGCCAATAAAAAGAGTAAATTTTTGGAGGGCTTTTGAAAAGTCATTGCTTGTTGCTTTTACATCCATGTATGGAAGAACCCCGGCAGGCATCTGCCAAAAAAAAGGGTCAATTTTTGGAGGGCTTGTGAAAAGTCATTGCTTGTTGCTTTTACATCCATCTATGAAAGAACCCCGGCAGGCATCTGCCAAAAAAAGCGTCAATTTTTGGAGGGCTTGTGAAAAGCCATTGTTTGTTGCTTTTACGTCCATGTATGGAAGAACCCCGGCAGGCATCTGCCAATAAAAAGAGTAAATTTTTGGAGGGCTTGTGAAAAGCCATTGCTTGTTGCTTTTACATCCATGTATGGAAGAACCCCGGCAGGCATCTGCCAAAAAAAGCGTACATTTTTGGAGGGCTTGTGAAAAGCCATTGATTGTTGCTTTTACATCCATGTATGGAAGAACCCCGGCAGGCATCTGCCAAAAAAGGCGTCAATTTTTGGAGGGCTTGTGAAAAGCCATTGCTTGTTGCTTTTACATGCATGTATGGAAGAACCCCGGCAGGCATCTGCCAATAAAAAGAGTCAATTTTTGGAGGGCTTGTGAAAAGCCATTGCTTGTTGCTTTTACATCCATGTATGGAAGAACCCCGGCAGGCATCTGCCAATAAAAAGAGTAAATTTTTGGAGGGCTTGTGAAAAGCCATTGCTTGTTGCTTTTACATCCATGTATGGAAGAACCCCGGCAGGCATCTGCCAAAAAAAGCGTACATTTTTGGAGGGCTTGTGAAAAGCCATTGATTGTTGCTTTTACATCCATGTATGGAAGAACCCCGGCAGGCATCTGCCAAAAAAGGCGTCAATTTTTGGAGGGCTTGTGAAAAGCCATTGCTTGTTGCTTTTACATGCATGTATGGAAGAACCCCGGCAGGCATCTGTCAAAAAAAAGGGTCAATTTTTGGAGGGCTTGTGAAAAGCCATTGCTTGTTGCTTTTACATCCATGTATGGAAGAACCCCGGCAGGCATCTGCCAATAAAAAGAGTAAATTTTTGGAGGGCTTGTGAAAAGCCATTGCTTGTTGCTTTTACATCCATGTATGGAAGAACCCCGGCAGGCATCTGCCAAAAAAAGCGTACATTTTTGGAGGGCTTGTGAAAAGCCATTGATTGTTGCTTTTACATCCATGTATGGAAGAACCCCGGCAGGCATCTGCCAAAAAAGGCGTCAATTTTTGGAGGGCTTGTGAAAAGCCATTGCTTGTTGCTTTTACATGCATGTATGGAAGAACCCCGGCAGGCATCTGCCAATAAAAAGAGTCAATTTTTGGAGGGCTTGTGAAAAGCCATTGCTTGTTGCTTTTACATCCATGTATGGAAGAACCCCGGCAGGCATCTGAAAAAAAAAGCGTAAATTTTTGGAGGGCTTGTGAAAAGCCATTGCTTGTTGCTTTTACATCCATGTATGGAAGAACCCCGGCAGGCATCTGCCAATAAAAAGAGTAAATTTTTGGAGGGCTTTTGAAAAGTCATTGCTTGTTGCTTTTACATCCATGTATGGAAGAACCCCGGCAGGCATCTGCCAAAAAAAAGGGTCAATTTTTGGAGGGCTTGTGAAAAGTCATTGCTTGTTGCTTTTACATCCATCTATGAAAGAACCCCGGCAGGCATCTGCCAAAAAAAGCGTCAATTTTTGGAGGGCTTGTGAAAAGCCATTGTTTGTTGCTTTTACGTCCATGTATGGAAGAACCCCGGCAGGCATCTGCCAATAAAAAGCGTCAATTTTTGGAGGGCTTGTGAAAAGCCATTGTTTGTTGCTTTTACGTCCATGTATGGAAGAACCCCGGCAGGCATCTGCCAATAAAAAGAGTAAATTTTTGGAGGGCTTGTGAAAAGCCATTGCTTGTTGCTTTTACATCCATGTATGGAAGAACCCCGGCAGGCATCTGCCAAAAAAAGCGTACATTTTTGGAGGGCTTGTGAAAAGCCATTGATTGTTGCTTTTACATCCATGTATGGAAGAACCCCGGCAGGCATCTGCCAAAAAAGGCGTCAATTTTTGGAGGGCTTGTGAAAAGCCATTGCTTGTTGCTTTTACATGCATGTATGGAAGAACCCCGGCAGGCATCTGCCAATAAAAAGAGTAAATTTTTGGAGGGCTTGTGAAAAGCCATTGCTTGTTGCTTTTACATCCATGTATGGAAGAACCCCGGCAGGCATCTGCCAAAAAAAGCGTACATTTTTGGAGGGCTTGTGAAAAGCCATTGATTGTTGCTTTTACATCCATGTATGGAAGAACCCCGGCAGGCATCTGCCAAAAAAGGCGTCAATTTTTGGAGGGCTTGTGAAAAGCCATTGTTTGTTGCTTTTACGTCCATGTATGGAAGAACCCCGGCAGGCATCTGCCAATAAAAAGAGTAAATTTTTGGAGGGCTTGTGAAAAGCCATTGCTTGTTGCTTTTACATCCATGTATGGAAGAACCCCGGCAGGCATCTGCCAAAAAAAGCGTACATTTTTGGAGGGCTTGTGAAAAGCCATTGATTGTTGCTTTTACATCCATGTATGGAAGAACCCCGGCAGGCATCTGCCAAAAAAGGCGTCAATTTTTGGAGGGCTTGTGAAAAGCCATTGCTTGTTGCTTTTACATGCATGTATGGAAGAACCCCGGCAGGCATCTGCCAATAAAAAGAGTCAATTTTTGGAGGGCTTGTGAAAAGCCATTGCTTGTTGCTTTTACATCCATGTATGGAAGAACCCCGGCAGGCATCTGCCAATAAAAAGAGTAAATTTTTGGAGGGCTTGTGAAAAGCCATTGCTTGTTGCTTTTACATCCATGTATGGAAGAACCCCGGCAGGCATCTGCCAAAAAAAGCGTACATTTTTGGAGGGCTTGTGAAAAGCCATTGATTGTTGCTTTTACATCCATGTATGGAAGAACCCCGGCAGGCATCTGCCAAAAAAGGCGTCAATTTTTGGAGGGCTTGTGAAAAGCCATTGCTTGTTGCTTTTACATGCATGTATGGAAGAACCCCGGCAGGCATCTGTCAAAAAAAAGGGTCAATTTTTGGAGGGCTTGTGAAAAGCCATTGCTTGTTGCTTTTACATCCATGTATGGAAGAACCCCGGCAGGCATCTGCCAATAAAAAGAGTAAATTTTTGGAGGTCTTGTGAAAAGCCATTGCTTGTTGCTTTTACATCCATGTATGGAAGAACCCCGGCAGGCATCTGCCAAAAAAAGCGTACATTTTTGGAGGGCTTGTGAAAAGCCATTGATTGTTGCTTTTACATCCATGTATGGAAGAACCCCGGCAGGCATCTGCCAAAAAAGGCGTCAATTTTTGGAGGGCTTGTGAAAAGCCATTGCTTGTTGCTTTTACATGCATGTATGGAAGAACCCCGGCAGGCATCTGCCAATAAAAAGAGTCAATTTTTGGAGGGCTTGTGAAAAGCCATTGCTTGTTGCTTTTAGATCCATCTATGGAAGAACCCCGGCAGGCATCTGCCAAAAAAAAGGGTCAATTTTTGGAGGGCTTGTGAAAAGTCATTGCTTGTTGCTTTTACATCCATCTATGGAAGAACCCCGGCAGGCATCTGCCAATAAAAAGGGTCAATTTTTGGAGGGCTTGTGAAAAGCCATTGCTTGTTGCTTTTACGTCCATGTATGGAAGAACCCCGGAAGGCATCTGCCAAAAAAAGCGTCAATTTTTGGAGGGCTTGTGAAAAGCCATTGCTTGTTGCTTTTACATCCATGTATGGAAGAACCCCGGCAGGCATCTGTCAATAAAAAGGGTCAATTTTTGGAGGGCTTGTGAAAAGTCATTGCTTGTTGCTTTTACATCCATCTATGGAAGAACCCCGGCAGGCATCTGCCAAAAAAAGCGTCAATTTTTGGAGGGCTTGTGAAAAGCCATTGCTTGTTGCTTTTACATCGATGTATGGAAGAACCCCGGCAGGCATCTGCCAATAAAAAGAGTACATTTTTGGAGGGCTTGTGAAAAGTCATTGCTTGTTGCTTTTATGTCCATGTATGGAAGAACCCCGGCAGGCATCTGCCAAAAAAAAGGGTCAATTTTTGGAGGGCTTGTGAAAAGCCATTGCTTGTTGCTTTTACATCGATGTATGGAAGAACCCCGGCAGGCATCTGCCAATAAAAAGAGTACATTTTTGGAGGGCTTGTGAAAAGTCATTGCTTGTTGCTTTTATGTCCATGTATGGAAGAACCCCGGCAGGCATCTGCCAAAAAAAAGCGTAAATTTTTGGAGGGCTTGTGAAAAGCCATTGCTTGTTGCTTTTACATCGATGTATGGAAGAACCCCGGCAGGCATCTGCCAATAAAAAGAGTACATTTTTGGAGGGCTTGTGAAAAGTCATTGCTTGTTGCTTTTATGTCCATGTATGGAAGAACCCCGGCAGGCATCTGCCAAAAAAAAGGGTCAATTTTTGGAGGGCTGGTGAAAAGCCATTGCTTGTTGCTTTTACATCCATCTATGGAAGAACCCCGGCAGGTATCTGCCAAAAAAAGGGTCAATTTTTGGAGGGCTTGTGAAAAGCCATTGCTTGTTGCTTTTATGTCCATGTATGGAAGAACCCCGGCAGGCATCTGCCAAAAAAAGGGTCAATTTTTGGAGGGCTTGTGAAAAGTCATTGCTTGTTGCTTTTACGTCCATGTATGGAAGAACCCCGGCAGGCATCTGCCAATAAAAAGGGTAAATTTTTGGAGGGATTGTGAAAAGCCATCGCTTGTTGCTTTTACGTCCATGTATGGAAGAACCCCGGCAGGCATCTGCCAAAAAAAGCGTCAATTCTTGGAGGGCTTGTGAAAAGCCATTGCTTGTTGCTTTTACATCCATGTATGGAAGAACCCCGGCACGTATCTGCCAATAAAAAGTGTAAATTTTTGGAGGGCTTTTGAAAAGTCATTGCTTGTTGCTTTTACATCCATGTATGGAAGAACCCCGGCAGGCATCTGCCAAAAAAAGCGTCAATTTTTGGAGGGCTTGTGAAAAGCCATTGCTTGTTGCTTTTACATCGATGTATGGAAGAACCCCGGCAGGCATCTGCCAATAAAAAGAGTACATTTTTGGAGGGCTTGTGAAAAGTCATTGCTTGTTGCTTTTAGATCCATGTATGGAAGAACCCCGGCAGGCATCTGCCAAAAAAAGCGTAAATTTTTGGAGGGCTTGTGAAAAGCCATTGCTTGTTGCTTTTACATCCATGTATGGAAGAACCCCGGCAGGCATCTGCCAAAAAAAAGGGTCCATTTTTGAAGGGCTTGTGAAAAGTCATTGCTTGTTGCTTTTACATCCATCTATGGAAGAACCCCGGCAGGCATCTGCCAAAAAAAGCATCAATTTTTGGAGGGCTTGTGAAAAGCCATTGCTTGGTGCTTTTACATCCATGTATGGAAGAACCCCGGCAGGCATCTGCCAAAAAAAAGGGTCAATTTTTGGAGGGCTTGTGAAAAGCCATTGCTTGTTGCTTTTACATCCATGTATGGAAGAACCCCGGCAGGTATCTGCCAATAAAAAGGGTACATTTTTGGAGGGCTTGTGAAAAGCCATTGTTTGTTGCTTTTGCATCCATGTATGGAAGAACCCCGGCAGGCATCTGCCAAAAAAAAGGGTCAATTTTTGGAGGGCTTGTGAAAACCCATTGCTTGTTGCTTTTACATCCATGTATGGAAGAACCCCGGCAGGCATCTGAAAAAAAAAGCGTAAATTTTTGGAGGGCTTGTGAAAAGCCATTGCTTGTTGCTTTTACATCCATGTATGGAAGAACCCCGGCAGGCATCTGCCAATAAAAAGAGTAAATTTTTGGAGGGCTTTTGAAAAGTCATTGCTTGTTGCTTTTACATCCATGTATGGAAGAACCCCGGCAGGCATCTGCCAAAAAAAAGGGTCAATTTTTGGAGGGCTTGTGAAAAGTCATTGCTTGTTGCTTTTACATCCATCTATGGAAGAACCCCGGCAGGCATCTGCCAAAAAAAGCGTCAATTTTTGGAGGGCTTGTGAAAAGCCATTGTTTGTTGCTTTTACGTCCATGTATGGAAGAACCCCGGCAGGCATCTGCCAAAAAAAAGGGTCAATTTTTGGAGGGCTTGTGAAAAGCCATTGCTTGTTGCTTTTACATCCATGTATGGAAGAACCCCGGCAGGCATCTGCCAAAAAAAAGGGTCAATTTTTGGAGGGCTTATGAAAAGTCATTGCTTGTTGCTTTTACATCCATCTATGGAAGAACCCCGGCAGGCATCTGCCAAAAAAGGCGTCAATTTTTGGAGGGCTTGTGAAAAGCCATTGCTTGTTGCTTTTACATGCATGTATGGAAGAACCCCGGCAGGCATCTGCCAAAAAAAAGGGTCAATTTTTGGAGGGCTTGTGAAAAGTCATTGCTTGTTGCTTTTACATCCATGTATGGAAGAACCCCGGCAGGCATCTGCCAAAAAAAGGTCAATTTTTGGAGGGCTTGTGAAAAGCCATTGCTTGTTGCTTTTACATCCATGTATGGAAGAACCCCGGCAGGCATCTGCCAAAAAAAAGGGTCAATTTTTGGAGGGCTTGTGAAAAGTCATTGCTTGTTGCTTTTACATCCATCTATGGAAGAACCCCGGCAGGTATCTGCCAAAAAAAGGGTCAATTTTTGGAGGGCTTGTGAAAAGCCATTGCTTGTTGCTTTTACATCCATCTATGGAAGAACCCCGGCAGGCATCTGCCAATAAAAAGGGTCAATTTTTGGAGGGCTTGTGAAAAGTCATTGCTTGTTGCTTTTATGTCCATGTATGGAAGAACCCCGGCAGGCATCTGCCAAATAAAAGGGTCAATTTTTGGAGGGCTTGTGAAAAGCCATTGCTTGTTGCTTTTACATCCATGTATGGAAGAACCCCGGCAGGCATCTGCCAATAAAAAGGGTCAATTTTTGGAGGGCTTGTGAAAAGCCATTGCTTGTTGCTTTTACATCCATGTATGGAAGAACCCCGGCAGGCATCTGCCAATAAAAAGAGTCAATTTTTGGAGGGCTTGTGAAAAGCCATTGCTTGTTGCTTTTAGATCCATGTATGGAAGAACCCCGGCAGGCATCTGCCAAAAAAAGCGTAAATTTTTGGAGGGCTTGTGAAAAGCCATTGCTTGTTGCTTTTATATCCATGTATGGAAGAACCCCGGCAGGCATCTGCCAAAAAAAAGGGTCAATTTTTGGAGGGCTTGTGAAAAGTCATTGCTTGTTGCTTTTACATCCATCTATGGAAGAACCCCGGCAGGCATCTGCCAATAAAAAGGGTCAATTTTTGGAGGGCTTGTGAAAAGCCATTGCTTGTTGCTTTTACGTCCATGTATGGAAGAACCCCGGCAGGCATCTGCCAAAAAAAGCGTCAATTTTTGGAGGGCTTGTGAAAAGCCATTGCTTGTTGCTTTTACATCCATGTATGGAAGAACCCCGGCAGGCATCTGTCAATAAAAAGGGTCAATTTTTGGAGGGCTTGTGAAAAGTCATTGCTTGTTGCTTTTACATCCATCTATGGAAGAACCCCGGCAGGCATCTGCCAAAAAAAGCGTCAATTTTTGGAGGGCTTGTGAAAAGCCATTGCTTGTTGCTTTTACATCGATGTATGGAAGAACCCCGGCAGGCATCTGCCAATAAAAAGAGTACATTTTTGGAGGGCTTGTGAAAAGTCATTGCTTGTTGCTTTTATGTCCATGTATGGAAGAACCCCGGCAGGCATCTGCCAAAAAAAAGGGTCAATTTTTGGAGGGCTTGTGAAAAGCCATTGCTTGTTGCTTTTACATCCATCTATGGAAGAACCCCGGCAGGTATCTGCCAAAAAAAGGGTCAATTTTTGGAGGGCTTGTGAAAAGCCATTGCTTGTTGCTTTTATGTCCATGTATGGAAGAACCCCGGCAGGCATCTGCCAAAAAAAGGGTCAATTTTTGGAGGGCTTGTGAAAAGCCATTGCTTGTTGCTTTTATGTCCATGTATGGAAGAACCCCGGCAGGCATCTGCCAAAAAAAGGGTCAATTTTTGGAGGGCTTGTGAAAAGTCATTGCTTGTTGCTTTTACGTCCATCTATGGAATAACCCCGGCAGGCATCTGCCAATAAAAAGGGTAAATTTTTGGAGGGATTGTGAAAAGCCATCGCTTGTTGCTTTTACGTCCATGTATGGAAGAACCCCGGCAGGCATCTGCCAAAAAAAGCGTCAATTTTTGGAGGGCTTGTGAAAAGCCATTGCTTGTTGCTTTTACATCCATGTATGGAAGAACCCCGGCACGTATCTGCCAATAAAAAGTGTAAATTTTTGGAGGGCTTTCGAAAAGTCATTGCTTGTTGCTTTTACATCCATGTATGGAAGAACCCCGGCAGGCATCTGCCAAAAAAAGCGTCAATTTTTGGAGGGCTTGTGAAAAGCCATTGCTTGTTGCTTTTACATCGATGTATGGAAGAACCCCGGCAGGCATCTGCCAATAAAAAGAGTACATTTTTGGAGGGCTTGTGAAAAGTCATTGCTTGTTGTTTTTATGTCCATGTATGGAAGAACCCCGGCAGGCATCTGCCAAAAAAAAGGGTCAATTTTTGGAGGGCTTGTGAAAAGCCATTGCTTGTTGCTTTTACATCCATCTATGGAAGAACCCCGGCAGGTATCTGCCAAAAAAAGGGTCAATTTTTGGAGGGCTTGTGAAAAGCCATTGCTTGTTGCTTTTACATCCATCTATGGAAGAACCCCGGCAGGCATCTGCCAATAAAAAGGGTCAATTTTTGGAGGGCTTGTGAAAAGCCATTGCTTGTTGCTTTTATGTCCATGTATGGAAGAACCCCGGCAGGCATCTGCCAAATAAAAGGGTCAATTTTTGGAGGGCTTGTGAAAAGCCATTGCTTGTTGCTTTTACATCCATGTATGGAAGAACCCCGGCAGGCATCTGCCAAAAAAAAGGGTCAATTTTTGGAGGGCTTGTGAAAAGCCATTGCTTGTTGCTTTTACATCCATGTATGGAAGAACCCCGGCAGGCATCTGCCAAAAAAAAGGGTCAATTTTTGGAGGGCTTGTGAAAAGTCATTGCTTGTTGCTTTTACATCCATCTATGGAAGAACCCCGGCAGGCATCTGCCAATAAAAAGGGTCAATTTTTGGAGGGCTTGTGAAAAGCCATTGCTTGTTGCTTTTACATCCATCTATGGAAGAACCCCGGCAGGCATCTGCCGAAAAAAGGGTCAATTTTTGGAGGGCTTGTGAAAAGCCATTGCTTGTTGCTTTTATGTTCATGTATGGAAGAACCCCGGCAGGCATCTGCCAAAAAAAAGGGTCAATTTTTGGAGGGCTTGTGAAAAGCCATTGCTTGTTGCTTTTACATCCATGTATGGAAGAACCCCGGCAGGCATCTGCCAAAAAAAAGGGTCAATTTTTGGAGGGCTTGTGAAAAGCCATTGCTTGTTGCTTTTACATCCATGTATAGAAGAACCCCGGCAGGCATCTGCCAATAAAAAGGGTCAATTTTTGGAGGGCTTGTGACAAGCCATTGCTTGTTGCTTTTACATCCATGTATGGAAGAACCCCGGCAGGCATCTGCCAATAAAAAGAGTCAATTTTTGGAGGGCTTGTGAAAAGCCATTGCTTGTTACTTTTAGATCCATGTATGGAAGAACCCCGGCAGGCATCTGCCAAAAAAAAGGGTCAATTTTTGGAGGGCTTGTGAAAAGTCATTGCTTGTTGCTTTTACATCCATCTATGGAAGAACCCCGGCAGGCATCTGCCAATAAAAAGGGTCAATTTTTGGAGGGCTTGTGAAAAGCCATTGCTTGTTGCTTTTACGTCCATGTATGGAAGAACCCCGGCAGGCATCTGCCAAAAAAAGCGTCAATTTTTGGAGGGCTTGTGAAAAGCCATTGCTTGTTGCTTTTACATCCATGTATGGAAGAACCCCGGCAGGCATCTGCCAAAAAAAAGCGTCAATTTTTGGAGGGCTTGTGAAAAGTCATTGCTTGTTGCTTTTACATCCATGTATGGAAGAACCCCGGCAGGCATCTGCCAAAAAAAGGTCAATTTTTGGAGGGCTTGTGAAAAGCCATTGCTTGTTGCTTTTACATCCATGTATGGAAGAACCCCGGCAGGCATCTGCCAAAAAAAAGGGTCCATTTTTGAAGGGCTTGTGAAAAGTCATTGCTTGTTGCTTTTACATCCATCTATGGAAGAACCCCGGCAGGCATCTGCCAAAAAAAGCATCAATTTTTGGAGGGCTTGTGAAAAGCCATTGCTTGGTGCTTTTACATCCATGTATGGAAGAACCCCGGCAGGCATCTGCCAAAAAAAAGGGTCAATTTTTGGAGGGCTTGTGAAAAGCCATTGCTTGTTGCTTTTACATCCATGCATGGAAGAACCCCGGCAGGTATCTGCCAATAAAAAGGGTACATTTTTGGAGGGCTTGTGAAAAGCCATTGTTTGTTGCTTTTGCATCCATGTATGGAAGAACCCCGGCAGGCATCTGCCAAAAAAAAGGGTCAATTTTTGGAGGGCTTGTGAAAACCCATTGCTTGTTGCTTTTACATCCATGTATGGAAGAACCCCGGCAGGCATCTGAAAAAAAAAGCGTAAATTTTTGGAGGGCTTGTGAAAAGCCATTGCTTGTTGCTTTTACATCCATGTATGGAAGAACCCCGGCAGGCATCTGCCAATAAAAAGAGTAAATTTTTGGAGGGCTTTTGAAAAGTCATTGCTTGTTGCTTTTACATCCATGTATGGAAGAACCCCGGCAGGCATCTGCCAAAAAAAAGGGTCAATTTTTGGAGGGCTTGTGAAAAGCCATTGCTTGTTGCTTTTACATCCATCTATGGAAGAACCCCGGCAGGCATCTGCCAAAAAAAAGGGTCAATTTTTGGAGGGCTTGTGAAAAGCCATTGCTTGTTGCTTTTACATCCATGTATGGAAGAACCCCGGCAGGCATCTGCCAATAAAAAGAGTAAATTTTTGGAGGGCTTGTGAAAAGCCATTGCTTGTTGCTTTTACATCCATGTATGGAAGAACCCCGGCAGGCAAATGCCAAAAAAAGCGTACATTTTTGGAGGGCTTGTGAAAAGTCATTGCTTGTTGCTTTTACATCCATCTATGGAAGAACCCCGGCAGGCATCTGCCAAAAAAGGCGTCAATTTTTGGAGGGCTTGTGAAAAGCCATTGCTTGTTGCTTTTACATCCATCTATGGAAGAACCCCGGCAGGCATCTGCCAAAAAAAGGTCAATTTTTGGAGGGCTTGTGAAAAGCCATTGCTTGTTGCTTTTACATCCATGTATGGAAGAACCCCGGCAGGCATCTGCCAAAAAAAAAGGGTCAATTTTTGGAGGGCTTGTGAAAAGTCATTGCTTGTTGCTTTTACATCCATCTATGGAAGAACCCCGGCAGGTATCTGCCAAAAAAAGGGTCAATTTTTGGAGGGCTTGTGAAAAGCCATTGCTTGTTGCTTTTACATCCATCTATGGAAGAACCCCGGCAGGCATCTGCCAATAAAAAGGGTAAATTTTTGGAGGGCTTGTGAAAAGTCATTGCTTGTTGCTTTTATGTCCATGTATGGAAGAACCCCGGCAGGCATCTGCCAAATAAAAGGGTCAATTTTTGGAGGGCTTGTGAAAAGCCATTGCTTGTTGCTTTTACATCCATGTATGGAAGAACCCCGGCAGGCATCTGCCAATAAAAAGGGTCAATTTTTGGAGGGCTTGTGAAAAGCCATTGCTTGTTGCTTTTACATCCATGTATGGAAGAACCCCGGCAGGCATCTGCCAATAAAAAGAGTCAATTTTTGGAGGGCTTGTGAAAAGCCATTGCTTGTTGCTTTTAGATCCATGTATGGAAGAACCCCGGCAGGCATCTGCCAAAAAAAGCGTAAATTTTTGGAGGGCTTGTGAAAAGCCATTGCTTGTTGCTTTTATATCCATGTATGGAAGAACCCCGGCAGGCATCTGCCAAAAAAAAGGGTCAATTTTTGGAGGGCTTGTGAAAAGTCATTGCTTGTTGCTTTTACATCCATCTATGGAAGAACCCCGGCAGGCATCTGCCAATAAAAAGGGTCAATTTTTGGAGGGCTTGTGAAAAGCCATTGCTTGTTGCTTTTACGTCCATGTATGGAAGAACCCCGGCAGGCATCTGCCAAAAAAAGCGTCAATTTTTGGAGGGCTTGTGAAAAGCCATTGCTTGTTGCTTTTACATCCATGTATGGAAGAACCCCGGCAGGCATCTGCCAAAAAAAAGCGTCAATTTTTGGAGGGCTTGTGAAAAGTCATTGCTTGTTGCTTTTACATCCATGTATGGAAGAACCCCGGCAGGCATCTGCCAAAAAAAGGTCAATTTTTGGAGGGCTTGTGAAAAGCCATTGCTTGTTGCTTTTACATCCATGTATGGAAGAACCCCGGCAGGCATCTGCCAAAAAAAGCATCAATTTTTGGAGGGCTTGTGAAAAGCCATTGCTTGGTGCTTTTACATCCATGTATGGAAGAACCCCGGCAGGCATCTGCCAAAAAAAAGGGTCAATTTTCGGAGGGCTTGTGAAAAGCCATTGCTTGTTGCTTTTACATGCATGTATGGAAGAACCCCGGCAGGCATCTGCCAAAAAAAAGGGTCAATTTTTGGAGGGCTTGTGAAAAGCCATTGCTTGTTGCTTTTACATCCATGTATGGAAGAACCCCGGCAGGCATCTGCCAAAAAAAAGGGTCCATTTTTGAAGGGCTTGTGAAAAGCCATTGCTTGCTGCTTTTACATCCATCTATGGAAGAACCCCGGCAGGCATCTGCCAAAAAAAGCATCAATTTTTGGAGGGCTTGTGAAAAGCCATTGCTTGTTGCTTTTACATCCATGTATGGAAGAACCCCGGCAGGCATCTGCCAAAAAAAGCGTCAATTTTTGAAGGGCTTGTGAAAAGTCATTGCTTGGTGCTTTTACATCCATGTATGGAAGAACCCCGGCAGGCATCTGCCAAAAAAAAGGGTCAATTTTTGGAGGGCTTGTGAAAAGTCATTGCTTGTTGCTTTTACATCCATCTATGGAAGAACCCCGGCAGGCATCTGCCAAAAAAAGCGTCAATTTTTGGAGGGCTTGTGAAAAGCCATTGTTTGTTGCTTTTACGTCCATGTATGGAAGAACCCCGGCAGGCATCTGCCAAAAAAAAGGGTCAATTTTTGGAGGGCTTGTGAAAAGCCATTGCTTGTTGCTTTTATATCCATGTATGGAAGAACCCCGGCAGGCATCTGCCAAAAAAAGGGTCAATTTTTGGAGGGCTTGTGAAAAGCCATCGCTTGTTGCTTTTACGTCCATGTATGGAAGAACCCCGGCAGGCATCTGCCAAAAAAAGCGTCAATTTTTGGAGGGCTTGTGAAAAGCCATTGCTTGTTGCTTTTACATCCATGTATGGAAGAACCCCGGCAGGCATCTGCCAAAAAAAAGCGTCAATTTTTGGAGGGCTTGTGAAAAGTCATTGCTTGTTGCTTTTACATCCATGTATGGAAGAACCCCGGCAGGCATCTGCCAAAAAAAGGTCAATTTTTAGAGGGCGTGTGAAAAGCCATTGCTTGTTGCTTTTACATCCATGTATGGAAGAACCCCGGCAGGCATCTGCCAAAAAAAAGGGTCCATTTTTGAAGGGCTTGTGAAAAGTCATTGCTTGTTGCTTTTACATCCATCTATGGAAGAATCCCGGCAGGCATCTGCCAAAAAAAGCATCAATTTTTGGAGGGCTTGTGAAAAGCCATTGCTTGGTGCTTTTACATCCATGTATGGAAGAACCCCGGCAGGCATCTGCCAAAAAAAAGGGTCAATTTTCGGAGGGCTTGTGAAAAGCCATTGCTTGTTGCTTTTACATGCATGTATGGAAGAACCCCGGCAGGCATCTGCCAAAAAAAAGGGTCAATTTTTGGAGGGCTTGTGAAAAGTCATTGCTTGTTGCTTTTACATCCATGTATGGAAGAACCCCGGCAGGCATCTGCCAAAAAAAGGTCAATTTTTGGAGGGCTTGTGAAAAGCCATTGCTTGTTGCTTTTACATCCATGTATGGAAGAACCCCGGCAGGCATCTGCCAAAAAAAAGGGTCCATTTTTGAAGGGCTTGTGAAAAGTCATTGCTTGTTGCTTTTACATCCATCTATGGAAGAACCCCGGCAGGCATCTGCCAAAAAAAGCATCAATTTTTGGAGGGCTTGTGAAAAGCCATTGCTTGGTGCTTTTACATCCATGTATGGAAGAACCCCGGCAGGCATCTGCCAAAAAAAAGGGTCAATTTTTGGAGGGCTTGTGAAAAGCCATTGCTTGTTGCTTTTACATCCATGTATGGAAGAACCCCGGCAGGCATCTGCCAATAAAAAGGGTCAATTTTTGGAGGGCTTGTGAAAAGCCATTGCTTGTTGCTTTTACATCCATGTATGGAAGAACCCCGGCAGGCATCTGCCAATAAAAAGGGTCAATTTTTGGAGGGCTTGTGAAAAGTCATTGCTTGTTGCTTTTACATCCATGTATGGATGAACCCCGGCAGGCATCTGAAAAAAAAAGCGTAAATTTTTGGAGGGCTTGTGAAAAGCCATTGCTTGTTGCTTTTACATCCATGTATGGAAGAACCCCGGCAGGCATCTGCCAAAAAAAAGGGTCAATTTTTGGAGGGCTTGTGAAAAGTCATTGCTTGTTGCTTTTACATCCATCTATGGAAGAACCCCGGCAGGCATCTGCCAAAAAAAGCGTCAATTTTTGGAGGGCTTGTGAAAAGCCATTGTTTGTTGCTTTTACGTCCATGTATGGAAGAACCCCGGCAGGCATCTGCCAAAAAAAAGGGTCAATTTTTGGAGGGCTTGTGAAAAGCCATTGCTTGTTGCTTTTACATCCATCTATGGAAGAACCCCGGCAGGCATCTGCCAATAAAAAGAGTAAATTTTTGGATGGCTTTTGAAAAGTCATTGCTTGTTGCTTTTACATCCATCTATGGAAGAACCCCGGCAGGCATCTGCCAAAAAAAGCGTACATTTTTGGAGGGCTTGTGAAAAGTCATTGCTTGTTGCTTTTACATCCATCTATGGAAGAACCCCGGCAGGCATCTGCCAAAAAAAGGGTCAATTTTTGGAGGGCTTGTGAAAAGTCATCGCTTGTTGCTTTTACATCCATGTATGGAAGAACCCCGGCAGGCATCTGCCAAAAAAAAGGGTCAATTTTTGGAGGGCTTGTCAAAAGCCATTGCTTGTTGCTTTTACATCCATGTATGGAAGAACCCCGGCAGGCATCTGCCAAATAAAGGGTCAATTTTTGGAGGGCTTGTGAAAAGCCATTGCTTGTTGCTTTTACATCCATGTATGGAAGAACCCCGGCAGGCATCTGCCAAAAAAAGGGTCAATTTTTGGAGGGCTTGTGACAAGCCATTGCTTGTTGCTTTTACATCCATGTATGGAAGAACCCCGGCAGGCATCTGCCAATAAAAAGGGTCAATTTTTGGAGGGCTTGTGAAAAGCCATTGCTTGTTGCTTTTACATCCATGTATGGAAGAACCCCGGCAGGCATCTGCCAATAAAAAGAGTCAATTTGTGGAGGGCTTGTGAAAAGCCATTGCTTGTTGCTTTTACGTCCATGTATGGAAGAACCCCGGCAGGCATCTGCCAAAAAAAGCGTCAATTTTTGGAGGGCTTGTGAAAAGCCATTGCTTGTTGCTTTTACATCCATGTATGGAAGAACCCCGGCAGGCATCTGCCAAAAAAAAGCGTCAATTTTTGGAGGGCTTGTGAAAAGTCATTGCTTGTTGCTTTTACATCCATGTATGGAAGAACCCCGGCAGGCATCTGCCAAAAAAAGGTCAATTTTTGGAGGGCTTGTGAAAAGCCATTGCTTGTTGCTTTTACATCCATGTATGGAAGAACCCCGGCAGGCATCTGCCAAAAAAAAGGGTCCATTTTTGAAGGGCTTGTGAAAAGTCATTGCTTGTTGCTTTTACATCCATCTATGGAAGAACCCCGGCAGGCATCTGCCAAAAAAAAGGGTCAATTTTTGGAGGGCTTGTGAAAAGCCATTGTTTGTTGCTTTTACGTCCATGTATGGAAGAACCCCGGCAGGCATCTGCAAAAAAAAAGGGTCAATTTTTGGAGGGCTTGTGAAAAGCCATTGCTTGTTGCTTTTACATCCATGTATGGAAGAACCCCGGCAGGCATCTGCCAAAAAAAAGCGTAAATTTTTGGAGGGCTTGTGAAAAGTCATTGCTTGTTGCTTTTACATCCATGTATGGAAGAACCCCGGCAGGCATCTGCCAAAAAAAGGTCAATTTTTGGAGGGCTTGTGAAAAGCCATTGCTTGTTGCTTTTACATCCATGTATGGAAGAACCCCGGCAGGCATCTGCCAAAAAAAAGGGTCCATTTTTGAAGGGCTTGTGAAAAGTCATTGCTTGTTGCTTTTACATCCATCTATGGAAGAACCCCGGCAGGCATCTGCCAAAAAAAAGCGTCAATTTTTGGAGGGCTTGTGAAAAGTCATTGCTTGTTGCTTTTACATCCATGTATGGAAGAACCCCGGCAGGCATCTGCCAAAAAAAGGTCAATTTTTGGAGGGCTTGTGAAAAGCCATTGCTTGTTGCTTTTACATCCATGTATGGAAGAACCCCGGCAGGCATCAGCCAAAAAAAGCGTAAATTTTTGGAGGGCTTGTGAAAAGCCATTGTTTGTTGCTTTTACGTCCATGTATGGAAGAACCCCGGCAGGCATCTGCCAAAAAAAAGGGTCAATTTTTGGAGGGCTTGTGAAAAGCCATTGCTTGTTGCTTTTACATCCATGTATGGAAGAACCCCGGCAGGCATCTGCCAATAAAAAGAGTAAATTTTTGGATGCCTTTTGAAAAGTCATTGCTTGTTGCTTTTACATCCATCTATGGAAGAACCCCGGCAGGCATCTGCCAAAAAAAGGGTAAATTTTTGGAGGGCTTGTGAAAAGTCATTGCTTGTTGCTTTTACATCCATGTATGGAAGAACCCCGGCAGGCATCTGCCAATAAAAAGAGTAAATTTTTGGATGCCTTTTGAAAAGTCATTGCTTGTTGCTTTTACATCCATCTATGGAAGAACCCCGGCAGGCATCTGCCAAAAAAAGGGTAAATTTTTGGAGGGCTTGTGAAAAGTCATCGCTTGTTGCTTTTACATCCATGTATGGAAGAACCCCGGCAGGCATCTGCCAAAAAAAAGGGTCAATTTTTGGAGGGCTTATGAAAAGTCATTGCTTGTTGCTTTTACATCCATCTATGGAAGAACCCCGGCAGGCATCTGCCAAAAAAGGCGTCAATTTTTGGAGGGCTTGTGAAAAGCCATTGCTTGTTGCTTTTACATGCATGTATGGAAGAACCCCGGCAGGCATCTGCCAAAAAAAAGGGTCAATTTTTGGAGGGCTTGTGAAAAGTCATTGCTTGTTGCTTTTACATCCATGTATGGAAGAACCCCGGCAGGCATCTGCCAAAAAAAAGGGTCAAATTTTGGAGGGCTTGTGAAAAGCCATTGCTTGTTGCTTTTACATCCATGTATGGAAGAACCCCGGCAGGCATCTGCCAATAAAAAGGGTCAATTTTTGGAGGGCTTGTGAAAAGCCATTGCTTGTTGCTTTTACATCCATGTATGGAAGAACACCGGCAGGCATCTGCCAAAAAAAAGGGTCAATTTTTGGAGGGCTTGTGAAAAGTCATTGCTTGTTGCTTTTACATCCATGTATGGAAGAACCCCGGCAGGCATCTGAAAAAAAAAGCGTAAATTTTTGGAGGGCTTGTGAAAAGCCATTGCTTGTTGCTTTTACATCCATGTATGGAAGAACCCCGGCAGGCATCTGCCAAAAAAAAGGGTCAATTTTTGGAGGGCTTGTCAAAAGCCATTGCTTGTTGCTTTTACATCCATGTATGGAAGAACCCCGGCAGGCATCTGCCAATAAAAATTGTCAATTTTTGGAGGGCTTGTGAAAAGCCATTGCTTGTTGCTTTTACATCCATGTATGGAAGAACCCCGGCAGGCATCTGCCAATAAAAAGGGTCAATTTTTGGAGGGCTTGTGAAAAGTCATTGCTTGTTGCTTTTACATCCATGTATGGAAGAACCCCGGCAGGCATCTGCCAAAAAAAAGGGTCAATTTTTGGAGGGCTTGTCAAAAGCCATTGCTTGTTGCTTTTACATCCATGTATGGAAGAACCCCGGCAGGCATCTGCCAATAAAAAGAGTAAATTTTTGGAGGGCTTGTGAAAAGCCATTGCTTGTTGCTTTTACGTCCATCTATGGAATAACCCCGGCAGGCATCTGCCAATAAAAAGGGTCAATTTTTGGAGGGCTTGTCAAAAGCCATTGCTTGTTGCTTTTACATCCATGTATGGAAGAACCCCGGCAGGCATCTGCCAATAAAAATTGTCAATTTTTGGAGGGCTTGTGAAAAGCCATTGCTTGTTGCTTTTACATCCATGTATGGAAGAACCCCGGCAGGCATCTGCCAATAAAAAGGGTCAATTTTTGGAGGGCTTGTGAAAAGTCATTGCTTGTTGCTTTTACATCCATGTATGGAAGAACCCCGGCAGGCATCTGCCAAAAAAAAGGGTAAATTTTTGGAGGGCTTGTGAATAGTCATTGCTTGTTGCTTTTACATCCATGTATGGAAGAACCCCGGCAGGCCTCTGCCAATAAAAAGGGTAAATTTTTGGAGGGCTTGTGAAAAGCCATTGCTTGTTGCTTTTACATCCATGTATGGAAGAACCCCGGCAGGCATCTGCCAATAAAAAGGGTAAATTTTTGGAGGGCTTGTGAAAAGCCATTGCTTGTTGCTTTTACATCCATCTATGGAAGAACCCCGGCAGGCATCTGCCAAAAAAAGCGTCAATTTTTGGAGGGCTTGTGAAAAGCCATTGCTTGTTGCTTTTACATCCATGTATGGAAGAACCCCGGCAGGCATCTGCCAAAAAAAAGGGTCAATTTTTGGAGGGCTTGTGAAAAGTCATTGCTTGTTGCTTTTACATCCATGTATGGAAGAACCCCGGCAGGCATCTGCCAAAAAAAGGGTCAATTTTTGGAGGACTTGTGAAAAGTCATTGCTTGTTGCCTTTACATCCATCTATGGAAGAACCCCGGCAGGCATCTGCCAAAAAAAGCGTCAATTTTTGGAGGGCTTGTGAAAAGCCATTGCTTGTTGCTTTTACATCCATGTATGGAAGAACCCCGGCAGGCATCTGCCAAAAAAAAGGGTCAATTTTTGGAGGGCTTGTCAAAAGCCATTGCTTGTTGCTTTTACATCCATGTATGGAAGAACCCCGGCAGGCATCTGCCAATAAAAAGAGTAAATTTTTGGAGGGCTTGTGAAAAGTCATTGCTTGTTGCTTTTACATCCATGTATGGAAGAACCCCGGCAGGCATCTGCCAATAAAAAGAGTAAATTTTTGGAGGGCTTTTGATAAGTCATTGCTTGTTGCTTTTACATCCATGTATGGAAGAACCCCGGCAGGCATCTGCCAAAAAAAGCGTCAATTTTTGGAGGGCTTTTGAAAAGCCATTGCTTGTTGCTTTTACATCCATGTATGGAAGAACCCCGGCAGGCATCTGCCAAAAAAAGGGTCAATTTTTGGAGGGCTTGTGAAAAGTCATTGCTTGTTGCTTTTACATCCATGTATGGAAGAACCCCGGCACGTATCTGCCAATAAAAAGTGTACATTTTTGGAGGGCTTTTGAAAAGTCATTGCTTGTTGCTTTTACATCCATGTATGGAAGAACCCCGGCAGGCATCTGCCAAAAAAAGCGTCAATTTTTGCAGGGCTTGTGAAAAGCCATTGCTTGTTGGTTTTACATCCATGTATGGAAGAACCCCGGCAGGCATCTGCCAAAAAAAAGAGTACATTTTTGGAGGGCTTGTGAAAAGTCATTGCTTGGTGCTTTTACATCCATGTATGGAAGAACCCCGGCAGGCATCTGCCAAAAAAAAGGGTCAATTTTTGGAGGGCTTGTGAAAAGTCATTGCTTGTTGCTTTTACATCCATCTATGGAAGAACCCCGGCAGGTATCTGCCAAAAAAAGGGTCAATTTTTGGAGGGCTTGTGAAAAGCCATTGCTTGTTGCTTTTACATCCATCTATGGAAGAACCCCGGCAGGCATCTGCCAATAAAAAGGGTCAATTTTTGGAGGGCTTGTGAAAAGCCATTGCTTGTTGCTTTTATGTCCATGTATGGAAGAACCCCGGCAGGCATCTGCCAAAAAAAAGGGTCAATTTTTGGAGGGCTTGTGAAAAGCCATTGCTTGTTGCTTTTACATCCATGTATGGAAGAACCCCGGCAGGCATCTGCCAAAAAAAAGGGTCAATTTTTGGAGGGCTTGTGAAAAGCCATTGCTTGTTGCTTTTACATCCATGTATGGAAGAACCCCGGCAGGCATCTGCCAAAAAAAAGGGTCAATTTTTGGAGGGCTTGTGAAAAGTCATTGCTTGTTGCTTTTACATCCATCTATGGAAGAACCCCGGCAGGTATCTGCCAAAAAAAGGGTCAATTTTTGGAGGGCTTGTGAAAAGCCATTGCTTGTTGCTTTTACATCCATCTATGGAAGAACCCCGGCAGGTATCTGCCAAAAAAAGGGTCAATTTTTGGAGGGCTTGTGAAAAGCTATTGCTTGTTGCTTTTACATCCATCTATGGAAGAACCCCGGCAGGCATCTGCCAATAAAAAGGGTCAATTTTTGGAGGGCTTGTGAAAAGCCATTGCTTGGTGCTTTTACATCCATGTATGGAAGAACCCCGGCAGGCATCTGCCAAAAAAAAGGGTCAATTTTTGGAGGGCTTGTGCAAAGCCATTGCTTGTTGCTTTTACATCCATCTATGGAAGAACCCCCGCAGGCATCTGCCAAAAAAAGCGTCAATTTTTGGAGGGCTTGTGAAAAGCCATTGCTTGTTGCTTTTACATCCATGTATGGAAGAACCCCGGCAGGCATCTGCCAAAAAAAGCGTCAATTTTTGGAGGGCTTGTGAAAAGCCATTGCTTGTTGCTTTTACATCCATCTATGGAAGAACCCCGGCAGGCATCTGCCAATAAAAAGGGTCAATTTTTGGAGGGCTTGTGAAAAGCCATTGCTTGGTGCTTTTACATCCATGTATGGAAGAACCCCGGCAGGCATCTGCCAAAAAAAAGGGTCAATTTTTGGAGGGCTTGTGCAAAGCCATTGCTTGTTGCTTTTACATCCATGTTTGGAAGAACCCCGGCAGGCATCTGCCAAAAAAAGCGTCAATTTTTGGAGGGCTTGTGAAAAGCCATTGCTTGTTGCTTTTACATCCATGTATGGAAGAACCCCGGCAGGCATCTGCCCAAAAAAAGGGTAAATTTTTGGAGGGCTTGTGAAAAGTCATTGCTTGTTGCTTTTACATCCATGTATGGAAGAACCCCGGCAGGCATCTGCCAAAAAAAGCGTAAATTTTTGGAGGGCTTGTGAAAAGTCATTGCTTGTTGCTTTTACATCGATGTATGGAAGAACCCCGGTAGGCATCTGCCAAAAAAAAGGGTCAATTTTTGGAGGGCTTGTCAAAAGCCATTGCTTGTTGCTTTTACATCCATGTATGGAAGAACCCCGGCAGGCATCTGCCAATAAAAAGGGTCAATTTTTGGATGGGTTGTGAAAAGCCATTGCTTGTTGCTTTTACATCCATGTATGGAAGAACCCCGGCAGGCATCTGCCAATAAAAAGGGTCAATTTTTGGAGGGCTTGTGAAAAGTCATTGCTTGTTGATTTTACATCCATCTATGGAAGAACCCCGGCAGGTATCTGCCAATAAAAAGGGTCAATTTTTGGAGGGCTTGTGAAAAGCCATTGCTTGTTGCTTTTACATCCATGTATGGAAGAACCCCGGCAGGCATCTGCCAATAAAAAGGGTCAATTTTTGGATGGGTTGTGAAAAGCCATTGCTTGTTGCTTTTACATCCATGTATGGAAGAACCCCGGCAGGCATCTGCCAAGAAAAAGGGTCAATTTTTGGAGGGCTTGTGAAAAGTCATTGCTTGTTGCTTTTACATCCATCTATGGAAGAACCCCGGCAGGCATCTGAGAAAAAAAGCGTCAATTTTTGGAGGGCTTGTGAAAAGCCATTGCTTTTTGCTTTTATATCCATGTATGGAAGAACCCCGGCAGGCATCTGCCAAAAAAAGCGTAAATTTTTGGAGGGCTTGTGAAAAGCCATTGCTTGTTGCTTTTACATCCATGTATGGAAGAACCCCGGCAGGCATCTGCCAATAAAAAGGGTCCATTTTTGGAGGGCTTGTGAAAAGCCATTGCTTGTTGCTTTTACATCCATGTATGGAAGAACCCCGGCAGGCATCTGCCAATAAAAAGGGTCAATTTTTGGAGGGCTTGTCAAAAGCCATTGCTTGTTGCTTTTACATCCATGTATGGAAGAACCCCGGCAGGCATCTGCCAATAAAAATTGTCAATTTTTGGAGGGCTTGTGAAAAGTCATTGCTTGTTGCTTTTACATCCATGTATGGAAGAACCCCGGCAGGCATCTGCCAAAAAAAGCGTCAATTTTTGGAGGGCTTGTGAAAAGCCATTGCTTGTTGCTTTTACATCCATGTATGGAAGAACCCCGGCAGGCATCTGCCCAAAAAAAGGGTCAATTTTTGGAGGGCTTGTCAAAAGCCATTGCTTGTTGCTTTTACATCCATGTATGGAAGAACCCCGGCAGGCATCTGCCAATAAAAATTGTCAATTTTTGGAGGGCTTGTGAAAAGCCATTGCTTGTTGCTTTTACATCCATGTATGGAAGAACCCCGGCAGGCATCTGCCAATAAAAAGGGTCAATTTTTGGAGGGCTTGTGAAAAGTCATTGCTTGTTGCTTTTACATCCATGTATGGAAGAACCCCGGCAGGCATCTGCCAAAAAAAAGGGTCAATTTTTGGAGGGCTTGTGAATAGTCATTGCTTGTTGCTTTTACATCCATGTATGGAAGAACCCCGGCAGGCCTCTGCCAATAAAAAGGGTAAATTTTTGGAGGGCTTGTGAAAAGCCATTGCTTGTTGCTTTTACATCCATGTATGGAAGAACCCCGGCAGGCATCTGCCAATAAAAAGGGTAAATTTTTGGAGGGCTTGTGAAAAGCCATTGCTTGTTGCTTTTACATCCATCTATGGAAGAACCCCGGCAGGCATCTGCCAAAAAAAGCGTCAATTTTTGGAGGGCTTGTGAAAAGCCATTGCTTGTTGCTTTTACATCCATGTATGGAAGAACCCCGGCAGGCATCTGCCAAAAAAAAGGGTCAATTTTTGGAGGGCTTGTGAAAAGTCATTGCTTGTTGCTTTTACATCCATGTATGGAAGAACCCCGGCAGGCATCTGCCAAGAAAAGGGTCAATTTTTGGAGGACTTGTGAAAAGTCATTGCTTGTTGCCTTTACATCCATCTATGGAAGAACCCCGGCAGGCATCTGCCAAAAAAAGCGTAAATTTTTGGAGGGCTTGTGAAAAGCCATTGCTTGTTGCTTTTACATCCATGTATGGAAGAACCCCGGCAGGCATCTGCCAAAAAAAAGGGTCAATTTTTGGAGGGCTTGTCAAAAGCCATTGCTTGTTGCTTTTACATCCATGTATGGAAGAACCCCGGCAGGCATCTGCCAATAAAAAGAGTAAATTTTTGGAGGGCTTGTGAAAAGTCATTGCTTGTTGCTTTTACATCCATGTATGGAAGAACCCCGGCAGGCATCTGCCAATAAAAAGAGTAAATTTTTGGAGGGCTTTTGATAAGTCATTGCTTGTTGCTTTTACATCCATGTATGGAAGAACCCCGGCAGGCATCTGCCAAAAAAAGCGTCAATTTTTGGAGGGCTTTTGAAAAGCCATTGCTTGTTGCTTTTACATCCATGTATGGAAGAACCCCGGCAGGCATCTGCCAAAAAAAGGGTCAATTTTTGGAGGGCTTGTGAAAAGTCATTGCTTGTTGCTTTTACATCCATGTATGGAAGAACCCCGGCACGTATCTGCCAAAAAAAGTGTACATTTTTGGAGGGCTTTTGAAAAGTCATTGCTTGTTGCTTTTACATCCATGTATGGAAGAACCCCGGCAGGCATCTGCCAAAAAAAGCGTCAATTTTTGCAGGGCTTGTGAAAAGCCATTGCTTGTTGGTTTTACATCCATGTATGGAAGAACCCCGGCAGGCATCTGCCAAAAAAAAGAGTACATTTTTGGAGGGCTTGTGAAAAGTCATTGCTTGGTGCTTTTACATCCATGTATGGAAGAACCCCGGCAGGCATCTGCCAAAAAAAAGGGTCAATTTTTGGAGGGCTTGTGAAAAGTCATTGCTTGTTGCTTTTACATCCATCTATGGAAGAACCCCGGCAGGTATCTGCCAAAAAAAGGGTCAATTTTTGGAGGGCTTGTGAAAAGCCATTGCTTGTTGCTTTTATGTCCATGTATGGAAGAACCCCGGCAGGCATCTGCCAAAAAAAAGGGTCAATTTTTGGAGGGCTTGTGAAAAGCCATTGCTTGTTGCTTTTACATCCATGTATGGAAGAACCCCGGCTGGCATCTGCCAAAAAAAAGGGTCAATTTTTGGAGGGCTTGTGAAAAGCCATTGCTTGTTGCTTTTACATCCATGTATGGAAGAACCCCGGCAGGCATCTGCCAAAAAAAAGGGTCAATTTTTGGAGGGCTTGTGAAAAGCCATTGCTTGTTGCTTTTACATCCATGTATGGAAGAACCCCGGCAGGCATCTGCCAAAAAAAAGGGTCAATTTTTGGAGGGCTTGTGAAAAGCCATTGCTTGTTGGTTTTACATCCATGTATGGAAGAACCCCGGCAGGCATCTGCCAAAAAAAAGAGTACATTTTTGGAGGGCTTGTGAAAAGTCATTGCTTGGTGCTTTTACATCCATGTATGGAAGAACCCCGGCAGGCATCTGCCAAAAAAAAGGGTCAATTTTTGGAGGGCTTGTGAAAAGTCATTGCTTGTTGCTTTTACATCCATCTATGGAAGAACCCCGGCAGGCATCTGCCAATAAAAAGGGTAAATTTTTGGAGGGCTTGTGAAAAGCCATTGCTTGTTGCTTTTATGTCCATGTATGGAAGAACCCCGGCAGGCATCTGCCAAAAAAAAGGGTCAATTTTTGGAGGGCTTGTGAAAAGCCATTGCTTGTTGCTTTTACATCCATGTATGGAAGAACCCCGGCAGGCATCTGCCAAAAAAAAGGGTCAATTTTTGGAGGGCTTGTGAAAAGCCATTGCTTGTTGCTTTTACATCCATGTATGGAAGAACCCCGGCAGGCATCTGCCAAAAAAAAGGGTCAATTTTTGGAGGGCTTGTGAAAAGTCATTGCTTGTTGCTTTTACATCCATCTATGGAAGAACCCCGGCAGGTATCTGCCAAAAAAAGGGTCAATTTTTGGAGGGCTTGTGAAAAGCCATTGCTTGTTGCTTTTATGTCCATGTATGGAAGAACCCCGGCAGGCATCTGCCAAAAAAAAGGGTCAATTTTTGGAGGGCTTGTGAAAAGCCATTGCTTGTTGCTTTTACATCCATGTATGGAAGAACCCCGGCAGGCATCTGCCAAAAAAAAGGGTCAATTTTTGGAGGGCTTGTGAAAAGCCATTGCTTGTTGGTTTTACATCCATGTATGGAAGAACCCCGGCAGGCATCTGCCAAAAAAAAGAGTACATTTTTGGAGGGCTTGTGAAAAGCCATTGCTTGTTGCTTTTACATCCATCTATGGAAGAACCCCGGCAGGTATCTGCCAAAAAAAGGGTCAATTTTTGGAGGGCTTGTGAAAAGCCATTGCTTGTTGCTTTTATGTCCATGTATGGAAGAACCCCGGCAGGCATCTGCCAAAAAAAAGGGTCAATTTTTGGAGGGCTTGTGAAAAGCCATTGCTTGTTGCTTTTACATCCATGTATGGAAGAACCCCGGCAGGCATCTGCCAAAAAAAAGAGTACATTTTTGGAGGGCTTGTGAAAAGTCATTGCTTGGTGCTTTTACATCCATGTATGGAAGAACCCCGGCAGGCATCTGCCAAAAAAAAGGGTCAATTTTTGGAGGGCTTGTGAAAAGTCATTGCTTGTTGCTTTTACATCCATCTATGGAAGAACCCCGGCAGGCATCTGCCAATAAAAAGGGTCAATTTTTGGAGGGCTTGTGAAAAGCCATTGCTTGTTGCTTTTATGTCCATGTATGGAAGAACCCCGGCAGGCATCTGCCAAAAAAAGGGTCAATTTTTGGAGGGCTTGTGAAAAGCCATTGCTTGTTGCTTTTACATCCATGTATGGAAGAACCCCGGCAGGCATCTGCCAAAAAAAAGGGTCAATTTTTGGAGGGCTTGTGAAAAGCCATTGCTTGTTGCTTTTACATCCATGTATGGAAGAACCCCGGCAGGCATCTGCCAAAAAAAAGGGTCAATTTTTGGAGGGCTTGTGAAAAGTCATTGCTTGTTGCTTTTACATCCATCTATGGAAGAACCCCGGCAGGTATCTGCCAAAAAAAGGGTCAATTTTTGGAGGGCTTGTGAAAAGCCATTGCTTGTTGCTTTTACATCCATCTATGGAAGAACCCCGGCAGGTATCTGCCAAAAAAAGGGTCAATTTTTGGAGGGCTTGTGAAAAGCTATTGCTTGTTGCTTTTACATCCATCTATGGAAGAACCCCGGCAGGCATCTGCCAATAAAAAGGGTAAATTTTTGGAGGGCTTGTGAAAAGCCATTGCTTGGTGCTTTTACATCCATGTATGGAAGAACCCCGGCAGGCATCTGCCAAAAAAAAGGGTCAATTTTTGGAGGGCTTGTGCAAAGCCATTGCTTGTTGCTTTTACATCCATCTATGGAAGAACCCCGGCAGGCATCTGCCAAAAAAAGCGTCAATTTTTGGAGGGCTTGTGAAAAGCCATTGCTTGTTGCTTTTACATCCATGTATGGAAGAACCCCGGCAGGCATCTGCCAAAAAAAGCGTCAATTTTTGGAGGGCTTGTGAAAAGCCATTGCTTGTTGCTTTTACATCCATCTATGGAAGAACCCCGGCAGGCATCTGCCAATAAAAAGGGTCAATTTTTGGAGGGCTTGTGAAAAGCCATTGCTTGGTGCTTTTACATCCATGTATGGAAGAACCCCGGCAGGCATCTGCCAAAAAAAAGGGTCAATTTTTGGAGGGCTTGTGCAAAGCCATTGCTTGTTGCTTTTACATCCATCTATGGAAGAACCCCGGCAGGCATCTGCCAAAAAAAGCGTCAATTTTTGCAGGGCTTGTGAAAAGCCATTGCTTGTTGCTTTTACATCCATGTATGGAAGAACCCCGGCAGGCATCTGCCAAAAAAAGCTTCAATTTTTGGAGGGCTTGTGAAAAGCCATTGCTTGTTGCTTTTACATCCATGTATGGAAGAACCCCGGCAGGCATCTGCCCAAAAAAAGGGTCAATTTTTGGAGGGCTTGTGAAAAGTCATTGCTTGTTGCTTTTACATCCATGTATGGAAGAACCCCGGCAGGCATCTGCCAAAAAAGCGTAAATTTTTGGAGGGCTTGTGAAAAGTCATTGCTTGTTGCTTTTACATCGATGTATGGAAGAACCCCGGTAGGCATCTGCCAAAAAAAAGGGTCAATTTTTGGAGGGCTTGTCAAAAGCCATTGCTTGTTGCTTTTACATCCATGTATGGAAGAACCCCGGCAGGCATCTGCCAATAAAAAGGGTCAATTTTTGGATGGGTTGTGAAAAGCCATTGCTTGTTGCTTTTACATCCATGTATGGAAGAACCCCGGCAGGCATCTGCCAATAAAAAGGGTCAATTTTTGGAGGGCTTGTGAAAAGTCATTGCTTGTTGATTTTACATCCATCTATGGAAGAACCCCGGCAGGTATCTGCCAATAAAAAGGGTCAATTTTTGGAGGGCTTGTGAAAAGCCATTGCTTGTTGCTTTTACATCCATGTATGGAAGAACCCCGGCAGGCATCTGCCAATAAAAAGGGTCAATTTTGGATGGGTTGTGAAAAGCCATTGCTTGTTGCTTTTACATCCATGTATGGAAGAACCCCGGCAGGCATCTGCCAATAAAAAGGGTCAATTTTTGGAGGGCTTGTGAAAAGTCATTGCTTGTTGCTTTTACATCCATCTATGGAAGAACCCCGGCAGGCATCTGACAAAAAAAGCGTCAATTTTTGGAGGGCTTGTGAAAAGTCATTGCTTGTTGCTTTTACATCCATCTATGGAAGAACCCCGGCAGGCATCTGACAAAAAAAGCGTCAATTTTTGGAGGGCTTGTGAAAAGCCATTGCTTTTTGCTTTTATATCCATGTATGGAAGAACCCCGGCAGGCATCTGCCAAAAAAAGCGTAAATTTTTGGAGGGCTTGTGAAAAGCCATTGCTTGTTGCTTTTACATCCATGTATGGAAGAACCCCGGCAGGCATCTGCCAATAAAAAGGGTCAATTTTTGGAGGGCTTGTCAAAAGCCATTGCTTGTTGCTTTTACATCCATGTATGGAAGAACCCCGGCAGGCATCTGCCAATAAAAATTGTCAATTTTTGGAGGGCTTGTGAAAAGTCATTGCTTGTTGCTTTTACATCCATGTATGGAAGAACCCCGGCAGGCATCTGCCAAAAAAAGCGTCAATTTTTGGAGGGCTTGTGAAAAGCCATTGCTTGTTGCTTTTACATCCATGTATGGAAGAACCCCGGCAGGCATCTGCCAAAAAAAGGGTCAATTTTTGGAGGGCTTGTGAAAAGTCATTGCTTGTTGCTTTTACATCCATGTATGGAAGAACCCCGGCAGGCATCTGCCAAAAAAAAGGGTCAATTTTTGGAGGGCTTGTGAAAAGTCATTGCTTGTTGCTTCTACATCCATGTATGGAAGAACCCCGGCAGGCATCTGCCAATAAAAAAGGTAAATTTTTGGAGGGCTTGTGAAAAGCCATTGCTTGTTGCTTTTACATCCATGTATGGAAGAACCCCGGCAGGCATCTGCCCAAAAAAAGGGTCAATTTTTGGAGGGCTTGTGAAAAGTCATTGCTTGTTGCTTTTACATCCATGTATGGAAGAACCCCGGCAGGCATCTGCCAAAAAAAGCGTCAATTTTTGGAGGGCTTGTGAAAAGCCATTGCTTGTTGCTTTTACATCCATGTATGGAAGAACCCCGGCAGGCATCTGCCCAAAAAAAGGGTCAATTTTTGGAGGGCTTGTGAAAAGTCATTGCTTGTTGCTTTTACATCCATGTATGGAAGAACCCCGGCAGGCATCTGCCAAAAAAAGCGTCAATTTTTGGAGGGCTTGTGAAAAGCCATTGCTTGTTGCTTTTACATCCATGTATGGAAGAACCCCGGCAGGCATCTGCCAATAAAAAGGGTCCATTTTTGGAGGGCTTGTGAAAAGCCATTGCTTGTTGCTTTTACATCCATGTATGGTAGAACCCCGGCAGGCATCTGCCAATAAAAAGGGTAAATTTTTGGAGGGCTTGTCAAAAGCCATTGCTTGTTGCTTTTACATCCATGTATGGAAGAACCCCGGCAGGCATCTGCCAATAAAAAGGGTACATTTTTGGAGGGCTTGTGAAAAGCCATTGCTTGTTGCTTTTACATCCATGTATGGAAGAACCCCGGCAGGCATCTGCCAAAAAAAAGGGTCAATTTTTGGAGGGCTTGTGAAAAGTCATTGCTTGTTGCTTTTACATCGATGTATGGAAGAACCCCGGCAGGCATCTGCCAAAAAAAAGGGTCAATTTTTGGAGGGCTTGTCAAAAGCCATTGCTTGTTGCTTTTACATCCATGTATGGAAGAACCCCGGCAGGCATCTGCCAATAAAAAGAGTAAATTTTTGGAGGGCTTTTGATAAGTAATCATTGCTTGTTGCTTTTACATCCATCTATGGAAGAACCCCGGCAGGCATCTGCCAAAAAAAGCGTCAATTTTTGGAGGGCTTGTGAAAAGCCATTGCTTGTTGCTTTTACGTCCATCTATGGAATAACCCCGGCAGGCATCTGCCAATAAAAAGGGTCAATTTTTGGAGGGCTTGTCAAAAGCCATTGCTTGTTGCTTTTACATCCATGTATGGAAGAACCCCGGCAGGCATCTGCCAATAAAAATTGTCAATTTTTGGAGGGCTTGTGAAAAGCCATTGCTTGTTGCTTTTACATCCATGTATGGAAGAACCCCGGCAGGCATCTGCCAATAAAAAGGGTCAATTTTTGGAGGGCTTGTGAAAAGTCATTGCTTGTTGCTTTTACATCCATGTATGGAAGAACCCCGGCAGGCATCTGCCAAAAAAAAGGGTCAATTTTTGGAGGGCTTGTGAATAGTCATTGCTTGTTGCTTTTACATCCATGTATGGAAGAACCCCGGCAGGCATCTGCCAATAAAAAGGGTAAATTTTTGGAGGGCTTGTGAAAAGCCATTGCTTGTTGCTTTTACATCTATGTATGGAAGAACCCCGGCAGGCATCTGCCAAAAAAAAGGGTCAATTTTTGGAGGGCTTGTGAAAAGTCATTGCTTGTTGCTTTTACATCCATCTATGGAAGAACCCCGGCAGGCATCTGCCAAAAAAAGCGTCAATTTTTGGAGGGCTTGTGAAAAGCCATTGCTTGTTGCTTTTACATCTATGTATGGAAGAACCCCGGCAGGCATCTGCCCAAAAAAAGGGTCAATTTTTGGAGGGCTTGTGAAAAGTCATTGCTTGTTGCTTTTACATCCATGTATGGAAGAACCCCGGCAGGCATCTGCCAAAAAAAGGGTCAATTTTTGGAGGACTTGTGAAAAGTCATTGCTTGTTGCCTTTACATCCATCTATGGAAGAACCCCGGCAGGCATCTGCCAAAAAAAGCGTCAATTTTTGGAGGGCTTGTGAAAAGCCATTGCTTGTTGCTTTTACATCCATCTATGGAAGAACCCCGGCAGGCATCTGCCAAAAAAAAGGGTCAATTTTTGGAGGGCTTGTCAAAAGCCATTGCTTGTTGCTTTTACATCCATGTATGGAAGAACCCCGGCAGGCATCTGCCAATAAAAAGAGTAAATTTTTGGAGGGCTTTTGATAAGTCATTGCTTGTTGCTTTTACATCCATGTATGGAAGAACCCCGGCAGGCATCTGCCAATAAAAATTGTCAATTTTTGGAGGGCTTGTGAAAAGTCATTGCTTGTTGCTTTTACATCCATGTATGGAAGAACCCCGGCAGGCATCTGCCAAAAAAAGCGTCAATTTTTGGAGGGCTTGTGAAAAGCCATTGCTTGTTGCTTTTACATCCATGTATGGAAGAACCCCGGCAGGCATCTGCCCAAAAAAAGGGTCAATTTTTGGAGGGCTTGTGAAAAGTCATTGCTTGTTGCTTTTACATCCATGTATGGAAGAACCCCGGCAGGCATCTGCCAAAAAAAAGGGTCAATTTTTGGAGGGCTTGTGAAAAGTCATTGCTTGTTGCTTCTACATCCATGTATGGAAGAACCCCGGCAGGCATCTGCCAATAAAAAAGGTAAATTTTTGGAGGGCTTGTGAAAAGCCATTGCTTGTTGCTTTTACATCCATGTATGGAAGAACCCCGGCAGGCATCTGCCCAAAAAAAGGGTCAATTTTTGGAGGGCTTGTGAAAAGTCATTGCTTGTTGCTTTTACATCCATGTATGGAAGAACCCCGGCAGGCATCTGCCAAAAAAAGCGTCAATTTTTGGAGGGCTTGTGAAAAGCCATTGCTTGTTGCTTTTACATCCATGTATGGAAGAACCCCGGCAGGCATCTGCCCAAAAAAAGGGTCAATTTTTGGAGGGCTTGTGAAAAGTCATTGCTTGTTGCTTTTACATCCATGTATGGAAGAACCCCGGCAGGCATCTGCCAAAAAAAGCGTCAATTTTTGGAGGGCTTGTGAAAAGCCATTGCTTGTTGCTTTTACATCCATGTATGGAAGAACCCCGGCAGGCATCTGCCAATAAAAAGGGTCCATTTTTGGAGGGCTTGTGAAAAGCCATTGCTTGTTGCTTTTACATCCATGTATGGTAGAACCCCGGCAGGCATCTGCCAATAAAAAGGGTAAATTTTTGGAGGGCTTGTCAAAAGCCATTGCTTGTTGCTTTTACATCCATGTATGGAAGAACCCCGGCAGGCATCTGCCAATAAAAAGGGTACATTTTTGGAGGGCTTGTGAAAAGCCATTGCTTGTTGCTTTTACATCCATGTATGGAAGAACCCCGGCAGGCATCTGCCAAAAAAAAGGGTCAATTTTTGGAGGGCTTGTGAAAAGTCATTGCTTGTTGCTTTTACATCGATGTATGGAAGAACCCCGGCAGGCATCTGCCAAAAAAAAGGGTCAATTTTTGGAGGGCTTGTCAAAAGCCATTGCTTGTTGCTTTTACATCCATGTATGGAAGAACCCCGGCAGGCATCTGCCAATAAAAAGAGTAAATTTTTGGAGGGCTTTTGATAAGTAATCATTGCTTGTTGCTTTTACATCCATCTATGGAAGAACCCCGGCAGGCATCTGCCAAAAAAAGCGTCAATTTTTGGAGGGCTTGTGAAAAGCCATTGCTTGTTGCTTTTACGTCCATCTATGGAATAACCCCGGCAGGCATCTGCCAATAAAAAGGGTCAATTTTTGGAGGGCTTGTCAAAAGCCATTGCTTGTTGCTTTTACATCCATGTATGGAAGAACCCCGGCAGGCATCTGCCAATAAAAATTGTCAATTTTTGGAGGGCTTGTGAAAAGCCATTGCTTGTTGCTTTTACATCCATGTATGGAAGAACCCCGGCAGGCATCTGCCAATAAAAAGGGTCAATTTTTGGAGGGCTTGTGAAAAGTCATTGCTTGTTGCTTTTACATCCATGTATGGAAGAACCCCGGCAGGCATCTGCCAAAAAAAAGGGTCAATTTTTGGAGGGCTTGTGAATAGTCATTGCTTGTTGCTTTTACATCCATGTATGGAAGAACCCCGGCAGGCATCTGCCAATAAAAAGGGTAAATTTTTGGAGGGCTTGTGAAAAGCCATTGCTTGTTGCTTTTACATCTATGTATGGAAGAACCCCGGCAGGCATCTGCCAAAAAAAAGGGTCAATTTTTGGAGGGCTTGTGAAAAGTCATTGCTTGTTGCTTTTACATCCATCTATGGAAGAACCCCGGCAGGCATCTGCCAAAAAAAGCGTCAATTTTTGGAGGGCTTGTGAAAAGCCATTGCTTGTTGCTTTTACATCTATGTATGGAAGAACCCCGGCAGGCATCTGCCCAAAAAAAGGGTCAATTTTTGGAGGGCTTGTGAAAAGTCATTGCTTGTTGCTTTTACATCCATGTATGGAAGAACCCCGGCAGGCATCTGCCAAAAAAAGGGTCAATTTTTGGAGGACTTGTGAAAAGTCATTGCTTGTTGCCTTTACATCCATCTATGGAAGAACCCCGGCAGGCATCTGCCAAAAAAAGCGTCAATTTTTGGAGGGCTTGTGAAAAGCCATTGCTTGTTGCTTTTACATCCATCTATGGAAGAACCCCGGCAGGCATCTGCCAAAAAAAAGGGTCAATTTTTGGAGGGCTTGTCAAAAGCCATTGCTTGTTGCTTTTACATCCATGTATGGAAGAACCCCGGCAGGCATCTGCCAATAAAAAGAGTAAATTTTTGGAGGGCTTTTGATAAGTCATTGCTTGTTGCTTTTACATCCATCTATGGAAGAACCCCGGCAGGCATCTGCCAAAAAAAGCGTCAATTTTTGGAGGGCTTTTGAAAAGTCATTGCTTGTTGCTTTTACATCCATGTATGGAAGAACCCCGGCAGGCATCTGCCAATAAAAAGTGTCAATTTGTGGAGGGCTTGTGAAAAGCCATTGATTGTTGCTTTTACATCCATGTATGGAAGAACCCCGGCAGGCATCTGCCAAAAAAAGGGTCAATTTTTGGAGGGCTTGTGAAAAGTCATTGATTGTTGCTTTTACGTCCATCTATGGAAGAACCCCGTCAGGCATCTGCCAAAAAAAGCGTCAATTTTTGGAGGGCTTGTGAAAAGCCATTGCTTGTTGCTTTTACATCCATGTATGGAAGAACCCCGGCACGTATCTGCCAATAAAAAGTGTAAATTTTTGGAGGGCTTTTGAAAAGTCATTGCTTGTTGCTTTTACATCCATGTATGGAAGAACCCCGGCAGGCATCTGCCAAAAAAAGCGTCAATTTTTGGAGGGCTTGTGAAAAGCCATTGCTTGTTGCTTTTACATCGATGTATGGAAGAACCCCTGCAGGCATCTGCCAAAAAAAAGGGTAAATTTTTGGAGGGCTTGTGAAAAGCCATTGCTTGTTGCTTTTACATCCATGTATGGAAGAACCCCGGCAGGCATCTGCCAAAAAAAAGAGTACATTTTTGGAGGGCTTGTGAAAAGTCATTGCTTGGTGCTTTTACATCCATGTATGGAAGAACCCCGGCTGGCATCTGCCAAAAAAAAGGGTCAATTTTTGGAGGGCTTGTGAAAAGTCATTGCTTGTTGCTTTTACATCCATCTATGGAAGAACCCCGGCAGGTATCTGCCAAAAAAAGGGTCAATTTTTGGAGGGCTTGTGAAAAGCCATTGCTTGTTGCTTTTACATCCATCTATGGAAGAACCCCGGCAGGCATCTGCCAATAAAAAGGGTCAATTTTTGGAGGGCTTGTGAAAAGCCATTGCTTGTTGCTTTTATGTCCATGTATGGAAGAACCCCGGCAGGCATCTGACAAAAAAAGCGTCAATTTTTGGAGGGCTTGTGAAAAGTCATTGCTTGTTGCTTTTACATCCATCTATGGAAGAACCCCGGCAGGCATCTGACAAAAAAAGCGTCAATTTTTGGAGGGCTTGTGAAAAGCCATTGCTTTTTGCTTTTATATCCATGTATGGAAGAACCCCGGCAGGCATCTGCCAAAAAAAGCGTAAATTTTTGGAGGGCTTGTGAAAAGCCATTGCTTGTTGCTTTTACATCCATGTATGGAAGAACCCCGGCAGGCATCTGCCAATAAAAAGGGTCAATTTTTGGAGGGCTTGTCAAAAGCCATTGCTTGTTGCTTTTACATCCATGTATGGAAGAACCCCGGCAGGCATCTGCCAATAAAAATTGTCAATTTTTGGAGGGCTTGTGAAAAGTCATTGCTTGTTGCTTTTACATCCATGTATGGAAGAACCCCGGCAGGCATCTGCCAAAAAAAGCGTCAATTTTTGGAGGGCTTGTGAAAAGCCATTGCTTGTTGCTTTTACATCCATGTATGGAAGAACCCCGGCAGGCATCTGCCCAAAAAAAGGGTCAATTTTTGGAGGGCTTGTGAAAAGTCATTGCTTGTTGCTTTTACATCCATGTATGGAAGAACCCCGGCAGGCATCTGCCAAAAAAAAGGGTCAATTTTTGGAGGGCTTGTGAAAAGTCATTGCTTGTTGCTTCTACATCCATGTATGGAAGAACCCCGGCAGGCATCTGCCAATAAAAAAGGTAAATTTTTGGAGGGCTTGTGAAAAGCCATTGCTTGTTGCTTTTACATCCATGTATGGAAGAACCCCGGCAGGCATCTGCCCAAAAAAAGGGTCAATTTTTGGAGGGCTTGTGAAAAGTCATTGCTTGTTGCTTTTACATCCATGTATGGAAGAACCCCGGCAGGCATCTGCCAAAAAAAGCGTCAATTTTTGGAGGGCTTGTGAAAAGCCATTGCTTGTTGCTTTTACATCCATGTATGGAAGAACCCCGGCAGGCATCTGCCCAAAAAAAGGGTCAATTTTTGGAGGGCTTGTGAAAAGTCATTGCTTGTTGCTTTTACATCCATGTATGGAAGAACCCCGGCAGGCATCTGCCAAAAAAAGCGTCAATTTTTGGAGGGCTTGTGAAAAGCCATTGCTTGTTGCTTTTACATCCATGTATGGAAGAACCCCGGCAGGCATCTGCCAATAAAAAGGGTCCATTTTTGGAGGGCTTGTGAAAAGCCATTGCTTGTTGCTTTTACATCCATGTATGGTAGAACCCCGGCAGGCATCTGCCAATAAAAAGGGTAAATTTTTGGAGGGCTTGTCAAAAGCCATTGCTTGTTGCTTTTACATCCATGTATGGAAGAACCCCGGCAGGCATCTGCCAATAAAAAGGGTACATTTTTGGAGGGCTTGTGAAAAGCCATTGCTTGTTGCTTTTACATCCATGTATGGAAGAACCCCGGCAGGCATCTGCCAAAAAAAAGGGTCAATTTTTGGAGGGCTTGTGAAAAGTCATTGCTTGTTGCTTTTACATCGATGTATGGAAGAACCCCGGCAGGCATCTGCCAAAAAAAAGGGTCAATTTTTGGAGGGCTTGTCAAAAGCCATTGCTTGTTGCTTTTACATCCATGTATGGAAGAACCCCGGCAGGCATCTGCCAATAAAAAGAGTAAATTTTTGGAGGGCTTTTGATAAGTAATCATTGCTTGTTGCTTTTACATCCATCTATGGAAGAACCCCGGCAGGCATCTGCCAAAAAAAGCGTCAATTTTTGGAGGGCTTGTGAAAAGCCATTGCTTGTTGCTTTTACGTCCATCTATGGAATAACCCCGGCAGGCATCTGCCAATAAAAAGGGTCAATTTTTGGAGGGCTTGTCAAAAGCCATTGCTTGTTGCTTTTACATCCATGTATGGAAGAACCCCGGCAGGCATCTGCCAATAAAAATTGTCAATTTTTGGAGGGCTTGTGAAAAGCCATTGCTTGTTGCTTTTACATCCATGTATGGAAGAACCCCGGCAGGCATCTGCCAATAAAAAGGGTCAATTTTTGGAGGGCTTGTGAAAAGTCATTGCTTGTTGCTTTTACATCCATGTATGGAAGAACCCCGGCAGGCATCTGCCAAAAAAAAGGGTCAATTTTTGGAGGGCTTGTGAATAGTCATTGCTTGTTGCTTTTACATCCATGTATGGAAGAACCCCGGCAGGCATCTGCCAATAAAAAGGGTAAATTTTTGGAGGGCTTGTGAAAAGCCATTGCTTGTTGCTTTTACATCTATGTATGGAAGAACCCCGGCAGGCATCTGCCAAAAAAAAGGGTCAATTTTTGGAGGGCTTGTGAAAAGTCATTGCTTGTTGCTTTTACATCCATCTATGGAAGAACCCCGGCAGGCATCTGCCAAAAAAAGCGTCAATTTTTGGAGGGCTTGTGAAAAGCCATTGCTTGTTGCTTTTACATCTATGTATGGAAGAACCCCGGCAGGCATCTGCCCAAAAAAAGGGTCAATTTTTGGAGGGCTTGTGAAAAGTCATTGCTTGTTGCTTTTACATCCATGTATGGAAGAACCCCGGCAGGCATCTGCCAAAAAAAGGGTCAATTTTTGGAGGACTTGTGAAAAGTCATTGCTTGTTGCCTTTACATCCATCTATGGAAGAACCCCGGCAGGCATCTGCCAAAAAAAGCGTCAATTTTTGGAGGGCTTGTGAAAAGCCATTGCTTGTTGCTTTTACATCCATCTATGGAAGAACCCCGGCAGGCATCTGCCAAAAAAAAGGGTCAATTTTTGGAGGGCTTGTCAAAAGCCATTGCTTGTTGCTTTTACATCCATGTATGGAAGAACCCCGGCAGGCATCTGCCAATAAAAAGAGTAAATTTTTGGAGGGCTTTTGATAAGTCATTGCTTGTTGCTTTTACATCCATCTATGGAAGAACCCCGGCAGGCATCTGCCAAAAAAAGCGTCAATTTTTGGAGGGCTTTTGAAAAGTCATTGCTTGTTGCTTTTACATCCATGTATGGAAGAACCCCGGCAGGCATCTGCCAATAAAAAGTGTCAATTTGTGGAGGGCTTGTGAAAAGCCATTGATTGTTGCTTTTACATCCATGTATGGAAGAACCCCGGCAGGCATCTGCCAAAAAAAGGGTCAATTTTTGGAGGGCTTGTGAAAAGTCATTGATTGTTGCTTTTACGTCCATCTATGGAAGAACCCCGTCAGGCATCTGCCAAAAAAAGCGTCAATTTTTGGAGGGCTTGTGAAAAGCCATTGCTTGTTGCTTTTACATCCATGTATGGAAGAACCCCGGCACGTATCTGCCAATAAAAAGTGTAAATTTTTGGAGGGCTTTTGAAAAGTCATTGCTTGTTGCTTTTACATCCATGTATGGAAGAACCCCGGCAGGCATCTGCCAAAAAAAGCGTCAATTTTTGGAGGGCTTGTGAAAAGCCATTGCTTGTTGCTTTTACATCGATGTATGGAAGAACCCCTGCAGGCATCTGCCAAAAAAAAGGGTAAATTTTTGGAGGGCTTGTGAAAAGCCATTGCTTGTTGCTTTTACATCCATGTATGGAAGAACCCCGGCAGGCATCTGCCAAAAAAAAGAGTACATTTTTGGAGGGCTTGTGAAAAGTCATTGCTTGGTGCTTTTACATCCATGTATGGAAGAACCCCGGCTGGCATCTGCCAAAAAAAAGGGTCAATTTTTGGAGGGCTTGTGAAAAGTCATTGCTTGTTGCTTTTACATCCATCTATGGAAGAACCCCGGCAGGTATCTGCCAAAAAAAGGGTCAATTTTTGGAGGGCTTGTGAAAAGCCATTGCTTGTTGCTTTTACATCCATCTATGGAAGAACCCCGGCAGGCATCTGCCAATAAAAAGGGTCAATTTTTGGAGGGCTTGTGAAAAGCCATTGCTTGTTGCTTTTATGTCCATGTATGGAAGAACCCCGGCAGGCATCTGCCAAAAAAAAGGGTCAATTTTTGGAGGGCTTGTGAAAAGCCATTGCTTGTTGCTTTTACATCCATGTATGGAAGAACCCCGGCAGGCATCTGCCAAAAAAAAGGGTCAATTTTTGGAGGGCTTCTGAAAAGCCATTGCTTGTTGCTTTTACATCCATGTATGGAAGAACCCCGGCAGGCATCTGCCAAAAAAAAGGGTAAATTTTTGGAGGGCTTGTGAAAAGTCATTGCTTGTTGCTTTTACATCCATCTATGGAAGAACCCCGGCAGGTATCTGCCAAAAAAAGGGTCAATTTTTGGAGGGCTTGTGAAAAGCCATTGCTTGTTGCTTTTACATCCATCTATGGAAGAACCCCGGCAGGTATCTGCCAAAAAAAGGGTCAATTTTTGGAGGGCTTGTGAAAAGCCATTGCTTGTTGCTTTTACATCCATCTATGGAAGAACCCCGGCAGGCATCTGCCAATAAAAAGGGTCAATTTTTGGAGGGCTTGTGAAAAGCCATTGCTTGGTGCTTTTACATCCATGTATGGAAGAACCCCGGCAGGCATCTGCCAAAAAAAAGGGTCAATTTTTGGAGGGCTTGTGAAAAGTCATTGCTTGTTGCTTTTACATCCATCTATGGAAGAACCCCGGCAGACATCTGCCAAAAAAAGCGTCAATTTTTGCAGGGCTTGTGAAAAGCCATTGCTTGTTGCTTTTACATCCATGTATGGAAGAACCCCGGCAGGCATCTGCCAATAAAAAGTGTCAATTTGTGGAGGGCTTGTGAAAAGCCATTGCTTGTTGCTTTTACATCCATGTATGGAAGAACCCCGGCAGGCATCTGAAAAAAAAAGCGTAAATTTTTGGAGGGCTTGTGAAAAGCCATTGCTTGTTGCTTTTACATCCATGTATGGAAGAACCCCGGCAGGTATCTGCCAATAAAAATAGTAAATTTTTGGAGGGCTTGTGAAAAGCCATTGCTTGTTGCTTTTACATCCATCTATGGAAGAACCCCGGCAGGCATCTGCCAAAAAAAGCGTACATTTTTGGAGGGCTTGTGAAAAGCCATTGCTTGTTGCTTTTACATCCATGTATGGAAGAACCCCGGCAGGCATCTGCCAAAAAAAAGGGTCAATTTTTGGAGGGCTTGTGAAAAGTCATTGCTTGTTGCTTTTACATCCATCTATGGAAGAACCCCGGCAGGCATCTGCCAAAAAAAAGGGTCAATTTTTGGAGGGCTTGTGAAAAGCCATTGCTTGTTGCTTTTACATCCATGTATGGAAGAACCCCGGCAGGCATCTGCCAATAAAAAGGCTAAATTTTTGGAGGGCTTGTGAAAAGCCATTGCTTGTTGCTTTTATGTCCATGTATGGAAGAACCCCGGCAGGCATCTGCCAAAAAAAAGGGTCAATTTTTGGAGGGCTTGTGAAAAGCCATTGCTTGTTGCTTTTACATCCATGTATGGAAGAACCCCGGCAGGCATCTGCCAAAAAAAGCGTCAATTTTTGGAGGGCTTGTGAAAAGCCATTGCTTGTTGCTTTTACATCCATGTATGGAAGAACCCCGGCAGGCATCTGCCAAAAAAAAGCGTCAATTTTTGGAGGGCTTGTGACAAGCCATTGCTTGTTGCTTTTACATCCATGTACGGAAGAACCCCGGCAGGCATCTGCCAATAAAAAGGGTACATTTTTGGAGGGCTTGTGACAAGCCATTGCTTGTTGCTTTTACATCCATGTATGGAAGAACCCCGGCAGGCATCTGCCAATAAAAAGGGTAAATTTTTGGAGGGCTTGTCAAAAGCCATTGCTTGTTGCTTTTACATCCATGTATGGAAGAACCCCGGCAGGCATCTGCCAATAAAAAGGGTCAATTTTTGGAGGGCTTGTGAAAAGCCATTGCTTGTTGCTTTTACATCCATGTATGGAAGAACCCCGGCAGGCATCTGCCAAAAAAAGGGTCAATTTTTGGAGGGCTTGTGAAAAGTCATTGCTTGTTGCTTTTACGTCCATCTATGGAATAACCCCGGCAGGCATCTGCCAATAAAAAGGGTAAATTTTTGGAGGGATTGTGAAAAGCCATCGCTTGTTGCTTTTACGTCCATGTATGGAAGAACCCCGGCAGGCATCTGCCAAAAAAAGGGTCAATTTTTGGAGGGCTTGTGAAAAGCCATTGCTTGTTGCTTTTACATCCATGTATGGAAGAACCCCGGCAGGCATCTGCCAAAAAAAAGGGTCAATTTTTGGAGGGCTTGTGAAAAGTCATTGCTTGTTGCTTTTACAACCATCTATGGAAGAACCCCGGCAGGCATCTGCCAATAAATAGGGTCAATTTTTGGAGGGCTTGTGAAAAGCCATTGCTTGTTGCTTTTATGTCCATGTATGGAAGAACCCCGGCAGGCATCTGCCAAAAAAAAGGGTCAATTTTTGGAGGGCTTGTGAAAAGCCATTGCTTGTTGCTTTTACATCCATGTATGGAAGAACCCCGGCAGGCATCTGCCAATAAAAAGGGTCAATTTTTGGAGGGCTTGTGACAAGCCATTGCTTGTTGCTTTTACATCCATGTATGGAAGAACCCCGGCAGGCATCTGCCAATAAAAAGGGTCAATTTTTGGAGGGCTTGTGAAAAGCCATTGCTTGTTGCTTTTACATCCATGTATGGAAGAACCCCGGCAGGCATCTGCCAATAAAAAGAGTCAATTTTTGGAGGGCTTGTGAAAAGCCATTGCTTGTTGCTTTTAGATCCATGTATGGAAGAACCCCGGCAGGCATCTGCCAAAAAAAGCGTAAATTTTTGGAGGGCTTGTGAAAAGCCATTGCTTGTTGCTTTTATATCCATGTATGGAAGAACCCCGGCAGGCATCTGCCAAAAAAAAGGGTCAATTTTTGGAGGGCTTGTGAAAAGTCATTGCTTGTTGCTTTTACATCCATCTATGGAAGAACCCCGGCAGGCATCTGCCAATAAAAAGGGTCAATTTTTGGAGGGCTTGTGAAAAGCCATTGCTTGTTGCTTTTACGTCCATGTATGGAAGAACCCCGGCAGGCATCTGCCAAAAAAAGCGTCAATTTTTGGAGGGCTTGTGAAAAGCCATTGCTTGTTGCTTTTACGTCCATCTATGGAAGAACCCCGGCAGGCATCTGCCAAAAAAAGCATAAATTTTTGGAGGGCTTGTGAAAAGCCATTGCTTGGTGCTTTTACATCCATGTATGGAAGAACCCCGGCAGGCATCTGCCAAAAAAAAGGGTCAATTTTTGGAGGGCTTGTGAAAAGTCATTGCTTGTTGCTTTTACATCCATGTATGGAAGAACCCCGGCAGGCATCTGCCAATAAAAAGGGTACATTTTTGGAGGGCTTGTGAAAAGCCATTGTTTGTTGCTTTTGCATCCATGTATGGATGAACCCCGGCAGGCATCTGAAAAAAAAAGCGTAAATTTTTGGAGTGCTTGTGAAAAGCCATTGCTTGTTGCTTTTACATCCATGTATGGAAGAACCCCGGCAGGCACCTGCCAATAAAAAGAGTAAATTTTTGGAGGGCTTTTGAAAAGTCATTGCTTGTTGCTTTTACATCCATCTATGGAAGAACCCTGGCAGGCATCTGCAAAAAAAAAGGGTCAATTTTTGGAGGGCTTGTGAAAAGCCATTGCTTGTTGCTTTTACATCCACGTATGGAAGAACCCCGGCAGGCATCTGCCAAAAAAAAGGGTCAATTTTTGGAGGGCTTGTGAAAAGTCATTGCTTGTTGCTTTTACGTCCATGTATGGAAGAACCCCGGCAGGCATCTGCCAATAAAAAGGGTCAATTTTTGGAGGGCTTGTGAAAAGCCATTGCTTGTTGCTTTTACATCCATGTATGGAAGAACCCCGGCAGGCATCTGCCAAAAAAAAGGGTCAATTTTTGGAGGGCTTGTGAAAAGTCATTGCTTGTTGCTTTTACATCCATGTATGGAAGAACCCCGGCAGGCATCTGCCAAAAAAAAGGGTCAATTTTTGGAGGGCTTGTGAAAAGTCATTGCTTGTTGCTTTTACATCCATCTATGGAAGAACCCCGGCAGGCATCTGCCAATAAAAAGTGTACATTTTTGGAGGGCTTTTGAAAAGTCATTGCTTGTTGCTTTTACATCCATGTATGGAAGAACCCCGGCACGTATCTGCCAATAAAAAGTGTACATTTTTGGAGGGCTTGTGAAAAGTCATTGCTTGTTGCTTTTACATCCATGTATGGAAGAACCCCGGCAGGCATCTGCCAATAAAAAGAGTAAATTTTTGGAGGGCTTGTGAAAAGTCATTGCTTGTTGCTTTTACATCCATGTATGGAAGAACCCCGGCAGGCATCTGCCAATAAAAAGAGTAAATTTTTGGAGGGCTTGTGAAAAGCCATTGTTTGTTGCTTTTACATCCATCTATGGAAGAACCCCGGCAGGTATCTGCCAAAAAAAGGGTCAATTTTTGGAGGGCTTGTGAAAAGCCATTGCTTGTTGCTTTTACATCCATGTATGGAAGAACCCCGGCAGGCATCTGCCAAAAAAAAGGGTCAATTTTTGGAGGGCTTGTGAAAAGTCATTGCTTGTTGCTTTTACAGCCATGTATGGAAGAACCCCGGCAGGCATCTGCCAATAAATAGGGTCAATTTTTGGAGGGCTTGTGAAAAGCCATTGCTTGTTGCTTTTATGTCCATGTATGGAAGAACCCCGGCAGGCATCTGCCAAAAAAAAGGGTCAATTTTTGGAGGGCTTGTGAAAAGCCATTGCTTGTTGCTTTTACATCCATGTATGGAAGAACCCCGGCAGGCATCTGCCAATAAAAAGGGTCAATTTTTGGAGGGCTTGTGACAAGCCATTGCTTGTTGCTTTTACATCCATGTATGGAAGAACCCCGGCAGGCATCTGCCAATAAAAAGGGTCAATTTTTGGAGGGCTTGTGAAAAGCCATTGCTTGCTGCTTTTACATCCATGTATGGAAGAACCCCGGCAGGCATCTGCCAATAAAAAGAGTCAATTTTTGGAGGGCATGTGAAAAGCCATTGCTTGTTGCTTTTAGATCCATGTATGGAAGAACCCCGGCAGGCATCTGCCAAAAAAAGCGTAAATTTTTGGAGGGCTTGTGAAAAGCCATTGCTTGTTGCTTTTATATCCATGTATGGAAGAACCCCGGCAGGCATCTGCCAATAAAAAGGGTCAATTTTTGGAGGGCTTGTGAAAAGCCATTGCTTGTTGCTTTTACGTCCATGTATGGAAGAACCCCGGCAGGCATCTGCCAAAAAAAGCGTCAATTTTTGGAGGGCTTGTGAAAAGTCATTGCTTGTTGCTTTTACATCCATGTATGGAAGAACCCCGGCAGGCATCTGCCATTAAAAAGGGTCAATTTTTGGAGGGCTTGTGAAAAGCCATTGCTTGTTGCTTTTACGTCCATCTATGGAAGAACCCCGGCAGGCATCTGCCAAAAAAAGCATAAATTTTTGGAGGGCTTGTGAAAAGCCATTGCTTGGTGCTTTTACATCCATGTATGGAAGAACCCCGGCAGGCATCTGCCAAAAAAAAGGGTCAATTTTTGGAGGGCTTGTGAAAAGCCATTGCTTGTTGCTTTTACATCCATGTATGGAAGAACCCCGGCAGGCATCTGCCAATAAAAAGGGTCAATTTTTGGAGGGCTTGTGAAAAGCCATTGCTTGTTGCTTTTACATCCATGTATGGAAGAACCCCGGCAGGCATCTGCCAAAAAAAAGGGTCAATTTTTGGAGGGCTTGTGAAAAGTCATTGCTTGTTGCTTTTACATCCATGTATGGAAGAACCCCGGCAGGCATCTGCCAATAAAAAGGGTACATTTTTGGAGGGCTTGTGAAAAGCCATTGTTTGTTGCTTTTGCATCCATGTATGGAAGAACCCCGGCAGGCATCTGAAAAAAAAAGCGTAAATTTTTGGAGTGCTTGTGAAAAGCCATTGCTTGTTGCTTTTACATCCATGTATGGAAGAACCCCGGCAGGCACCTGCCAATAAAAAGAGTAAATTTTTGGAGGGCTTTTGAAAAGTCATTGCTTGTTGCTTTTACATCCATGTATGGAAGAACCCCGGCAGGCATCTGCAAAAAAAAGCGTACATTTTTGGAGGGCTTGTGAAAAGCCATTGCTTGTTGCTTTTACATCCATGTATGGAAGAACCCAGGCAGGCATCTGCCAAAAAAAAGGGTCAATTTTTGGAGGGCTTGTGAAAAGTCATTGCTTGTTGCTTTTACATCCATCTATGGAAGAACCCCGGCAGGCATCTGCCAAAAAAAGCGTCAATTTTTGGGGGGCTTGTGAAAAGCCATTGCTTGTTGCTTTTACATCCATGTATGGAAGAACCCCGGCAGGCATCTGCCCAAAAAAAGGTTAAATTTTTGGAGGGCTTGTCAAAAGCCATTGCTTGTTGCTTTTACATCCATGTATGGAAGAACCCCGGCAGGCATCTGCCAATAAAAAGGGTCAATTTTTGGAGGGCTTGTGAAAAGTAATTGCTTGTTGCTTTTACATCCATGTATGGAAGAACCCCGGCAGGCATCTGCCAATAAAAAGGGTCAATTTTTGGAGGGCTTGTCAAAAGCCATTGCTTGTTGCTTTTACATCCATGTATGGAAGAACCCCGGCAGGCATCTGCCAAAAAAAAGGGTAAATTTTTGGAGGGCTTGTGAAAAGCCATTGGTTGTTGCTTTTACATCCATGTATGGAAGAACCCCGGCAGGCATCTGCCAATAAAAAGGGTCAATTTTTGGAGGGCTTGTGAAAAGCCATTGCTTGTTGCTTTTATATCCATGTATGGAAGAACCCCGGCAGGCATCTGCCAAAAATAGCGTCTATTTTTGGAGGGCTTGTGAAAAGCCATTGCTTGTTGCTTTTACATCCATGTATGGAAGAACCCCGGCAGGCATCTGCCAAAAAAAGCGTTAATTTTTGGAGGGCTTGTGAAAAGCCATTGCTTGTTGCTTTTACATCCATGTATGGAAGAACCCCGGCAGGCATCTGCCAAAAAAAAGGGTCAATTTTTGGAGGGCTTGTGAAAAGCCATTGCTTGTTGCTTTTACATCCATGTATGGAAGAACCCCGGCAGGCATCGGCCAATAAAAAGGGTCAATTTTTGGAGGGCTTGTGAAAAGCCATTGCTTGTTGCTTTTACATCCATGTATGGAAGAACCCCGGCAGGCATCGGCCAATAAAAAGGGTCAATTTTTGGAGGGCTTGTGAAAAGTCATTGCTTGTTGCTTTTACATCCATGTATGGAAGAACCCCGGCAGGCATCTGCCAATAAAAAGAGTAAATTTTTGGAGGGCTTTTGAAAAGTCATTGCTTGTTGCTTTTACATCCATCTATGGAAGAACCCCAGCAGGCATCTGCCAAAAAAAAAGGGTCAATTTTTGGAGGGCTTGTGAAAAGTCATTGCTTGTTGCTTTTACATCCATGTATGGAAGAACCCCGGCAGGCATCTGCCAAAAAAAGCGTAAATTTTTGGAGGGCTTGTGAAAAGTCATTGCTTGTTGCTTTTACATCCATGTATGGAAGAACCCCGGCAGGCATCTGCCAATAAAAAGAGTAAATTTTTGGAGGGCTTGTGAAAAGCCATTGTTTGTTGCTTTTACATCCATCTATGGAAGAACCCCGGCAGGTATCTGCCAAAAAAAGGGTCAATTTTTGGAGGGCTTGTGAAAAGCCATTGCTTGTTGCTTTTACATCCATGTATGGAAGAACCCCGGCAGGCATCTGCCAAAAAAAAGGGTCAATTTTTGGAGGGCTTGTGAAAAGTCATTGCTTGTTGCTTTTACAGCCATGTATGGAAGAACCCCGGCAGGCATCTGCCAATAAATAGGGTCAATTTTTGGAGGGCTTGTGAAAAGCCATTGCTTGTTGCTTTTATGTCCATGTATGGAAGAACCCCGGCAGGCATCTGCCAAAAAAAAGGGTCAATTTTTGGAGGGCTTGTGAAAAGCCATTGCTTGTTGCTTTTACATCCATGTATGGAAGAACCCCGGCAGGCATCTGCCAATAAAAAGGGTCAATTTTTGGAGGGCTTGTGACAAGCCATTGCTTGTTGCTTTTACATCCATGTATGGAAGAACCCCGGCAGGCATCTGCCAATAAAAAGGGTCAATTTTTGGAGGGCTTGTGAAAAGCCATTGCTTGCTGCTTTTACATCCATGTATGGAAGAACCCCGGCAGGCATCTGCCAATAAAAAGAGTCAATTTTTGGAGGGCATGTGAAAAGCCATTGCTTGTTGCTTTTAGATCCATGTATGGAAGAACCCCGGCAGGCATCTGCCAAAAAAAGCGTAAATTTTTGGAGGGCTTGTGAAAAGCCATTGCTTGTTGCTTTTATATCCATGTATGGAAGAACCCCGGCAGGCATCTGCCAATAAAAAGGGTCAATTTTTGGAGGGCTTGTGAAAAGCCATTGCTTGTTGCTTTTACGTCCATGTATGGAAGAACCCCGGCAGGCATCTGCCAAAAAAAGCGTCAATTTTTGGAGGGCTTGTGAAAAGTCATTGCTTGTTGCTTTTACATCCATGTATGGAAGAACCCCGGCAGGCATCTGCCATTAAAAAGGGTCAATTTTTGGAGGGCTTGTGAAAAGCCATTGCTTGTTGCTTTTACGTCCATCTATGGAAGAACCCCGGCAGGCATCTGCCAAAAAAAGCATAAATTTTTGGAGGGCTTGTGAAAAGCCATTGCTTGGTGCTTTTACATCCATGTATGGAAGAACCCCGGCAGGCATCTGCCAAAAAAAAGGGTCAATTTTTGGAGGGCTTGTGAAAAGTCATTGCTTGTTGCTTTTACATCCATCTATGGAAGAACCCCGGCAGGCATCTGCCAATAAAAAGTGTACATTTTTGGAGGGCTTTTGAAAAGTCATTGCTTGTTGCTTTTACATCCATGTATGGAAGAACCCCGGCACGTATCTGCCAATAAAAAGTGTACATTTTTGGAGGGCTTGTGAAAAGTCATTGCTTGTTGCTTTTACATCCATGTATGGAAGAACCCCGGCAGGCATCTGCCAATAAAAAGAGTAAATTTTTGGAGGGCTTGTGAAAAGTCATTGCTTGTTGCTTTTACATCCATGTATGGAAGAACCCCGGCAGGCATCTGCCAATAAAAAGAGTAAATTTTTGGAGGGCTTGTGAAAAGCCATTGTTTGTTGCTTTTACATCCATCTATGGAAGAACCCCGGCAGGTATCTGCCAAAAAAAGGGTCAATTTTTGGAGGGCTTGTGAAAAGCCATTGCTTGTTGCTTTTACATCCATGTATGGAAGAACCCCGGCAGGCATCTGCCAAAAAAAAGGGTCAATTTTTGGAGGGCTTGTGAAAAGTCATTGCTTGTTGCTTTTACAGCCATGTATGGAAGAACCCCGGCAGGCATCTGCCAATAAATAGGGTCAATTTTTGGAGGGCTTGTGAAAAGCCATTGCTTGTTGCTTTTATGTCCATGTATGGAAGAACCCCGGCAGGCATCTGCCAAAAAAAAGGGTCAATTTTTGGAGGGCTTGTGAAAAGCCATTGCTTGTTGCTTTTACATCCATGTATGGAAGAACCCCGGCAGGCATCTGCCAATAAAAAGGGTCAATTTTTGGAGGGCTTGTGACAAGCCATTGCTTGTTGCTTTTACATCCATGTATGGAAGAACCCCGGCAGGCATCTGCCAATAAAAAGGGTCAATTTTTGGAGGGCTTGTGAAAAGCCATTGCTTGCTGCTTTTACATCCATGTATGGAAGAACCCCGGCAGGCATCTGCCAATAAAAAGAGTCAATTTTTGGAGGGCATGTGAAAAGCCATTGCTTGTTGCTTTTAGATCCATGTATGGAAGAACCCCGGCAGGCATCTGCCAAAAAAAGCGTAAATTTTTGGAGGGCTTGTGAAAAGCCATTGCTTGTTGCTTTTATATCCATGTATGGAAGAACCCCGGCAGGCATCTGCCAATAAAAAGGGTCAATTTTTGGAGGGCTTGTGAAAAGCCATTGCTTGTTGCTTTTACGTCCATGTATGGAAGAACCCCGGCAGGCATCTGCCAAAAAAAGCGTCAATTTTTGGAGGGCTTGTGAAAAGTCATTGCTTGTTGCTTTTACATCCATGTATGGAAGAACCCCGGCAGGCATCTGCCATTAAAAAGGGTCAATTTTTGGAGGGCTTGTGAAAAGCCATTGCTTGTTGCTTTTACGTCCATCTATGGAAGAACCCCGGCAGGCATCTGCCAAAAAAAGCATAAATTTTTGGAGGGCTTGTGAAAAGCCATTGCTTGGTGCTTTTACATCCATGTATGGAAGAACCCCGGCAGGCATCTGCCAAAAAAAAGGGTCAATTTTTGGAGGGCTTGTGAAAAGCCATTGCTTGTTGCTTTTACATCCATGTATGGAAGAACCCCGGCAGGCATCTGCCAATAAAAAGGGTCAATTTTTGGAGGGCTTGTGAAAAGCCATTGCTTGTTGCTTTTACATCCATGTATGGAAGAACCCCGGCAGGCATCTGCCAAAAAAAAGGGTCAATTTTTGGAGGGCTTGTGAAAAGTCATTGCTTGTTGCTTTTACATCCATGTATGGAAGAACCCCGGCAGGCATCTGCCAATAAAAAGGGTACATTTTTGGAGGGCTTGTGAAAAGCCATTGTTTGTTGCTTTTGCATCCATGTATGGAAGAACCCCGGCAGGCATCTGAAAAAAAAAGCGTAAATTTTTGGAGTGCTTGTGAAAAGCCATTGCTTGTTGCTTTTACATCCATGTATGGAAGAACCCCGGCAGGCACCTGCCAATAAAAAGAGTAAATTTTTGGAGGGCTTTTGAAAAGTCATTGCTTGTTGCTTTTACATCCATGTATGGAAGAACCCCGGCAGGCATCTGCAAAAAAAAGCGTACATTTTTGGAGGGCTTGTGAAAAGCCATTGCTTGTTGCTTTTACATCCATGTATGGAAGAACCCAGGCAGGCATCTGCCAAAAAAAAGGGTCAATTTTTGGAGGGCTTGTGAAAAGTCATTGCTTGTTGCTTTTACATCCATCTATGGAAGAACCCCGGCAGGCATCTGCCAAAAAAAGCGTCAATTTTTGGGGGGCTTGTGAAAAGCCATTGCTTGTTGCTTTTACATCCATGTATGGAAGAACCCCGGCAGGCATCTGCCCAAAAAAAGGTTAAATTTTTGGAGGGCTTGTCAAAAGCCATTGCTTGTTGCTTTTACATCCATGTATGGAAGAACCCCGGCAGGCATCTGCCAATAAAAAGGGTCAATTTTTGGAGGGCTTGTGAAAAGTAATTGCTTGTTGCTTTTACATCCATGTATGGAAGAACCCCGGCAGGCATCTGCCAATAAAAAGGGTCAATTTTTGGAGGGCTTGTCAAAAGCCATTGCTTGTTGCTTTTACATCCATGTATGGAAGAACCCCGGCAGGCATCTGCCAAAAAAAAGGGTAAATTTTTGGAGGGCTTGTGAAAAGCCATTGGTTGTTGCTTTTACATCCATGTATGGAAGAACCCCGGCAGGCATCTGCCAATAAAAAGGGTCAATTTTTGGAGGGCTTGTGAAAAGCCATTGCTTGTTGCTTTTATATCCATGTATGGAAGAACCCCGGCAGGCATCTGCCAAAAATAGCGTCTATTTTTGGAGGGCTTGTGAAAAGCCATTGCTTGTTGCTTTTACATCCATGTATGGAAGAACCCCGGCAGGCATCTGCCAAAAAAAGCGTTAATTTTTGGAGGGCTTGTGAAAAGCCATTGCTTGTTGCTTTTACATCCATGTATGGAAGAACCCCGGCAGGCATCTGCCAAAAAAAAGGGTCAATTTTTGGAGGGCTTGTGAAAAGCCATTGCTTTTTGCTTTTACATCCATGTATGGAAGAACCCCGGCAGGCATCGGCCAATAAAAAGGGTCAATTTTTGGAGGGCTTGTGAAAAGCCATTGCTTGTTGCTTTTACATCCATGTATGGAAGAACCCCGGCAGGCATCGGCCAATAAAAAGGGTCAATTTTTGGAGGGCTTGTGAAAAGTCATTGCTTGTTGCTTTTACATCCATGTATGGAAGAACCCCGGCAGGCATCTGCCAATAAAAAGAGTAAATTTTTGGAGGGCTTTTGAAAAGTCATTGCTTGTTGCTTTTACATCCATCTATGGAAGAACCCCAGCAGGCATCTGCCAAAAAAAAAGGGTCAATTTTTGGAGGGCTTGTGAAAAGTCATTGCTTGTTGCTTTTACATCCATGTATGGAAGAACCCCGGCAGGCATCTGCCAAAAAAAGCGTAAATTTTTGGAGGGCTTGTGAAAAGTCATTGCTTGTTGCTTTTACATCCATGTATGGAAGAACCCCGGCAGGCATCTGCCAATAAAAAGAGTAAATTTTTGGAGGGCTTGTGAAAAGTCATTGCTTGTTGCTTTTACATCCATCTATGGAAGAACCCCGGCAGGCACCTGCCAAAAAAAGCGTCAATTTTTGGAGGGCTTGTGAAAAGCCATTGCTTGTTGCTTTTACATCCATGTATGGAAGAACCCCGGCAGGCATCTGCCAAAAAAAAGGGTCAATTTTTGGAGGGCTTGTGAAAAGTCATTGCTTGTTGCTTTTACATCCATCTATGGAAGAACCCCGGCAGGCATCTGCCAAAAAAAGGGTCAATTTTTGGAGGGCTTGTGAAAAGCCATTGCTTGTTGCTTTTACATCCATGTATGGAAGAACCCCGGCAGGCATCTGCCAAAAAAGGCGTCAATTTTTGGAGGGCTTGTGAAAAGCCATTGCTTGTTGCTTTTACAACCATGTATGGAAGAACCCCGGCAGGCATCTGCCAAAAAAAAGGGTCAATTTTTGGAGGGCTTGTGAAAAGTGATTGCTTGTTGCTTTTACATCCATCTATGGAAGAACCCCGGCAGGCATCTGCCAAAAAAAGCGTCAATTTTTGGAGGACTTGTGAAAAGCCATTGCTTGTTGCTTTTATATCCATGTATGGAAGAACCCCGGCAGGCATCTGCCAAAAAAAGCGTCTATTTTTGGAGGGCTTGTGAAAAGCCATTGCTTGTTGCTTTTACATCCATGTATGGAAGAACCCCGGCAGGCATCTGCCAATAAAAAGGGTCAATTTTTGGAGGGCTTGTGAAAAGCCATTGCTTGTTGCTTTTACATCCATGTATGGAAGAACCCCGGCAGGCATCTGCCAATAAAAATTGTCAATTTTTGGAGGGCTTGTGAAAAGCCATTGCTTGTTGCTTTTACATCCATGTATGGAAGAACCCCGGCAGGCATCTGCCAATAAAAAGGGTCAATTTTTGGAGGGCTTGTGAAAAGTCATTGCTTGTTGCTTTTACATCCATCTATGGAAGAACCCCGGCAGGCATCTGCCAAAAAAGGCGTCAATTTTTGGAGGGCTTGTGAAAAGCCATTGCTTGTTGCTTTTACATGCATGTATGGAAGAACCCCGGCAGGCATCTGCCAAAAAAAAGGGTCAATTTTTGGAGGGCTTGTGAAAAGCCATTGCTTGTTGCTTTTACATCCATGTATGGAAGAACCCCGGCAGGCATCTGAAAAAAAAAGCGTAAATTTTTGGAGTGCTTGTGAAAAGCCATTGCTTGTTGCTTTTACATCCATGTATGGAAGAACCCCGGCAGGCATCTGCAAAAAAAAGCGTACATTTTTGGAGGGCTTGTGAAAAGCCATTGCTTGTTGCTTTTACATCCATGTATGGAAGAACCCAGGCAGGCATCTGCCAAAAAAAAGGGTCAATTTTTGGAGGGCTTGTGAAAAGTCATTGCTTGTTGCTTTTACATCCATCTATGGAAGAACCCCGGCAGGCATCTGCCAAAAAAAGCGTCAATTTTTGGGGGGCTTGTGAAAAGCCATTGCTTGTTGCTTTTACATCCATGTATGGAAGAACCCCGGCAGGCATCTGCCAAAAAAAAGGTTAAATTTTTGGAGGGCTTGTCAAAAGCCATTGCTTGTTGCTTTTACATCCATGTATGGAAGAACCCCGGCAGGCATCTGCCAATAAAAAGGGTCAATTTTTGGAGGGCTTGTGAAAAGTAATTGCTTGTTGCTTTTACATCCATGTATGGAAGAACCCCGGCAGGCATCTGCCAATAAAAAGGGTCAATTTTTGGAGGGCTTGTCAAAAGCCATTGCTTGTTGCTTTTACATCCATGTATGGAAGAACCCCGGCAGGCATCTGCCAATAAAAAGGGTCAATTTTTGGAGGGCTTGTGAAAAGCCATTGGTTGTTGCTTTTACATCCATGTATGGAAGAACCCCGGCAGGCATCTGCCAATAAAAAGGGTCAATTTTTGGAGGGCTTGTGAAAAGCCATTGCTTGTTGCTTTTATATCCATGTATGGAAGAACCCCGGCAGGCATCTGCCAAAAATAGCGTCTATTTTTGGAGGGCTTGTGAAAAGCCATTGCTTGTTGCTTTTACATCCATGTATGGAAGAACCCCGGCAGGCATCTGCCAAAAAAAGCGTTAATTTTTGGAGGGCTTGTGAAAAGCCATTGCTTGTTGCTTTTACATCCATGTATGGAAGAACCCCGGCAGGCATCTGCCAAAAAAAAGGGTCAATTTTTGGAGGGCTTGTGAAAAGCCATTGCTTGTTGCTTTTACATCCATGTATGGAAGAACCCCGGCAGGCATCGGCCAATAAAAAGGGTCAATTTTTGGAGGGCTTGTGAAAAGCCATTGCTTGTTGCTTTTACATCCATGTATGGAAGAACCCCGGCAGGCATCGGCCAATAAAAAGGGTCAATTTTTGGAGGGCTTGTGAAAAGTCATTGCTTGTTGCTTTTACATCCATGTATGGAAGAACCCCGGCAGGCATCTGCCAATAAAAAGAGTAAATTTTTGGAGGGCTTTTGAAAAGTCATTGCTTGTTGCTTTTACATCCATCTATGGAAGAACCCCAGCAGGCATCTGCCAAAAAAAAAGGGTCAATTTTTGGAGGGCTTGTGAAAAGTCATTGCTTGTTGCTTTTACATCCATGTATGGAAGAACCCAGGCAGGCATCTGCCAAAAAAAGCGTAAATTTTTGGAGGGCTTGTGAAAAGTCATTGCTTGTTGCTTTTACATCCATGTATGGAAGAACCCCGGCAGGCATCTGCCAATAAAAAGAGTAAATTTTTGGAGGGCTTGTGAAAAGTCATTGCTTGTTGCTTTTACATCCATCTATGGAAGAACCCCGGCAGGCACCTGCCAAAAAAAGCGTCAATTTTTGGAGGGCTTGTGAAAAGCCATTGCTTGTTGCTTTCACATCCATGTATGGAAGAACCCCGGCAGGCATCTGCCAAAAAAAAGGGTCAATTTTTGGAGGGCTTGTGAAAAGTCATTGCTTGTTGCTTTTACATCCATCTATGGAAGAACCCCGGCAGGCATCTGCCAAAAAAAGCGTCAATTTTTGGAGGGCTTGTGAAAAGCCATTGCTTGTTGCTTTTACAACCATGTATGGAAGAACCCCGGCAGGCATCTGCCAAAAAAAAGGGTCAATTTTTGGAGGGCTTGTGAAAAGTGATTGCTTGTTGCTTTTACATCCATCTATGGAAGAACCCCGGCAGGCATCTGCCAAAAAAAGCGTCAATTTTTGGAGGGCTTGTGAAAAGTCATTGCTTGTTGCTTTTACATCCATGTATGGAAGAACCCCGGCAGGCATCTGCCAAAAAAAGCGTCTATTTTTGGAGGGCTTGTGAAAAGCCATTGCTTGTTGCTTTTACATCCATGTATGGAAGAACCCCGGCAGGCATCTGCCAATAAAAAGGGTCAATTTTTGGAGGGCTTGTGAAAAGCCATTGCTTGTTGCTTTTACATCCATGTATGGAAGAACCCCGGCAGGCATCTGCCAATAAAAAGGGTCAATTTTTGGAGGGCTTGTCAAAAGCCATTGCTTGTTGCTTTTACATCCATGTATGGAAGAACCCCGGCAGGCATCTGCCAATAAAAATTGTCAATTTTTGGAGGGCTTGTGAAAAGCCATTGCTTGTTGCTTTTACATCCATGTATGGAAGAACCCCGGCAGGCATCTGCCAATAAAAAGGGTCAATTTTTGGAGGGCTTGTGAAAAGTCATTGCTTGTTGCTTTTACATCCATCTATGGAAGAACCCCGGCAGGCATCTGCCAAAAAAGGCGTCAATTTTTGGAGGGCTTGTGAAAAGCCATTGCTTGTTGCTTTTACATCCATCTATGGAAGAACCCCGGCAGGCATCTGCCAAAAAAAGCGTCAATTTTTGGAGTGCTTGTGAAAAGCCATTGCTTGTTGCTTTTACATCCATGTATGGAAGAACCCCGGCAGGTATCTGCCAATAAAAAGGGTAAATTTTTGGAGGGCTTGTGAAAAGTCATTGCTTGTTGCTTTTACATCCATGTATGGAAGAACCCCGGCAGGCATCTGCCAAAAAAAGCGTCAATTTTTGGAGGGCTTGTGAAAAGCCATTGCTTGTTGCTGTTACATCCATGTATGGAAGAACCCCGGCAGGCATCTGCCAAAAAAAGCGTCAATTTTTGGAGGGCTTGTGAAAAGTCATTGCTTGTTGCTTTTACATCCATGTATGGAAGAACCCCGGCAGGCATCTGCCAAAAAAAAGGTTCAATTTTTGGAGGGCTTGTCAAAAGCCATTGCTTGTTGCTTTTACATCCATGTATGGAAGAACCCCGGCAGGCATCTGCCAATAAAAAGGGTCAATTTTTGGAGGGCTTGTGAAAAGTCATTGCTTGTTGCTTTTACATCCATGTATGGAAGAACCCCGGCAGGCATCTGCCAAAAAAAAGGGTCCATTTTTGAAGGGCTTGTGAAAAGTCATTGCTTGTTGCTTTTACATCCATCTATGGAAGAACCCCGGCAGGCATCTGCCAAAAAAAGCATCAATTTTTGGAGGGCTTGTGAAAAGCCATTGCTTGGTGCTTTTACATCCATGTATGGAAGAACCCCGGCAGGCATCTGCCAAAAAAAAGGGTCAATTTTTGGAGGGCTTGTGAAAAGCCATTGCTTGTTGCTTTTACATCCATGTATGGAAGAACCCCGGCAGGCATCTGCCAATAAAAAGGGTCAATTTTTGGAGGGTTTGTGAAAAGCCATTGGTTGTTGCTTTTACATCCATGTATGGAAGAACCCCGGCAGGCATCTGCCAATAAAAAGGGTCAATTTTTGGAGGGCTTGTGAAAAGCCATTGCTTGTTGCTTTTACATCCATGTATGGAAGAACCCCGACAGGCATCTGCCAAAAAAAAGGGTCAATTTTTGGAGGGCTTGTGAAAAGTCATTGCTTGTTGCTTTTACATCCATCTATGGAAGAACCCCGGCAGGCATCTGCCAAAAAAAGCGTCAATTATTGGAGGGCTTGTGAAAAGCCATTGCTTGTTGCTTTTACATCCATGTATGGAAGAACCCCGGCAGGCATCTGCCAAAAAAAAGGGTCAATTTTTGGAGGGCTTGTGAAAAGCCATTGCTTGTTGCTTTTACATCCATGTATGGAAGAACCCCGGCAGGCATCGGCCAATAAAAAGGGTCAATTTTTGGAGGGCTTGTGAAAAGCCATTGCTTGTTGCTTTTACATCCATGTATGGAAGAACCCCGGCAGGCATCGGCCAATAAAAAGGGTCAATTTTTGGAGGGCTTGTGAAAAGTCATTGCTTGTTGCTTTTACATCCATGTATGGAAGAACCCCGGCAGGCATCTGCCAAAAAAAGCGTAAATTTTTGGAGGGCTTGTGAAAAGTCATTGCTTGTTGCTTTTACATCCATGTATGGAAGAACCCCGGCAGGCATCTGCCAATAAAAAGAGTACATTTTTGGAGGGCTTGTGAAAAGTCATTGCTTGTTGCTTTTACATCCATCTATGGAAGAACCCCGGCAGGCACCTGCCAAAAAAAGCGTCAATTTTTGGAGGGCTTGTGAAAAGCCATTGCTTGTTGCTTTTACATCCATGTATGGAAGAACCCCGGCAGGCATCTGCCAAAAAAAAGGGTCAATTTTTGGAGGGCTTGTGAAAAGTCATTGCTTGTTGCTTTTACATCCATCTATGGAAGAACCCCGGCAGGCATCTGCCAAAAAAAGCGTCAATTTTTGGAGGGCTTGTGAAAAGCCATTGCTTGTTGCTTTTACAACCATGTATGGAAGAACCCCGGCAGGCATCTGCCAAAAAAAAGGGTCAATTTTTGGAGGGCTTGTGAAAAGTGATTGCTTGTTGCTTTTACATCCATCTATGGAAGAACCCCGGCAGGCATCTGCCAAAAAAAGCGTCAATTTTTGGAGGACTTGTGAAAAGCCATTGCTTGTTGCTTTTATATCCATGTATGGAAGAACCCCGGCAGGCATCTGCCAAAAAAAGCGTCTATTTTTGGAGGGCTTGTGAAAAGCCATTGCTTGTTGCTTTTACATCCATGTATGGAAGAACCCCGGCAGGCATCTGCCAATAAAAAGGGTCAATTTTTGGAGGGCTTGTGAAAAGCCATTGCTTGTTGCTTTTACATCCATGTATGGAAGAACCCCGGCAGGCATCTGCCAATAAAAAGTGTCAATTTTTGGAGGGCTTGTCAAAAGCCATTGCTTGTTGCTTTTACATCCATGTATGGAAGAACCCCGGCAGGCATCTGCCAATAAAAATTGTCAATTTTTGGAGGGCTTGTGAAAAGCCATTGCTTGTTGCTTTTACATCCATGTATGGAAGAACCCCGGCAGGCATCTGCCAATAAAAAGGGTCAATTTTTGGAGGGCTTGTGAAAAGTCATTGCTTGTTGCTTTTACATCCATCTATGGAAGAACCCCGGCAGGCATCTGCCAAAAAAGGCGTCAATTTTTGGAGGGCTTGTGAAAAGCCATTGCTTGTTGCTTTTACATGCATGTATGGAAGAACCCCGGCAGGCATCTGCCAAAAAAAAGGGTCAATTTTTGGAGGGCTTGTGAAAAGCCATTGCTTGTTGCTTTTACATCCATGTATGGAAGAACCCCGGCAGGCATCTGCCAAAAAAAAGGGTCAATTTTTGGAGGGCTTGTGAAAAGTCATTGCTTGTTGCTTTTACATCCATCTATGGAAGAACCCCGGCAGGCATCTGCCAAAAAAAGCGTCAATTTTTGGAGTGCTTGTGAAAAGCCATTGCTTGTTGCTTTTACATCCATGTATGGAAGAACCCCGGCAGGCATCTGCCAATAAAAAGGGTAAATTTTTGGAGGGCTTGTGAAAAGTCATTGCTTGTTGCTTTTACATCCATGTATGGAAGAACCCCGGCAGGCATCTGCCAAAAAAAGCGTCAATTTTTGGAGGGCTTGTGAAAAGCCATTGCTTGTTGCTTTTACATCCATGTATGGAAGAACCCCGGCAGGCATCTGCCAAAAAAAGCGTCAATTTTTGGAGGGCTTGTGAAAAGTCATTGCTTGTTGCTTTTACATCCATGTATGGAAGAACCCCGGCAGGCATCTGCCAAAAAAAAGGTTCAATTTTTGGAGGGCTTGTCAAAAGCCATTGCTTGTTGCTTTTACATCCATGTATGGAAGAACCCCGGCAGGCATCTGCCAATAAAAAGGGTCAATTTTTGGAGGGCTTGTGAAAAGTCATTGCTTGTTGCTTTTACATCCATGTATGGAAGAACCCCGGCAGGCATCTGCCAAAAAAAGGTCAATTTTTGGAGGGCTTGTGAAAAGCCATTGCTTGTTGCTTTTACATCCATGTATGGAAGAACCCCGGCAGGCATCTGCCAAAAAAAAGGGTCCATTTTTGAAGGGCTTGTGAAAAGTCATTGCTTGTTGCTTTTACATCCATCTATGGAAGAACCCCGGCAGGCATCTGCCAAAAAAAGCATCAATTTTTGGAGGGCTTGTGAAAAGCCATTGCTTGGTGCTTTTACATCCATGTATGGAAGAACCCCGGCAGGCATCTGCCAAAAAAAAGGGTCAATTTTTGGAGGGCTTGTGAAAAGCCATTGCTTGTTGCTTTTACATCCATGTATGGAAGAACCCCGGCAGGCATCTGCCAATAAAAAGGGTCAATTTTTGGAGGGTTTGTGAAAAGCCATTGGTTGTTGCTTTTACATCCATGTATGGAAGAACCCCGGCAGGCATCTGCCAATAAAAAGGGTCAATTTTTGGAGGGCTTGTGAAAAGCCATTGCTTGTTGCTTTTACATCCATGTATGGAAGAACCCCGGCAGGCATCTGCCAAAAAAAAGGGTCAATTTTTGGAGGGCTTGTGAAAAGTCATTGCTTGTTGCTTTTACATCCATCTATGGAAGAACCCCGGCAGGCATCTGCCAAAAAAAGCGTCAATTATTGGAGGGCTTGTGAAAAGCCATTGCTTGTTGCTTTTACATCCATGTATGGAAGAACCCCGGCAGGCATCTGCCAAAAAAAAGGGTCAATTTTTGGAGGGCTTGTGAAAAGTTATTTCTTGTTGCTTTTACATCCATCCATGGAAGAACCCCGGCAGGCATCTGCCAATAAAAAGGGTCAATTTTTGGAGGGCTTGTGAAAAGTCATTACTTGTTGCTTTTACATCCATGTATGGAAGAACCCCGGCAGGCATCTGCCAAAAATAGCGTCTATTTTTGGAGGGCTTGTGAAAAGCCATTGCTTGTTGCTTTTACATCCATGTATGGAAGAACCCCGGCAGGCATCTACCAATAAAAAGGGTACATTTTTGGAGGGCTTGTGAAAAGCCATTGCTTGTTGCTTTTACATCCATGTATGGAAGAACCCCGGCAGGCATCTGCCAATAAAAAGAGTAAATTTTTGGACGGCTTTTGAAAAGTCATTGCTTGTTGCTTTTACATCCATCTATGGAAGAACCCCGGCAGGCATCTGCCCAAAAAAGCGTCAATTTTTGGAGGGCTTGTGAAAAGCCATTGCTTGTTGCTTTTACATCCATGTATGGAAGAACCCCGGCAGGCATCTGCCAAAAAAAGCGTTAATTTTTGGAGGGCTTGTGAAAAGCCATTGCTTGTTGCTTTTACATCCATGTATGGAAGAACCCCGGCAGGCATCTGCCAATAAAAAGGGTCAATTTTTGGAGGGCTTGTGAAAAGCCATTGCTTGTTGCTTTTACATCCATGTATGGAAGAACCCCGGCAGGCATCGGCCAATAAAAAGGGTCAATTTTTGGAGGGCTTGTGAAAAGCCATTGCTTGTTGCTTTTACATCCATGTATGGAAGAACCCCGGCAGGCATCTGCCAATAAAAAGAGTAAATTTTTGGAGGGCTTTTGAAAAGTCATTGCTTGTTGCTTTTACATCCATCTATGGAAGAACCCCGGCAGGCATCTGCCAAAAAAAGCGTCAATTTTTGGAGGGCTTGTGAAAAGCCATTGCTTGTTGCTTTTACATCCATGTATGGAAGAACCCCGGCAGGCATCTGCCAAAAAAAGGGTCAATTTTTGGAGGGCTTGTGAAAAGTCATTGCTTGTTGCTTTTACATCCATCTATGGAAGAACCCTGGCAGGCACCTGCCAAAAAAAGCGTCAATTTTTGGAGGGCTTGTGAAAAGCCATTGCTTGTTGCTTTTACATCCATGTATGGAAGAACCCCGGCAGGCATCTGCCAAAAAAAAGGGTCAATTTTTGGAGGGCTTGTGAAAAGTCATTGCTTGTTGCTTTTACATCCATCTATGGAAGAACCCCGGCAGGCATCTGCCAAAAAAAGCGTCAATTTTTGGAGGGCTTGTGAAAAGCCATTGCTTGTTGCTTTTACAACCATGTATGGAAGAACCCCGGCAGGCATCTGCCAAAAAAAAGGGTCAATTTTTGGAGGGCTTGTGAAAAGTGATTGCTTGTTGCTTTTACATCCATCTATGGAAGAACCCCGGCAGGCATCTGCCAAAAAAAGCGTCTATTTTTGGAGGGCTTGTGAAAAGCCATTGCTTGTTGCTTTTACATCCATGTATGGAAGAACCCCGGCAGGCATCTGCCAATAAAAAGGGTCAATTTTTGGAGGGCTTGTGAAAAGCCATTGCTTGTTGCTTTTACATCCATGTATGGAAGAACCCCGGCAGGCATCTGCCAATAAAAAGGGTCAATTTTTGGAGGGCTTGTCAAAAGCCATTGCTTGTTTCTTTTACATCCATGTATGGAAGAACCCCGGCAGGCATCTGCCAATAAAAATTGTCAATTTTTGGAGGGCTTGTGAAAAGCCATTGCTTGTTGCTTTTACATCCATGTATGGAAGAACCCCGGCAGGCATCTGCCAATAAAAAGGGTCAATTTTTGGAGGGCTTGTGAAAAGTCATTGCTTGTTGCTTTTACATCCATGTATGGAAGAACCCTGGCAGGCATCTGCCAAAAAAAAGGGTCAATTTTTGGAGGGCTTGTGAAAAGTCATTGCTTGTTGCTTTTACATCCATCTATGGAAGAACCCCGGCAGGCATCTGCCAAAAAAAGCGTCAATTATTGGAGGGCTTGTGAAAAGCCATTGCTTGTTGCTTTTACATCCATGTATGGAAGAACCCCGGCAGGCATCTGCCAAAAAAAAGGGTCAATTTTTGGAGGGCTTGTGAAAAGTTATTTCTTGTTGCTTTTACATCCATCCATGGAAGAACCCCGGCAGGCATCTGCCAATAAAAAGGGTCAATTTTTGGAGGGCTTGTGAAAAGTCATTACTTGTTGCTTTTACATCCATGTATGGAAGAACCCCGGCAGGCATCTGCCAATAAAAAGGGTCAATTTTTGGAGGGCTTGTGAAAAGCCATTGCTTGTTGCTTTTATATCCATGTATGGAAGAACCCCGGCAGGCATCTGCCAAAAATAGCGTCTATTTTTGGAGGGCTTGTGAAAAGCCATTGCTTGTTGCTTTTACATCCATGTATGGAAGAACCCCGGCAGGCATCTACCAATAAAAAGGGTACATTTTTGGAGGGCTTGTGAAAAGCCATTGCTTGTTGCTTTTACATCCATGTATGGAAGAACCCCGGCAGGCATCTGCCAATAAAAAGAGTAAATTTTTGGACGGCTTTTGAAAAGTCATTGCTTGTTGCTTTTACATCCATCTATGGAAGAACCCCGGCAGGCATCTGCCCAAAAAAGCGTCAATTTTTGGAGGGCTTGTGAAAAGCCATTGCTTGTTGCTTTTACATCCATGTATGGAAGAACCCCGGCAGGCATCTGCCAAAAAAAGCGTTAATTTTTGGAGGGCTTGTGAAAAGCCATTGCTTGTTGCTTTTACATCCATGTATGGAAGAACCCCGGCAGGCATCTGCCAATAAAAAGGGTCAATTTTTGGAGGGCTTGTGAAAAGCCATTGCTTGTTGCTTTTACATCCATGTATGGAAGAACCCCGGCAGGCATCGGCCAATAAAAAGGGTCAATTTTTGGAGGGCTTGTGAAAAGCCATTGCTTGTTGCTTTTACATCCATGTATGGAAGAACCCCGGCAGGCATCTGCCAATAAAAAGAGTAAATTTTTGGAGGGCTTTTGAAAAGTCATTGCTTGTTGCTTTTACATCCATCTATGGAAGAACCCCGGCAGGCATCTGCCAAAAAAAGCGTCAATTTTTGGAGGGCTTGTGAAAAGCCATTGCTTGTTGCTTTTACATCCATGTATGGAAGAACCCCGGCAGGCATCTGCCAAAAAAAGGGTCAATTTTTGGAGGGCTTGTGAAAAGTCATTGCTTGTTGCTTTTACATCCATCTATGGAAGAACCCTGGCAGGCACCTGCCAAAAAAAGCGTCAATTTTTGGAGGGCTTGTGAAAAGCCATTGCTTGTTGCTTTTACATCCATGTATGGAAGAACCCCGGCAGGCATCTGCCAAAAAAAAGGGTCAATTTTTGGAGGGCTTGTGAAAAGTCATTGCTTGTTGCTTTTACATCCATCTATGGAAGAACCCCGGCAGGCATCTGCCAAAAAAAGCGTCAATTTTTGGAGGGCTTGTGAAAAGCCATTGCTTGTTGCTTTTACAACCATGTATGGAAGAACCCCGGCAGGCATCTGCCAAAAAAAAGGGTCAATTTTTGGAGGGCTTGTGAAAAGTGATTGCTTGTTGCTTTTACATCCATCTATGGAAGAACCCCGGCAGGCATCTGCCAAAAAAAGCGTCTATTTTTGGAGGGCTTGTGAAAAGCCATTGCTTGTTGCTTTTACATCCATGTATGGAAGAACCCCGGCAGGCATCTGCCAATAAAAAGGGTCAATTTTTGGAGGGCTTGTGAAAAGCCATTGCTTGTTGCTTTTACATCCATGTATGGAAGAACCCCGGCAGGCATCTGCCAATAAAAAGGGTCAATTTTTGGAGGGCTTGTCAAAAGCCATTGCTTGTTTCTTTTACATCCATGTATGGAAGAACCCCGGCAGGCATCTGCCAATAAAAATTGTCAATTTTTGGAGGGCTTGTGAAAAGCCATTGCTTGTTGCTTTTACATCCATGTATGGAAGAACCCCGGCAGGCATCTGCCAATAAAAAGGGTCAATTTTTGGAGGGCTTGTGAAAAGTCATTGCTTGTTGCTTTTACATCCATGTATGGAAGAACCCTGGCAGGCATCTGCCAAAAAAAAGGGTCAATTTTTGGAGGGCTTGTGAATAGTCATTGCTTGTTGCTTTTACATCCATGTATGGAAGAACCCCGGCAGGCCTCTGCCAATAAAAAGGGTCAATTTTTGGAGGGCTTGTGAAAAGCCATTGCTTGTTGCTTTTACATCCATGTATGGAAGAACCCCGGCAGGCATCTGCCAATAAAAAGGGTAAATTTTTGGAGGGCTTGTGAAAAGCCATTGCTTGTTGCTTTTATATCCATGTATGGAAGAACCCCGGCAGGCATCTGCCAAAAAAAGGGTCAATTTTTGGAGGGCTTGTGAAAAGCCATCGCTTGTTGCTTTTACGTCCATGTATGGAAGAACCCCGGCAGGCATCTGCCAAAAAAAGCGTCAATTTTTGGAGGGCTTGTGAAAAGCCATTGCTTGTTGCTTTTACATCCATGTATGGAAGAACCCCGGCAGGCATCTACCAATAAAAAGAGTACATTTTTGGAGGGCTTTTGAAAAGTCATTGCTTGTTGCTTTTATGTCCATGTATGGAAGAACCCCGGCAGGCATCTGCCAAAAAAAAGGGTCAATTTTTGGAGGGCTTGTGAAAAGTCATTGCTTGTTGCTTTTATGTCCATGTATGGAAGTACCCCGGCAGGCATCTGCCAAAAAAAAGGGTCAATTTTTGGAGGGCTTGTGAAAAGTCATTGCTTGTTGCTTTTACATCCATCTATGGAAGAACCCCGGCAGGTATCTGCCAAAAAAAGGGTCAATTTTTGGAGGGCTTGTGAAAAGCCATTGCTTGTTGCTTTTACATCCATGTATGGAAGAACCCCGGCAGGCATCTGCCAATAAAAAGGGTCAATTTTTGGAGGGCTTGTGAAAAGCCATTGCTTGTTGCTTTTATGTCCATGTATGGAAGAACCCCGGCAGGCATCTGCCAAAAAAAAGGGTCAATTTTTGGAGGGCTTGTGAAAAGCCATTGCTTGTTGCTTTTACATCCATGTATGGAAGAACCCCGGCAGGCATCTGCCAAAAAAAAGGGTCAATTTTTGGAGGGCTTGTGAAAAGTGATTGCTTGTTGCTTTTACATCCATCTATGGAAGAACCCCGGCAGGCATCTGCCAAAAAAAGCGTCAATTTTTGGAGGACTTGTGAAAAGCCATTGCATGTTGCTTTTATATCCATGTATGGAAGAACCCCGGCAGGCATCTGCCAAAAAAAGCGTCTATTTTTGGAGGGCTTGTGAAAAGCCATTGCTTGTTGCTTTTACATCCATGTATGGAAGAACCCCGGCAGGCATCTGCCAATAAAAAGGGTCAATTTTTGGAGGGCTTGTGAAAAGCCATTGCTTGTTGCTTTTACATCCATGTATGGAAGAACCCCGGCAGGCATCTGCCAATAAAAAGGGTCAATTTTTGGAGGGCTTGTCAAAAGCCATTGCTTGTTGCTTTTACATCCATGTATGGAAGAACCCCGGCAGGCATCTGCCAATAAAAATTGTCAATTTTTGGAGGGCTTGTGAAAAGCCATTGCTTGTTGCTTTTACATCCATGTATGGAAGAACCCCGGCAGGCATCTGCCAATAAAAAGGGTCAATTTTTGGAGGGCTTGTGAAAAGTCATTGCTTGTTGCTTTTACATCCATGTATGGAAGAACCCCGGCAGGCATCTGCCAAAAAAAAGGGTCAATTTTTGGAGGGCTTGTGAATAGTCATTGCTTGTTGCTTTTACATCCATGTATGGAAGAACCCCGGCAGGCCTCTGCCAATAAAAAGGGTCAATTTTTGGAGGGCTTGTGAAAAGCCATTGCTTGTTGCTTTTACATCCATGTATGGAAGAACCCCGGCAGGCATCTGCCAATAAAAAGGGTAAATTTTTGGAGGGCTTGTGAAAAGCCATTGCTTGTTGCTTTTACATCTATGTATGGAAGAACCCCGGCAGGCATCTGCCAAAAAAAAGGGTCAATTTTTGGAGGGCTTGTGAAAAGTCATTGCTTGTTGCTTTTACATCCATCTATGGAAGAACCCCGGCAGGCATCTGCCAAAAAAAGCGTCAATTTTTGGAGGGCTTGTGAAAAGCCATTGCTTGTTGCTTTTACATCCATGTATGGAAGAACCCCGGCAGGCATCTGCCAATAAAAAGAGTAAATTTTTGGAGGGCTTTTGATAAGTCATTGCTTGTTGCTTTTACATCCATCTATGGAAGAACCCCGGCAGGCATCTGCCCAAAAAAAGCGTCAATTTTTGGAGGGCTTGTGAAAAGCCATTGCTTGTTGCTTTTATATCCATGTATGGAAGAACCCCGGCAGGCATCTGCCAAAAAAAGGGTCAATTTTTGGAGGGCTTGTGAAAAGCCATCGCTTGTTGCTTTTACGTCCATGTATGGAAGAACCCCGGCAGGCATCTGCCAAAAAAAGCGTCAATTTTTGGAGGGCTTGTGAAAAGCCATTGCTTGTTGCTTTTACATCGATGTATGGAAGAACCCCGGCAGGCATCTGCCAAAAAAAGCGTCAATTTTTGGAGGGCTTGTGAAAAGCCATCGCTTGTTGCTTTTACGTCCATGTATGGAAGAACCCCGGCAGGCATCTGCCAAAAAAAGCGTCAATTTTTGGAGGGCTTGTGAAAAGCCATTGCTTGTTGCTTTTACATCGATGTATGGAAGAACCCCGGCAGGCATCTACCAATAAAAAGAGTACATTTTTGGAGGGCTTTTGAAAAGTCATTGCTTGTTGCTTTTATGTCCATGTATGGAAGAACCCCGGCAGGCATCTGCCAAAAAAAAGGGTCAATTTTTGGAGGGCTTGTGAAAAGTCATTGCTTGTTGCTTTTATGTCCATGTATGGAAGAACCCCGGCAGGCATCTGCCAAAAAAAAGGGTCAATTTTTGGAGGGCTTGTGAAAAGTCATTGCTTGTTGCTTTTACATCCATCTATGGAAGAACCCCGGCAGGTATCTGCCAAAAAAAGGGTCAATTTTTGGAGGGCTTGTGAAAAGCCATTGCTTGTTGCTTTTACATCCATCTATGGAAGAACCCCGGCAGGCATCTGCCAATAAAAAGGGTCAATTTTTGGAGGGCTTGTGAAAAGCCATTGCTTGTTGCTTTTATGTCCATGTATGGAAGAACCCCGGCAGGCATCTGCCAAAAAAAAGGGTCAATTTTTGGAGGGCTTGTGAAAAGCCATTGCTTGTTGCTTTTACATCCATGTATGGAAGAACCCCGGCAGGCATCTGCCAAAAAAAAGGGTCAATTTTTGGAGGGCTTGTGAAAAGCCATTGCTTGTTGCTTTTACATCCATCTATGGAAGAACCCCGGCAGGCATCTGCCAATAAAAAGGGTCAATTTTTGGAGGACTTGTGAAAAGCCATTGCTTGTTGCTTTTATGTCCATGTATGGAAGAACCCCGGCAGGCATCTGCCCAAAAAAAGGGTCAATTTTTGGAGGGCTTGTGAAAAGCCATTGCTTGTTGCTTTTACATCCATGTATGGAAGAACCCCGGCAGGCATCTGCCAAAAAAAGCGTCAATTTTTGGAGGGCTTGTGAAAAGCCATTGCTTGTTGCTTTTACATCCATGTATGGAAGAACCCCGGCAGGCATCTGCCAAAAAAAAGGGTCAATTTTTGGAGGGCTTGTGAAAAGCCATTGCTTGTTGCTTTTACATCCATGTATGGAAGAACCCCGGCAGGCATCTGCCAAAAAAAAGGGTCAATTTTTGGAGGGCTTGTCAAAAGCCATTGCTTGTTGCTTTTACATCCATGTATGGAAGAACCCCGGCAGGTATCTGCCAAAAAAAGGGTCAATTTTTGGAGGGCTTTTGAAAAGCCATTGCTTGTTGCTTTTACATCCATCTATGGAAGAACCCCGGCAGGCATCTGCCAATAAAAAGGGTCAATTTTTGGAGGGCTTGTGAAAAGCCATTGCTTGTTGCTTTTACATCCATGTATGGAAGAACCCCGGCAGGCATCTGCCAAAAAAAGCGTCAATTTTTGGAGGGCTTGTGAAAAGCCATTGCTTGTTGCTTTTACATCCATCTATGGAAGAACCCCGGCAGGCATCTGCCAAAAAAAGGTCAATTTTTGGAGGGCTTGTGAAAAGCCATTGCTTGTTGCTTTTACATCCATGTATGGAAGAACCCCGGCAGGCATCTGCCAAAAAAAAGGGTCCATTTTTGAAGGGCTTGTGAAAAGTCATTGCTTGTTGCTTTTACATCCATCTATGGAAGAACCCCGGCAGGCATCTGCCAAAAAAAGGGTCAATTTTTGGAGGGCTTGTGAAAAGCCATTGCTTGTTGCTTTTACATCCATGTATGGAAGAACCCCGGCAGGCATCTGCCAAAAAAAGCGTCAATTTTTGGAGGGCTTGTGAAAAGCCATTGCTTGGTGCTTTTACATCCATGTATGGAAGAACCCCGGCAGGCATCTGCCAAAAAAAAGGGTCAATTTTTGGAGGGCTTGTGAAAAGCCATTGCTTGTTGCTTTTACATCCATGTATGGAAGAACCCCGGCAGGCATCTGCCAAAAAAAGCGTCAATTTTTGGAGGGCTTGTGAAAAGCCATTGCTTGTTGCTTTTACATCCATGTATGGAAGAACCCCGGCAGGCATCTGCCAATAAAAAGGGTCAATTTTTGGAGGGCTTGTCAAAAGCCATTGCTTGTTGGTTTTACATCCATGTATGGAAGAACCCCGGCAGGCATCTCCCAATAAAAAGGGTCAATTTGTGGAGGGCTTGTGAAAAGCCATTGCTTGTTGCTTTTACATCCATGTATGGAAGAACCCCGGCAGGCATCTGCCAATAAAAAGGGTCAAGTTTTGGAGGGCTTGTAAAAAGTCATTGCTTGTTGCTTTTACATCCATGTATGGAAGAACCCCGGCAGGCATCTGCCAAAAAAAGCGTACATTTTTGGAGGGCTTGTGAAAAGCCATTGCTTGTTGCTTTTACATCCATGTATGGAAGAACCCCGGCAGGCATCTGCCAAAAAAAAGGGTCAATTTTTGGAGGGCTTGTGAAAAGTCATTGCTTGTTGCTTTTACATCCATCTATGGAAGAACCCCGGCAGGCATCTGCCAAAAAAAGCGTCAATTTTTGGAGGGCTTGTGAAAAGCCATTGTTTGTTGCTTTTACATCCATGTATGGAAGAACCCCGGCAGGCATCTGCCAAAAAAAAGGGTAAATTTTTGGAGGGCTTGTGAAAAGCCATTGCTTGTTGCTTTTACATCCATGTATGGAAGAACCCCGGCAGGCATCTGCCAATAAAAAGGGTCAATTTTTGGAGGGCTTGTGAAAAGCCATTGCTTGTTGCTTTTATGTCCATGTATGGAAGAACCCCGGCAGGCATCTGCCAAAAAAAGGGTCAATTTTTGGAGGGCTTGTGAAAAGTCATTGCTTGTTGCTTTTACATCCATGTATGGAATAACCCCGGCAGGCATCTGCCAATAAAAAGGGTAAATTTTTGGAGGGATTGTGAAAAGCCATCGCTTGTTGCTTTTACGTCCATGTATGGAAGAACCCCGGCAGGCATCTGCCAAAAAAAGCGTCAATTTTTGGAGGGCTTGTGAAAAGCCATTGCTTGTTGCTTTTACATCCATGTATGGAAGAACCCCGGCAGGCATCTGTCAATAAAAAGGGTCAATTTTTGGAGGGCTTGTGAAAAGTCATTGCTTGTTGCTTTTACATCCATCTATGGAAGAACCCCGGCAGGCATCTGCCAAAAAAAGCGTCAATTTTTGGAGGGCTTGTGAAAAGCCATTGCTTGTTGCTTTTACATCGATGTATGGAAGAACCCCGGCAGGCATCTGCCAATAAAAAGAGTACATTTTTGGAGGGCTTGTGAAAAGTCATTGCTTGTTGCTTTTATGTCCATGTATGGAAGAACCCCGGCAGGCATCTGCCAAAAAAAAGGGTCAATTTTTGGAGGGCTTGTGAAAAGCCATTGCTTGTTGCTTTTACATCCATCTATGGAAGAACCCCGGCAGGTATCTGCCAAAAAAAGGGTCAATTTTTGGAGGGCTTGTGAAAAGCCATTGCTTGTTGCTTTTATGTCCATGTATGGAAGAACCCCGGCAGGCATCTGCCAAAAAAAGGGTCAATTTTTGGAGGGCTTGTGAAAAGTCATTGCTTGTTGCTTTTACGTCCATCTATGGAATAACCCCGGCAGGCATCTGCCAATAAAAAGGGTAAATTTTTGGAGGGATTGTGAAAAGCCATCGCTTGTTGCTTTTACGTCCATGTATGGAAGAACCCCGGCAGGCATCTGCCAAAAAAAGCGTCAATTTTTGGAGGGCTTGTGAAAAGCCATTGCTTGTTGCTTTTACATCCATGTATGGAAGAACCCCGGCACGTATCTGCCAATAAAAAGTGTAAATTTTTGGAGGGCTTTTGAAAAGTCATTGCTTGTTGCTTTTACATCCATGTATGGAAGAACCCCGGCAGGCATCTGCCAAAAAAAGCGTCAATTTTTGGAGGGCTTGTGAAAAGCCATTGCTTGTTGCTTTTACATCGATGTATGGAAGAACCCCGGCAGGCATCTGCCAATAAAAAGAGTACATTTTTGGAGGGCTTGTGAAAAGTCATTGCTTGTTGCTTTTATGTCCATGTATGGAAGAACCCCGGCAGGCATCTGCCAAAAAAAAGGGTCAATTTTTGGAGGGCTTGTGAAAAGCCATTGCTTGTTGCTTTTACATCCATCTATGGAAGAACCCCGGCAGGTATCTGCCAAAAAAAGGGTCAATTTTTGGAGGGCTTGTGAAAAGCCATTGCTTGTTGCTTTTACATCCATCTATGGAAGAACCCCGGCAGGCATCTGCCAATAAAAAGGGTCAATTTTTGGAGGGCTTGTGTAAAGCCATTGCTTGTTGCTTTTACATCCATGTATGGAAGAACCCCGGCAGGCATCTGCCAAAAAAAAGGGTCAATTTTTCGAGGGCTTGTGAAAAGCCATTGCTTGTTGCTTTTACATCCATGTATGGAAGAACCCCGGCAGGCATCTGCCAAAAAAAAGGGTCAATTTTTGGAGGGCTTGTGAAAAGTCATTGCTTGTTGCTTTTACATCCATCTATGGAAGAACCCCGGCAGGCATCTGCCAATAAAAAGGGTCAATTTTTGGAGGGCTTATGAAAAGCCATTGCTTGTTGCTTTTACATCCATCTATGGAAGAACCCCGGCAGGCATCTGCCAATAAAAAGGGTCAATTTTTGGAGGGCTTGTGAAAAGCCATTGCTTGTTGCTTTTATGTTCATGTATGGAAGAACCCCGGCAGGCATCTGCCAAAAAAAAGGGTCAATTTTTGGAGGGCTTGTGGAAAGCCATTGCTTGTTGCTTTTACATCCATGTATGGAAGAACCCCGGCAGGCATCTGCCAATAAAAAGGGTCAATTTTTGGAGGGCTTGTGACAAGCCATTGCTTGTTGCTTTTACATCCATGTATGGAAGAACCCCGGCAGGCATCTGCCAATAAAAAGGGTCAATTTTTGGAGAGCTTGTGAAAAGCCATTGCTTGTTGCTTTTACATCCATGTATGGAAGAACCCCGGCAGGCATCTGCCAATAAAAAGAGTCAATTTTTGGAGGGCTTGTGAAAAGCCATTGCTTGTTGCTTTTAGATCCATGTATGGAAGAACCCCGGCAGGCATCTGCCAAAAAAAGCGTCAATTTTTGGAGGGCTTGTGAAAAGCCATTGCTTGTTGCTTTTACATCGATGTATGGAAGAACCCCGGCAGGCATCTGCCAATAAAAAGAGTACATTTTTGGAGGGCTTGTGAAAAGTCATTGCTTGTTGCTTTTATGTCCATGTATGGAAGAACCCCGGCAGGCATCTGCCAAAAAAAGGGTCAATTTTTGGAGGGCTTGTGAAAAGCCATTGCTTGTTGCTTTTACATCCATCTATGGAAGAACCCCGGCAGGTATCTGCCAAAAAAAGGGTCAATTTTTGGAGGGCTTGTGAAAAGCCATTGCTTGTTGCTTTTACATCCATCTATGGAAGAACCCCGGCAGGCATCTGCCAATAAAAAGGGTCAATTTTTGGAGGGCTTGTGTAAAGCCATTGCTTGTTGCTTTTACATCCATGTATGGAAGAACCCCGGCAGGCATCTGCCAAAAAAAAGGGTCAATTTTTCGAGGGCTTGTGAAAAGCCATTGCTTGTTGCTTTTACATCCATGTATGGAAGAACCCCGGCAGGCATCTGCCAAAAAAAAGGGTCAATTTTTGGAGGGCTTGTGAAAAGTCATTGCTTGTTGCTTTTACATCCATCTATGGAAGAACCCCGGCAGGCATCTGCCAATAAAAAGGGTCAATTTTTGGAGGGCTTATGAAAAGCCATTGCTTGTTGCTTTTACATCCATCTATGGAAGAACCCCGGCAGGCATCTGCCAATAAAAAGGGTCAATTTTTGGAGGGCTTGTGAAAAGCCATTGCTTGTTGCTTTTATGTTCATGTATGGAAGAACCCCGGCAGGCATCTGCCAAAAAAAAGGGTCAATTTTTGGAGGGCTTGTGGAAAGCCATTGCTTGTTGCTTTTACATCCATGTATGGAAGAACCCCGGCAGGCATCTGCCAATAAAAAGGGTCAATTTTTGGAGGGCTTGTGACAAGCCATTGCTTGTTGCTTTTACATCCATGTATGGAAGAACCCCGGCAGGCATCTGCCAATAAAAAGGGTCAATTTTTGGAGAGCTTGTGAAAAGCCATTGCTTGTTGCTTTTACATCCATGTATGGAAGAACCCCGGCAGGCATCTGCCAATAAAAAGAGTCAATTTTTGGAGGGCTTGTGAAAAGCCATTGCTTGTTGCTTTTAGATCCATGTATGGAAGAACCCCGGCAGGCATCTGCCAAAAAAAGCGTAAATTTTTGGAGGGCTTGTGAAAAGCCATTGCTTGTTGCTTTTATATCCATGTATGGAAGAACCCCGGCAGGCATCTGCCAAAAAAAAGGGTCAATTTTTGGAGGGCTTGTGAAAAGTCATTGCTTGTTGCTTTTACATCCATCTATGGAAGAACCCCGGCAGGCATCTGCCAATAAAAAGGGTCAATTTTTGGAGGGCTTGTGAAAAGCCATTGCTTGTTGCTTTTACGTCCATGTATGGAAGAACCCCGGCAGGCATCTGCCAAAAAAAGCGTCAATTTTTGGAGGGCTTGTGAAAAGCCATTGCTTGTTGCTTTTACATCCATGTATGGAAGAACCCCGGCAGGCATCTGCCAAAAAAAAGCGTCAATTTTTGGAGGGCTTGTGAAAAGTCATTGCTTGTTGCTTTTACATCCATGTATGGAAGAACCCCGGCAGGCATCTGCCAAAAAAAGGTCAATTTTTGGAGGGCTTGTGAAAAGCCATTGCTTGTTGCTTTTACATCCATGTATGGAAGAACCCCGGCAGGCATCTGCCAAAAAAAGATCAATTTTTGGAGGGCTTGTGAAAAGCCATTGCTTGTTGCTTTTACATCCATGTATGGAAGAGCCCCGGCAGGCATCTGTCAATAAAAAGGGTCAATTTTTGGAGGGCTTGTGAAAAGTCATTGCTTGTTGCTTTTACATCCATCTATGGAAGAACCCCGGCAGGCATCTGCCAAAAAAAGCGTCAATTTTTGGAGGGCTTGTGAAAAGCCATTGCTTGTTGCTTTTACATCGATGTATGGAAGAACCCCGGCAGGCATCTGCCAATAAAAAGAGTACATTTTTGGAGGGCTTGTGAAAAGCCATTGCTTGTTGCTTTTACATCCATGTATGGAAGAACCCCGGCAGGCATCTGCCAAAAAAAAGGGTCAATTTTTGGAGGGCTTGTGACAAGCCATTGCTTGTTGCTTTTACATCCATGTATGGAAGAACCCCGGCAGGCATCTGCCAATAAAAAGGGTCAATTTTTGGAGGGCTTGTGACAAGCCATTGCTTGTTGCTTTTACATCCATGTATGGAAGAACCCCGGCAGGCATCTGCCAATAAAAAGGGTCAATTTTTGGAGAGCTTGTGAAAAGCCATTGCTTGTTGCTTTTACATCCATGTATGGAAGAACCCCGGCAGGCATCTGCCAATAAAAAGAGTCAATTTTTGGAGGGCTTGTGAAAAGCCATTGCTTGTTGCTTTTAGATCCATCTATGGAAGAACCCCGGCAGGCATCTGTCAATAAAAAGGGTCAATTTTTGGAGGGCTTGTGAAAAGTCATTGCTTGTTGCTTTTACATCCATCTATGGAAGAACCCCGGCAGGCATCTGCCAAAAAAAGCGTCAATTTTTGGAGGGCTTGTGAAAAGCCATTGCTTGTTGCTTTTACATCGATGTATGGAAGAACCCCGGCAGGCATCTGCCAATAAAAAGAGTACATTTTTGGAGGGCTTGTGAAAAGTCATTGCTTGTTGCTTTTACATCCATGTATGGAAGAACCCCGGCACGTATCTGCCGATAAAAAGTGTAAATTTTTGGAGGGCTTTTGAAAAGTCATTGCTTGTTGCTTTTACATCCATGTATGGAAGAACCCCGGCAGGCATCTGCCAAAAAAAGCGTCAATTTTTGGAGGGCTTGTGAAAAGCCATTGCTTGTTGCTTTTACATCGATGTATGGAAGAACCCCGGCAGGCATCTGCCAATAAAAAGAGTACATTTTTGGAGGGCTTGTGAAAAGTCATTGCTTGTTGCTTTTATGTCCATGTATGGAAGAACCCCGGCAGGCATCTGCCAAAAAAAAGGGTCAATTTTTGGAGGGCTTGTGAAAAGCCATTGCTTGTTGCTTTTACATCCATCTATGGAAGAACCCCGGCAGGCATCTGCCAATAAAAAGGGTCAATTTTTGGAGGGCTTGTGAAAAGCCATTGCTTGTTGCTTTTATGTCCATGTATGGAAGAACCCCGGCAGGCATCTGCCAAATAAAAGGGTAAATTTTTGGAGGGCTTGTGAAAAGCCATTGCTTGTTGCTTTTACATCCATGTATGGAAGAACCCCGGCAGGCATCTGCCAAAAAAAAGGGTAAATTTTTGGAGGGCTTGTGAAAAGCCATTGCTTGTTGCTTTTACATCCATGTATGGAAGAACCCCGGCAGGCATCTGCCAAAAAAAAGGGTCAATTTTTGGAGGGCTTGTGAAAAGTCATTGCTTGTTGCTTTTACATCCATCTATGGAAGAACCCCGGCAGGCATCTGCCAATAAAAAGGGTCAATTTTTGGAGGGCTTGTGAAAAGCCATTGCTTGTTGCTTTTACATCCATCTATGGAAGAACCCCGGCAGGCATCTGCCAATAAAAAGGGTCAATTTTTGGAGGGCTTGTGAAAAGCCATTGCTTGTTGCTTTTATGTTCATGTATGGAAGAACCCCGGCAGGCATCTGCCAAAAAAAAGGGTCAATTTTTGGAGGGCTTGTGAAAAGCCATTGCTTGTTGCTTTTACATCCATGTATGGAAGAACCCCGGCAGGCATCTGCCAAAAAAAAGGGTCAATTTTTGGAGGGCTTGTGAAAAGCCATTGCTTGTTGCTTTTACATCCATGTATGGAAGAACCCCGGCAGGCATCTGCCAATAAAAAGGGTCAATTTTTGGAGGGCTTGTGACAAGCCATTGCTTGTTGCTTTTACATCCATGTATGGAAGAACCCCGGCAGGCATCTGCCAATAAAAAGGGTCAATTTTTGGAGGGCTTGTGAAAAGCCATTGCTTGTTGCTTTTACATCCATGTATGGAAGAACCCCGGCAGGCATCTGCCAATAAAAAGAGTCAATTTTTGGAGGGCTTGTGAAAAGCCATTGCTTGTTGCTTTTAGATCCATGTATGGAAGAACCCCGGCAGGCATCTGCCAAAAAAAGAGTAAATTTTTGGAGGGCTTGTGAAAAGCCATTGCTTGTTGCTTTTATATCCATGTATGGAAGAACCCCGGCAGGCATCTGCCAAAAAAAAGGGTCAATTTTTGGAGGGCTTGTGAAAAGTCATTGCTTGTTGCTTTTACATCCATCTATGGAAGAACCCCGGCAGGCATCTGCCAATAAAAAGGGTCAATTTTTGGAGGGCTTGTGAAAAGCCATTGCTTGTTGCTTTTACGTCCATGTATGGAAGAACCCCGGCAGGCATCTGCCAAAAAAAGCGTCAATTTTTGGAGGGCTTGTGAAAAGCCATTGCTTGTTGCTTTTACATCCATGTATGGAAGAACCCCGGCAGGCATCTGCCAAAAAAAGCGTCAATTTTTGGAGGGCTTGTGAAAAGCCATTGCTTGTTGCTTTTACATCCATGTATGGAAGAACCCCGGCAGGCATCTGCCAAAAAAAAGGGTCCATTTTTGAAGGGCTTGTGAAAAGTCATTGCTTGTTGCTTTTACATCCATCTATGGAAGAACCCCGGCAGGCATCTGCCAAAAAAAAGGGTCAATTTTTGGAGGGCTTGTGAAAACCCATTGCTTGTTGCTTTTACATCCATGTATGGAAGAACCCCGGCAGGCATCTGAAAAAAAAAGCGTACATTTTTGGAGGGCTTGTGAAAAGCCATTGCTTGTTGCTTTTACATCCATGTATGCAAGAACCCCGGCAGGCATCTGCCAATAAAAAGAGTAAATTTTTGGAGGGCTTTTGAAAAGTCATTGCTTGTTGCTTTTACATCCATGTATGGAAGAACCCCGGCAGGCATCTGCCAAAAAAAAGGGTCAATTTTTGGAGGGCTTGTGAAAAGTCATTGCTTGTTGCTTTTACATCCATCTATGGAAGAACCCCGGCAGGCATCTGCCAAAAAAAGCGTCAATTTTTGGAGGGCTTGTGAAAAGCCATTGTTTGTTGCTTTTACGTCCATGTATGGAAGAACCCCGGCAGGCATCTGCCAAAAAAAAGGGTAAATTTTTGGAGGGCTTGTGAAAAGCCATTGCTTGTTGCTTTTACATCCATGTATGGAAGAACCCCGGCAGGCATCTGCCAATAAAAAGAGTAAATTTTTGGAGGGCTTGTGAAAAGCCATTGCTTGTTGCTTTTACATCCATGTATGGAAGAACCCCGGCAGGCATCTGCCAAAAAAAGCGTACATTTTTGGAGGGCTTGTGAAAAGTCATTGCTTGTTGCTTTTACATCCATCTATGGAAGAACCCCGGCAGGCATCTGCCAAAAAAAGGGTCAATTTTTGGAGGGCTTGTGAAAAGTCATCGCTTGTTGCTTTTACATCCATGTATGGAAGAACTCCGGCAGGCATCTGCCAAAAAAAAGGGTCAATTTTTGGAGGGCTTATGAAAAGTCATTGCTTGTTGCTTTTACATCCATCTATGGAAGAACCCCGGCAGGCATCTGCCAAAAAAGGCGTCAATTTTTGGAGGGCTTGTGAAAAGCCATTGCTTGTTGCTTTTACATGCATGTATGGAAGAACCCCGGCAGGCATCTGCCAAAAAAAAGGGTCAATTTTTGGAGGGCTTGTGAAAAGTCATTGCTTGTTGCTTTTACATCCATCTATGGAAGAACCCCGGCAGGTATCTGCCAAAAAAAGGGTCAATTTTTGGAGGGCTTGTGAAAAGCCATTGCTTGTTGCTTTTACATCCATCTATGGAAGAACCCCGGCAGGCATCTGCCAATAAAAAGGGTCAATTTTTGGAGGGCTTGTGAAAAGTCATTGCTTGTTGCTTTTATGTCCATGTATGGAAGAACCCCGGCAGGCATCTGCCAAATAAAAGGGTCAATTTTTGGAGGGCTTGTGAAAAGCCATTGCTTGTTGCTTTTACATCCATGTATGGAAGAACCCCGGCAGGCATCTGCCAATAAAAAGGGTCAATTTTTGGAGGGCTTGTGAAAAGCCATTGCTTGTTGCTTTTACATCCATGTATGGAAGAACCCCGGCAGGCATCTGCCAATAAAAAAAGTCAATTTTTGGAGGGCTTGTGAAAAGCCATTGCTTGTTGCTTTTAGATCCATGTATGGAAGAACCCCGGCAGGCATCTGCCAAAAAAAGCGTAAATTTTTGGAGGGCTTGTGAAAAGCCATTGCTTGTTGCTTTTATATCCATGTATGGAAGAACCCCGGCAGGCATCTGCCAAAAAAAAGGGTCAATTTTTGGAGGGCTTGTGAAAAGTCATTGCTTGTTGCTTTTACATCCATCTATGGAAGAACCCCGGCAGGCATCTGCCAATAAAAAGGGTCAATTTTTGGAGGGCTTGTGAAAAGCCATTGCTTGTTGCTTTTACGTCCATGTATGGAAGAACCCCGGCAGGCATCTGCCAAAAAAAGCGTCAATTTTTGGAGGGCTTGTGAAAAGCCATTGCTTGTTGCTTTTACATCCATGTATGGAAGAACCCCGGCAGGCATCTGTCAATAAAAAGGGTCAATTTTTGGAGGGCTTGTGAAAAGTCATTGCTTGTTGCTTTTACATCCATCTATGGAAGAACCCCGGCAGGCATCTGCCAAAAAAAGCGTCAATTTTTGGAGGGCTTGTGAAAAGCCATTGCTTGTTGCTTTTACATCGATGTATGGAAGAACCCCGGCAGGCATCTGCCAATAAAAAGAGTACATTTTTGGAGGGCTTGTGAAAAGTCATTGCTTGTTGCTTTTATGTCCATGTATGGAAGAACCCCGGCAGGCATCTGCCAAAAAAAAGGGTCAATTTTTGGAGGGCTTGTGAAAAGCCATTGCTTGTTGCTTTTACATCGATGTATGGAAGAACCCCGGCAGGCATCTGCCAATAAAAAGAGTACATTTTTGGAGGGCTTGTGAAAAGTCATTGCTTGTTGCTTTTATGTCCATGTATGGAAGAACCCCGGCAGGCATCTGCCAAAAAAAAGCGTCAATTTTTGGAGGGCTTGTGAAAAGCCATTGCTTGTTGCTTTTACATCGATGTATGGAAGAACCCCGGCAGGCATCTGCCAATAAAAAGAGTACATTTTTGGAGGGCTTGTGAAAAGTCATTGCTTGTTGCTTTTATGTCCATGTATGGAAGAACCCCGGCAGGCATCTGCCAAAAAAAAGGGTCAATTTTTGGAGGGCTGGTGAAAAGCCATTGCTTGTTGCTTTTACATCCATCTATGGAAGAACCCCGGCAGGTATCTGCCAAAAAAAGGGTCAATTTTTGGAGGGCTTGTGAAAAGCCATTGCTTGTTGCTTTTATGTCCATGTATGGAAGAACCCCGGCAGGCATCTGCCAAAAAAAGGGTCAATTTTTGGAGGGCTTGTGAAAAGTCATTGCTTGTTGCTTTTACGTCCATCTATGGAATAACCCCGGCAGGCATCTGCCAATAAAAAGGGTAAATTTTTGGAGGGATTGTGAAAAGCCATCGCTTGTTGCTTTTACGTCCATGTATGGAAGAACCCCGGCAGGCATCTGCCAAAAAAAGCGTCAATTTTTGGAGGGCTTGTGAAAAGCCATTGCTTGTTGCTTTTACATCCATGTATGGAAGAACCCCGGCACGTATCTGCCAATAAAAAGTGTAAATTTTTGGAGGGCTTTTGAAAAGTCATTGCTTGTTGCTTTTACATCCATGTATGGAAGAACCCCGGCAGGCATCTGCCAAAAAAAGCGTCAATTTTTGGAGGGCTTGTGAAAAGCCATTGCTTGTTGCTTTTACATCGATGTATGGAAGAACCCCGGCAGGCATCTGCCAATAAAAAGAGTACATTTTTGGAGGGCTTGTGAAAAGCCATTGCTTGTTGCTTTTACATCGATGTATGGAAGAACCCCGGCAGGCATCTGCCAAAAAAAAGGGTCAATTTTTGGAGGGCTTGTGAAAAGCCATTGCTTGTTGCTTTTACATCCATCTATGGAAGAACCCCGGCAGGTATCTGCCAAAAAAAGGGTCAATTTTTGGAGGGCTTGTGAAAAGCCATTGCTTGTTGCTTTTACATCCATCTATGGAAGAACCCCGGCAGGCATCTGCCAATAAAAAGGGTCAATTTTTGGAGGGCTTGTGAAAAGCCATTGCTTGTTGCTTTTATGTCCATGTATGGAAGAACCCCGGCAGGCATCTGCCAAATAAAAGGGTCAATTTTTGGAGGGCTTGTGAAAAGCCATTGCTTGTTGCTTTTACATCCATGTATGGAAGAACCCCGGCAGGCATCTGCCAAAAAAAAGGGTCAATTTTTGGAGGGCTTGTGAAAAGCCATTGCTTGTTGCTTTTACATCCATGTATGGAAGAACCCCGGCAGGCATCTGTCAAAAAAAAGGGTCAATTTTTGGAGGGCTTGTGAAAAGTCATTGCTTGTTGCTTTTACATCCATCTATGGAAGAACCCCGGCAGGCATCTGCCAATAAAAAGGGTCAATTTTTGGAGGGCTTGTGAAAAGCCATTGCTTGTTGCTTTTACATCCATCTATGGAAGAACCCCGGCAGGCATCTGCCAATAAAAAGGGTCAATTTTTGGAGGGCTTGTGAAAAGCCATTGCTTGTTGCTTTTAGATCCATGTATGGAAGAACCCCGGCAGGCATCTGCCAAAAAAAGCGTAAATTTTTGGAGGGCTTGTGAAAAGCCATTGCTTGTTGCTTTTATATCCATGTATGGAAGAACCCCGGCAGGCATCTGCCAAAAAAAAGGGTCAATTTTTGGAGGGCTTGTGAAAAGTCATTGCTTGTTGCTTTTACATCCATCTATGGAAGAACCCCGGCAGGCATCTGCCAATAAAAAGGGTCAATTTTTGGAGGGCTTGTGAAAAGCCATTGCTTGTTGCTTTTACGTCCATGTATGGAAGAACCCCGGCAGGCATCTGCCAAAAAAAGCGTCAATTTTTGGAGGGCTTGTGAAAAGCCATTGCTTGTTGCTTTTACATCCATGTATGGAAGAACCCCCGGCAGGCATCTGCCAAAAAAAAGCGTCAATTTTTGGAGGGCTTGTGAAAAGTCATTGCTTGTTGCTTTTACATCCATGTATGGAAGAACCCCGGCAGGCATCTGCCAAAAAAAAGGGTCCATTTTTGAAGGGCTTGTGAAAAGTCATTGCTTGTTGCTTTTACATCCATCTATGGAAGAACCCCGGCAGGCATCTGCCAAAAAAAGCATCAATTTTTGGAGGGCTTGTGAAAAGCCATTGCTTGGTGCTTTTACATCCATGTATGGAAGAACCCCGGCAGGCATCTGCCAAAAAAAAGGGTCAATTTTTGGAGGGCTTGTGAAAAGCCATTGCTTGTTGCTTTTACATCCATGTATGGAAGAACCCCGGCAGGTATCTGCCAATAAAAAGGGTACATTTTTGGAGAGCTTGTGAAAAGCCATTGTTTGTTGCTTTTGCATCCATGTATGGAAGAACCCCGGCAGGCATCTGCCAAAAAAAAGGGTCAATTTTTGGAGGGCTTGTGAAAACCCATTGCTTGTTGCTTTTACATCCATGTATGGAAGAACCCCGGCAGGCATCTGAAAAAAAAAGCGTAAATTTTTGGAGGGCTTGTGAAAAGCCATTGCTTGTTGCTTTTACATCCATGTATGGAAGAACCCCGGCAGGCATCTGCCAATAAAAAGAGTAAATTTTTGGAGGGCTTTTGAAAAGTCATTGCTTGTTGCTTTTACATCCATGTATGGAAGAACCCCGGCAGGCATCTGCCAAAAAATAGGGTCAATTTTTGGAGGGCTTGTGAAAAGTCATTGCTTGTTGCTTTTACATCCATCTATGGAAGAACCCCGGCAGGCATCTGCCAAAAAAAGCGTCAATTTTTGGAGGGCTTGTGAAAAGCCATTGTTTGTTGCTTTTACGTACATGTATGGAAGAACCCCGGCAGGCATCTGCCAAAAAAAAGGGTCAATTTTTGGAGGGCTTGTGAAAAGCCATTGCTTGTTGCTTTTACATCCATGTATGGAAGAACCCCGGCAGGCATCTGCCAATAAAAAGAGTAAATTTTTGGAGGGCTTGTGAAAAGCCATTGCTTGTTGCTTTTACATCCATGTATGGAAGAACCCCGGCAGGCATCTGCCAAAAAAAGCGTACATTTTTGGAGGGCTTGTGAAAAGTCATTGCTTGTTGCTTTTACATCCATCTATGGAAGAACCCCGGCAGGCATCTGCCAAAAAAAGGGTCAATTTTTGGAGGGCTTGTGAAAAGTCATCGCTTGTTGCTTTTACATCCATGTATGGAAGAACCCCGGCAGGCATCTGCCAAAAAAAAGGGTAAATTTTTGGAGGGCTTATGAAAAGTCATTGCTTGTTGCTTTTACATCCATCTATGGAAGAACCCCGGCAGGCATCTGCCAAAAAAGGCGTAAATTTTTGGAGGGCTTGTGAAAAGCCATTGCTTGTTGCTTTTACATGCATGTATGGAAGAACCCCGGCAGGCATCTGCCAAAAAAAAGGGTCAATTTTTGGAGGGCTTGTGAAAAGTCATTGCTTGTTGCTTTTACATCCATGTATGGAAGAACCCCGGCAGGCATCTGCCAAAAAAAGGTCAATTTTTGGAGGGCTTGTGAAAAGCCATTGCTTGTTGCTTTTACATCCATGTATGGAAGAACCCCGGCAGGCATCTGCCAAAAAAAAGGGTCAATTTTTGGAGGGCTTGTGAAAAGTCATTGCTTGTTGCTTTTACATCCATCTATGGAAGAACCCCGGCAGGTATCTGCCAAAAAAAGGGTCAATTTTTGGAGGGCTTGTGAAAAGCCATTGCTTGTTGCTTTTACATCCATCTATGGAAGAACCCCGGCAGGCATCTGCCAATAAAAAGGGTCAATTTTTGGAGGGCTTGTGAAAAGTCATTGCTTGTTGCTTTTATGTCCATGTATGGAAGAACCCCGGCAGGCATCTGCCAAATAAAAGGGTCAATTTTTGGAGGGCTTGTGAAAAGCCATTGCTTGTTGCTTTTACATCCATGTATGGAAGAACCCCGGCAGGCATCTGCCAATAAAAAGGGTCAATTTTTGGAGGGCTTGTGAAAAGCCATTGCTTGTTGCTTTTACATCCATGTATGGAAGAACCCCGGCAGGCATCTGCCAATAAAAAGAGTCAATTTTTGGAGGGCTTGTGAAAAGCCATTGCTTGTTGCTTTTAGATCCATGTATGGAAGAACCCCGGCAGGCATCTGCCAAAAAAAGCGTAAATTTTTGGAGGGCTTGTGAAAAGCCATTGCTTGTTGCTTTTATATCCATGTATGGAAGAACCCCGGCAGGCATCTGCCAAAAAAAAGGGTCAATTTTTGGAGGGCTTGTGAAAAGTCATTGCTTGTTGCTTTTACATCCATCTATGGAAGAACCCCGGCAGGCATCTGCCAATAAAAAGGGTCAATTTTTGGAGGGCTTGTGAAAAGCCATTGCTTGTTGCTTTTACGTCCATCTATGGAAGAACCCCGGCAGGCATCTGCCAATAAAAAGCGTAAATTTTTGGAGGGCTTGTGAAAAGCCATTGCTTGTTGCTTTTACATCCATGTATGGAAGAACCCCGGCAGGCATCTGTCAATAAAAAGGGTCAATTTTTGGAGGGCTTGTGAAAAGTCATTGCTTGTTGCTTTTACATCCATCTATGGAAGAACCCCGGCAGGCATCTGCCAAAAAAAGCGTCAATTTTTGGAGGGCTTGTGAAAAGCCATTGCTTGTTGCTTTTACATCGATGTATGGAAGAACCCCGGCAGGCATCTGCCAATAAAAAGAGTACATTTTTGGAGGGCTTGTGAAAAGTCATTGCTTGTTGCTTTTATGTCCATGTATGGAAGAACCCCGGCAGGCATCTGCCAAAAAAAAGGGTCAATTTTTGGAGGGCTTGTGAAAAGCCATTGCTTGTTGCTTTTACATCCATCTATGGAAGAACCCCGGCAGGTATCTGCCAAAAAAAGGGTCAATTTTTGGAGGGCTTGTGAAAAGCCATTGCTTGTTGCTTTTATGTCCATGTATGGAAGAACCCCGGCAGGCATCTGCCAAAAAAAGGGTCAATTTTTGGAGGGCTTGTGAAAAGCCATTGCTTGTTGCTTTTATGTCCATGTATGGAAGAACCCCGGCAGGCATCTGCCAAAAAAAGGGTCAATTTTTGGAGGGCTTGTGAAAAGTCATTGCTTGTTGCTTTTACGTCCATCTATGGAATAACCCCGGCAGGCATCTGCCAATAAAAAGGGTAAATTTTTGGAGGGATTGTGAAAAGCCATCGCTTGTTGCTTTTACGTCCATGTATGGAAGAACCCCGGCAGGCATCTGCCAAAAAAAGCGTCAATTTTTGGAGGGCTTGTGAAAAGCCATTGCTTGTTGCTTTTACATCCATGTATGGAAGAACCCCGGCACGTATCTGCCAATAAAAAATGTAAATTTTTGGAGGGCTTTTGAAAAGTCATTGCTTGTTGCTTTTACATCCATGTATGGAAGAACCCCGGCAGGCATCTGCCAAAAAAAGCGTCAATTTTTGGAGGGCTTGTGAAAAGCCATTGCTTGTTGCTTTTACATCGATGTATGGAAGAACCCCGGCAGGCATCTGCCAATAAAAAGAGTACATTTTTGGAGGGCTTGTGAAAAGTCATTGCTTGTTGCTTTTATGTCCATGTATGGAAGAACCCCGGCAGGCATCTGCCAAAAAAAAGGGTCAATTTTTGGAGGGCTTGTGAAAAGCCATTGCTTGTTGCTTTTACATCCATCTATGGAAGAACCCCGGCAGGTATCTGCCAAAAAAAGGGTCAATTTTTGGAGGGCTTGTGAAAAGCCATTGCTTGTTGCTTTTACATCCATCTATGGAAGAACCCCGGCAGGCATCTGCCAATAAAAAGGGTCAATTTTTGGAGGGCTTGTGAAAAGCCATTGCTTGTTGCTTTTATGTCCATGTATGGAAGAACCCCGGCAGGCATCTGCCAAATAAAAGGGTCAATTTTTGGAGGGCTTGTGAAAAGCCATTGCTTGTTGCTTTTACATCCATGTATGGAAGAACCCCGGCAGGCATCTGCCAAAAAAAAGGGTCAATTTTTGGAGGGCTTGTGAAAAGCCATTGCTTGTTGCTTTTACATCCATGTATGGAAGAACCCCGGCAGGCATCTGCCAAAAAAAAGGGTCAATTTTTGGAGGGCTTGTGAAAAGTCATTGCTTGTTGCTTTTACATCCATCTATGGAAGAACCCCGGCAGGCATCTGCCAATAAAAAGGGTCAATTTTTGGAGGGCTTGTGAAAAGTCATTGCTTGTTGCTTTTACATCCATCTATGGAAGAACCCCGGCAGGCATCTGCCAATAAAAAGGGTCAATTTTTGGAGGGCTTGTGAAAAGTCATTGCTTGTTGCTTTTACATCCATGTATGGAAGAACCCCGGCAGGCATCTGCCAATAAAAAGGGTCAATTTTTGGAGGGCTTGTGAAAAGCCATTGCTTGTTGCTTTTATGTTCATGTATGGAAGAACCCCGGCAGGCATCTGCCAAAAAAAAGGGTCAATTTTTGGAGGGCTTGTGAAAAGCCATTGCTTGTTGCTTTTACATCCATGTATGGAAGAACCCCGGCAGGCATCTGCCAAAAAAAAGGGTCAATTTTTGGAGGGCTTGTGAAAAGCCATTGCTTGTTGCTTTTACATCCATGTATGGAAGAACCCCGGCAGGCATCTGCCAATAAAAAGGGTCAATTTTTGGAGGGCTTGTGACAAGCCATTGCTTGTTGCTTTTACATCCATGTATGGAAGAACCCCGGCAGGCATCTGCCAATAAAAAGGGTCAATTTTTGGAGGGCTTGTGAAAAGCCATTGCTTGTTGCTTTTAGATCCATGTATGGAAGAACCCCGGCAGGCATCTGCCAAAAAAAGCGTAAATTTTTGGAGGGCTTGTGAAAAGCCATTGCTTGTTGCTTTTATATCCATGTATGGAAGAACCCCGGCAGGCATCTGCCAAAAAAAAGGGTCAATTTTTGGAGGGCTTGTGATAAGTCATTGCTTGTTGCTTTTACATCCATCTATGGAAGAACCCCGGCAGGCATCTGCCAATAAAAAGGGTCAATTTTTGGAGGGCTTGTGAAAAGCCATTGCTTGTTGCTTTTACGTCCATGTATGAAAGAACCCCGGCAGGCATCTGCCAAAAAAAGCGTCAATTTTTGGAGGGCTTGTGAAAAGCCATTGCTTGTTGCTTTTACATCCATGTATGGAAGAACCCCGGCAGGCATCTGCCATTAAAAAGGGTCAATTTTTGGAGGGCTTGTGAAAAGCCATTGCTTGTTGCTTTTACGTCCATGTATGGAAGAACCCCGGCAGGTATCTGCCAAAAAAAGCGTCAATTTTTGGAGGGCTTGTGAAAAGCCATTGTTTGTTGCTTTTACGTCCATGTATGGAAGAACCCCGGCAGGCATCTGCCAAAAAAAAGGGTCAATTTTTGGAGGGCTTGTGAAAAGCCATTGCTTGTTGCTTTTACATCCATCTATGGAAGAACCCCGGCAGGCATCTGCCAAAAAAAGCGTACATTTTTGGAGGGCTTGTGAAAAGTCATTGCTTGTTGCTTTTACATCCATCTATGGAAGAACCCCGGCAGGCATCTGCCAATAAAAAGGGTAAATTTTTGGAGGGCTTGTGAAAAGTCATCGCTTGTTGCTTTTACATCCATGTATGGAAGAACCCCGGCAGGCATCTGCCAAAAAAAAGGGTCAATTTTTGGAGGGCTTGTGAAAAGCCATTGCTTGTTGCTTTTACATCCATGTATGGAAGAACCCCGGCAGGCATCTGCCAAAAAAAAGGGTCAATTTTTTGAGGGCTTGTGAAAAGTCATTGCTTGTTGCTTTTACATCCATGTATGGAAGAACCCCGGCAGGCATCTGCCAAAAAAAGCGTCAATTTTTGGAGGGCTTGTGAAAAGCCATTGCTTGTTGCTTTTACATCCATGTATGGAAGAACCCCGGCAGGCATCTGCCAAAAAAAAGGTTACATTTTTGGAGGGCTTGTGAAAAGTCATTGCTTGTTGCTTTTACATCCATGTATGGAAGAACCCCGGCAGGCATCTGCCCAAAAAAGCGTCAATTTTTGGAGGGCTTGTGAAAAGTCATTGCTTGTTGCTTTTACATCCATGTATGGAAGAACCCCGGCAGGCATCTGCCAATAAAAAGAGTAAATTTTTGGAGGGCTTGTGAAAAGTCATTGCTTGTTGCTTTTACATCCATCTATGGAAGAACCCCGGCAGTCATCTGCCAAAAAAAGGGTCAATTTTTGGAGGGCTTGTGAAAAGTCATTGCTTGTTGGTTTTACATCCATGTATGGAAGAACCCCGGCAGGCATCTGCCAAAAAAAGCGTAAATTTTTGGAGGGCTTGTGAAAAGCCATTGCTTGTTGCTTTTATATCCATGTATGGAAGAACCCCGGCAGGCATCTGCTAAAAAAAAGGGTCAATTTTTGGAGGGCTTGTGAAAAGCCATTGCTTGTTGCTTTTACATCCATGTATGGAAGAACCCCGGCAGGCATCTGCCAATAAAAAGGGTCAATTTTTGGAGGGCTTGTGAAAAGCCATTGCTTGTTGCTTTTACATCTATGTATGGAAGAACCCCGGCAGGCATCTGCCAAAAAAAAGGGTCAATTTTTGGAGGGCTTGTGAAAAGCCATTGCTTGTTGCTTTTACATCCATGTATGGAAGAACCCCGGCAGGCATCTGCCAAAAAAAGCGTCAATTTTTGGAGGGCTTGTGAAAAGCCATTGCTTGTTGCTTTTACATCCATGTATGGAAGAACCCCGGCAGGCATCTGCCATTAAAAAGGGTCAATTTTTGGAGGGCTTGTGAAAAGCCATTGCTTGTTGCTTTTACGTCCATGTATGGAAGAACCCCGGCAGGCATCTGAAAAAAAAAGCGTACATTTTTGGAGGGCTTGTGAAAAGCCATTGCTTGTTGCTTTTACATCCATGTATGGAAGAACCCCGGCAGGCATCTGCCAATAAAAAGAGTAAATTTTTGGAGGGCTTTTGAAATGTCATTGCTTGTTGCTTTTACATCCATCTATGGAAGAACCCCGGCAGGCATCTGCCAAAAAAAGCGTCAATTTTTGGAGGGCTTGTGAAAAGCCATTGTTTGTTGCTTTTACGTCCATGTATGGAAGAACCCCGGCAGGCATCTGCCAAAAAAAAGGGTCAATTTTTGGAGGGCTTGTGAAAAGCCATTGCTTGTTGCTTTTACATCCATGTATGGAAGAACCCCGGCAGGCATCTGCCAATAAAAAGAGTAAATTTTTGGATGGCTTTTGAAAAGTCATTGCTTGTTGCTTTTACATCCATCTATGGAAGAACCCCGGCAGGCATCTGCCAAAAAAAGCGTACATTTTTGGAGGGCTTGTGATAAGTCATTGCTTGTTGCTTTTACATCCATCTATGGAAGAACCCCGGCAGGCATCTGCCAAAAAAAGGGTCAATTTTTGGAGGGCTTGTGAAAAGTCATCGCTTGTTGCTTTTACATCCATGTATGGAAGAACCCCGGCAGGCATCTGCCAAAAAAAAGGGTCAATTTTTGGAGGGCTTATGAAAAGTCATTGCTTGTTGCTTTTACATCCATCTATGGAAGAACCCCGGCAGGCATCTGCCAAAAAAGGCGTCAATTTTTGGAGGGCTTGTGAAAAGCCATTGCTTGTTGCTTTTACGTGCATGTATGGAAGAACCCCGGCAGGCATCTGCCAATAAAAAGGGTCAATTTTTGGAGGGCTTGTGAAAAGCCATTGCTTGTTGCTTTTAGATCCATGTATGGAAGAACCCCGGCAGGCATCTGCCAAAAAAAGCGTAAATTTTTGGAGGGCTTGTGAAAAGCCATTGCTTGTTGCTTTTATATCCATGTATGGAAGAACCCCGGCAGGCATCTGCCAAAAAAAAGGGTCAATTTTTGGAGGGCTTGTGAAAAGTCATTGCTTGTTGCTTTTACATCCATCTATGGAAGAACCCCGGCAGGCATCTGCCAATAAAAAGGGTCAATTTTTGGAGGGCTTGTGAAAAGCCATTGCTTGTTGCTTTTACGTCCATGTATGGAAGAACCCCGGCAGGCATCTGCCAAAAAAAGCGTCAATTTTTGGAGGGCTTGTGAAAAGCCATTGCTTGTTGCTTTTACATCCATGTATGGAAGAACCCCGGCAGGCATCTGCCATTAAAAAGGGTCAATTTTTGGAGGGCTTGTGAAAAGCCATTGCTTGTTGCTTTTACGTCCATGTATGGAAGAACCCCGGCAGGCATCTGCCAAAAAAAGCGTCAATTTTTGGAGGGCTTGTGAAAAGCCATTGCTTGTTGCTTTTACATCCATGTATGGAAGAACCCCGGCAGGCATCTGCCAAAAAAAAGGGTCAATTTTTGGAGGGCTTGTGAAAAGTCATTGCTTGTTGCTTTTACATCCATGTATGGAAGAACCCCGGCAGGCATCTGCCAAAAAAAGGTCAATTTTTGGAGGGCTTGTGAAAAGCCATTGCTTGTTGCTTTTACATCCATGTATGGAAGAACCCCGGCAGGCATCTGCCAAAAAAAAGGGTCAATTTTTGAAGGGCTTGTGAAAAGCCATTGCTTGTTGCTATTACATCCATGTATGGAAGAACCCCGGCAGGCATCTGCCAAAAAAAGGGTAAATTTTTGGAGGGCTTGTGAAAAGTCATTGCTTGTTGCTTTTACATCCATCTATGGAAGAACCCCGGCAGGCATCTGCCAAAAAAAGCATCAATTTTTGGAGGGCTTGTGAAAAGCCATTGCTTGGTGCTTTTACATCCATGTATGGAAGAACCCCGGCAGGCATCTGCCAAAAAAAAGGGTCAATTTTTGGAGGGCTTGTGAAAAGCCATTGCTTGTTGCTTTTACATCCATGTATGGAAGAACCCCGGCAGGCATCTGCCAATAAAAAGGGTCAATTTTTGGAGGGCTTGTGAAAAGCCATTGCTTGTTGCTTTTACATCCATGTATGGAAGAACCCCGGCAGGCATCTGCCAATAAAAAGGGTCAATTTTTGGAGGGCTTGTGAAAAGCCATTGTTTGTTGCTTTTGCATCCATGTATGGATGAACCCCGGCAGGCATCTGAAAAAAAAAGCGTAAATTTTTGGAGGGCTTGTGAAAAGCCATTGCTTGTTGCTTTTACATCCATTTATGGAAGAACCCCGGCAGGCATCTGCCAATAAAAAGAGTACATTTTTGGAGGGCTTTTGAAATGTCATTGCTTGTTGCTTTTACATCCATCTATGGAAGAACCCCGGCAGGCATCTGCCAAAAAAAGCGTCAATTTTTGGAGGGCTTGTGAAAAGCCATTGTTTGTTGCTTTTACGTCCATGTATGGAAGAACCCCGGCAGGCATCTGCCAAAAAAAAGGGTCAATTTTTGGAGGGCTTGTGAAAAGCCATTGCTTGTTGCTTTTACATCCATGTATGGAAGAACCCCGGCAGGCCTCTGCCAAAAAAAAGGGTCAATTTTTGGAGGGCTTATGAAAAGTCATTGCTTGTTGCTTTTACATCCATCTATGGAAGAACCCCGGCAGGCATCTGCCAAAAAAGGCGTCAATTTTTGGAGGGCTTGTGAAAAGCCATTGCTTGTTGCTTTTACATGCATGTATGGAAGAACCCCGGCAGGCATCTGCCAATAAAAAGGGTCAATTTTTGGAGGGCTTGTGAAAAGCCATTGCTTGTTGCTTTTACATCCATGTATGGAAGAACCCCGGCAGGCATCTGCCAAAAAAAAGGGTCAATTTTTGGAGGGCTTGTGAAAAGTCATTGCTTGTTGCTTTTACATCCATGTATGGAAGAACCCCGGCAGGCATCTGCCAAAAAAAGCGTCAATTTTTGGAGGGCTTGTGAAAAGCAATTGCTTGTTGCTTTTACATCCATGTATGGAAGAACCCCGGCAGGCATCTGCCAAAAAAAAGGTTACATTTTTGGAGGGCTTGTGAAAAGTCATTGCTTGTTTCTTTTACATCCATGTATGGAAGAACCCCGGCAGGCATCTGCCAAAAAAAGCGTCAATTTTTGGAGGGCTTGTGAAAAGCCATTGCTTGTTGCTTTTACATCCATGTATGGAAGAACCCCGGCAGGCATCTGCCAATAAAAAGAGTACATTTTTGGAGGGCTTGTGAAAAGTCATTGCTTGTTGCTTTTACATCCATCTATGGAAGAACCCCGGCAGGCATCTGCCAAAAAAAGCGTACATTTTTGGAGGGCTTGTGAAAAGTCATTGCTTGTTGGTTTTACATCCATGTATGGAAGAACCCCGGCAGGCATCTGCCAATAAAAGGGTCAATTTTTGGAGGGCTTGTGAAAAGTCATTGCTTGTTGCTTTTACATCCATGTATGGAAGAACCCCGGCAGGCATCTGCCAAAAAAAGCGTCAAATTTTGGAGGGCTTGTGAAAAGCCATTGCTTGTTGCTTTTACATCCATGTATGCAAGAACCCCGGCAGGCATCTGCCAAAAAAAGGGTCAATTTTTGGAGGGCTTGTGAAAAGCCATTGATTGTTGCTTTTACATCCATGTATGGAAGAACCCCGGCAGGCATCTGCCAATAAAAATTGTAAATTTTTGGAGGGCTTGTGAAAAGTCATTGCTTGTTGCTTTTACATCCATGTATGGAAGAACCCCGGCAGGCATCTGCCAAAAAAAAGGGTCAATTTTTGGAGGGCTTGTGAAAAGCCATTGATTGTTGCTTTTACATCCATGTATGGAAGAACCCCGGCATGCATCTGCCAAAAAAAAGGGTCAATTTTTGGAGGGCTTGTGAAAAGCCATTGCTTGTTGCTTTTACATCCATCTATGGAAGAACCCCGGCAGGTATCTGCCAAAAAAAGGGTAAATATTTGGAGTACTTGTGAAAAGCCATTGATTGTTGCTTTTACATCTATGTATGGAAGAACCCCGGCAGACATCTGCCAATAAAAAGGGTCAATTTTTGGAGGGCTTGTGAAAAGCCATTGCTTGTTGCTTTTACATCCATGTATGGAAGAACCCCGGCAGGCATCTGCCAAAAAAAAGGGTCAATTATTGGAGGGCTTGTGAAAAGTCATTGCTTGTTGCTTTTACATCCATGTATGGAAGAACCCCGGCAGGCATCTGCCAAAAAAAGCGTCAAATTTTGGAGGGCTTGTGAAAAGCCATTGCTTGTTGCTTTTACATCCATGTATACAAGAACCCCGGCAGGCATCTGCCAATAAAAATTGTAAATTTTTGGAGGGCTTGTGAAAAGTCATTGCTTGTTGCTTTTACATCCATCTATGGAAGAACCCCGGCAGGCATCTGCCAAAAAAAGGGTCAATTTTTGGAGGGCTTGTGAAAAGCCATTGATTGTTGCTTTTACATCCATGTATGGAAGAACCCCGGCATGCATCTGCCAAAAAAAAGGGTCAATTTTTGGAGGGCTTGTGAAAAGCCATTGCTTGTTGCTTTTACATCCATCTATGGAAGAACCCCGGCAGGTATCTGCCAAAAAAAGGGTAAATATTTGGAGTACTTGTGAAAAGCCATTGATTGTTGCTTTTACATCTATGTATGGAAGAACCCCGGCAGACATCTGTCAATAAAAAGGGTAAATTTTTGGAGGGCTTGTGAAAAGCCATTGCTTGTTGCTTTTACATCCATGTATGGAAGAACCCCGGCAGGCATCTGCCAAAAAAAAGGGTCAATTTTTGGAGGGCTTGTGAAAAGCCATTGCTTGTTGCTTTTACATCCATGTATGGAAGAACCCCGGCAGGCATCTGCCAAAAAAAGCGTCAATTTTTGGAGGGCTTGTGAAAAGTCATTGCTTGTTGCTTTTACATCCATCTATGGAAGAACCCCGGCAGGCATCTGCCAATAAAAAGGGTCAATTTTTGGAGGACTTGTGAAAAGCCATTGCTTGTTGCTTTTACATCCATGTATGGAAGAACCCCGGCATGTATCTGCCAAAAAAAGGGTCAATTTTTAGAGGGCTTGTGAAAAGTCATTGCTTGTTGCTTTTACATCCATCTATGGAAGAACCCCGGCAGGCATCTGCCCAAAAAAAGGGTCAGTTTTTGGAGGGCTTGTGAAAAGTCATTGCTTGTTGCTTTTACATCCATGTATGGAAGAACCCCGGCAGGCATCTGCCCAAAAAAAGGGTCAGTTTTTGGAGGGCTTGTGAAAAGTCATTGCTTGTTGCTTTTACATCCATGTATGGAAGAACCCCGGCAGGCATCTGCCAAAAAAAGCGTCAATTTTTGGAGGGCTTGTGAAAAGCCATTGCTTGTTGCTTTTACATCCATGTATGGAAGAACCCCGGCAGGCATCTGCCAAAAAAAGGGTCAATTTTTGGAGGGCTTGTGAAAAGCCATTGCTTGTTGCTTTTACATCCATCTATGGAAGAACCCCGGCAGGCATCTGCCAAAAAAAGCGTCAATTTTTGGAGGGCTTGTGAAAAGCCATTGCTTGTTGCTTTTACATCCATGTATGGAAGAACCCCGGCAGGCATCTGCCAAAAAAAAGGGTCAATTTTTGGAGGGCTTGTGAAAAGTCATTGCTTGTTGCTTTTACATCCATGTATGGAAGAACCCCGGCAGGCATCTGCCAAAAAAAGCGTCAATTTTTGGAGGGCTTGTGAAAAGCCATTGCTTGTTGCTTTTACATCCATGTATGGAAGAACCCCGGCAGGCATCTGCCAAAAAAAGGGTCAATTTTTGGAGGGCTTGTGAAAAGCCATTGCTTGTTGCTTTTACATCCATCTATGGAAGAACCCCGGCAGGGCATCTGCCAAAAAAAGGGTCAATTTTTGGAGGGCTTGTGAAAAGCCATTGCTTGTTGCTTTTACATCCATGTATGGAAGAACCCCGGCAGGCATCTGCCAAAAAAAGGGTCAATTTTTGGAGGGCTTGTGAAAAGTCATTGCTTGTTGCTTTTACATCCATGTATGGAAGAACCCCGGCAGGCATCTGCCAATAAAAAGGGTCAATTTTTGGAGGGCTTGTGAAAAGCCATTGCTTGTTGCTTTTACATCCATGTATGGAAGAACCCCGGCAGGCATCTGCCAATAAAAAGAGTAAATTTTTGCAGGGCTTGTGAAAAGCCATTGCTTGTTGCTTTTACATCCATGTATGGAAGAACCCCGGCAGGCATCTGCCAAAAAAAGCGTCAATTTTTGGAGTGCTTGTGAAAAGCCATTGCTTGTTGCTTTTACATCCATCTATGGAAGAACCCCGGCAGGCATCTGCCAAAAAAAAGGGTCAATTTTTGGAGGGCTTGTGAAAAGCCATTGCTTGTTGCTATTACATCCATGTATGGAAGAACCCCGGCAGGCATCTGCCAAAAAAAGGGTAAATTTTTGGAGGGCTTGTGAAAAGCCATTGCTTGTTGCTTTTACATCCATCTATGGAAGAACCCCGGCAGGTATCTGCCAAAAAAAGGGTAAATTTTTGGAGGGCTTGTGAAAAGTCATTGCTTGTTGCTTTTACATCCATGTATGGAAGAACCCCGGCAGGCATCTGCCAATAAAAAGGGTCAATTTTTGGAGGGCTTGTGAAAAGCCATTGCTTGTTGCTTTTACATCCATGTATGGAAGAACCCCGGCAGGCATCTGCCAAAAAAAGCGTCAATTTTTGGAGGGCTTGTGAAAAGCCATTGCTTGTTGCTTTTACATCCATGTATGGAAGAACCCCGGCAGGCATCTGCCAATAAAAGGGTCAATTTTTGGAGGGCTTGTGAAAAGTCATTGCTTGTTGCTTTTACATCCATGTATGGAAGAACCCCGGCAGGCATCTGCCAATAAAAAGAGTAAATTTTTGGAGGGCTTGTGAAAAGTCATTGCTTGTTGCTTTTACATCCATGTATGGAAGAACCCCGGCAGGCATCTGCCAAAAAAAGGGTCAATTTTTGGAGGGCTTGTGAAAAGTCATTGCTTGTTGCTTTTACATCCATGTATGGAAGAACCCCGGCAGGCATCTGCCAAAAAAAGGGTCAATTTTTGGAGGGCTTGTGAAAAGCCATTGCTTGTTGCTTTTACATCCATCTATGGAAGAACCCCGGCAGTCATCTGCCAAAAAAAGCGTACATTTTTGGAGGGCTTGTGAAAAGCCATTGCTTGTTGCTTTTACATCCATGTATGGAAGAACTCCGGCATGTATCTGCCAATAAAAATAGTAAATTTTTGGAGGGCTTTTAAAAAGTCATTGCTTGTTGCTTTTAGATCCATGTATGGAAGAACCCCGGCAGGCATCTGCCAAAAAAAAGGGTCAATTTTTGGAGGGCTTGTGAAAAGTCATTGCTTGTTGCTTTTACATCCATCTATGGAAGAACCCCGGCAGGCATCTGCCAAAAAAAAGGGTCAATTTTTGGAGGGCTTGTGAAAAGCCATTGCTTGTTGCTTTTACATCCATGTATGGAAGAACCCCGGCAGGCATCTGCCAAAAAAAAGGGTCAATTTTTGGAGGGCTTGTGAAAAGCCATTGCTTGTTGCTTTTACATCCATCTATGGAAGAACCCCGGCAGGCATCTGCCAAAAAAAAGGGTCCGTTTTTGGAGGGCTTGTGAAAAGCCATTGCTTGTTGCTATTACATCCATGTATGGAAGAACCCCGGCAGGCATCTGCCAAAAAAAGGGTAAATTTTTGGAGGGCTTGTGAAAAGCCATTGCTTGTTGCTTTTACATCCATCTATGGAAGAACCCCGGCAGGCATCTGCCAAAAAAAGGGTCAATTTTTGGAGGGCTTGTGAAAAGTCATTGCTTGTTGCTTTTACATCCATGTATGGAAGAACCCCGGCAGGCATCTGCCAAAAAAAGGGTCAATTTTTGGAGGGCTTGTGAAAAGTCATTGCTTGTTGCTTTTACATCCATCTATGGAAGAACCCCGGCAGGCATCTGCCAAAAAAAAGGGTCAATTTTTGGAGGGCTTGTGAAAAGCCATTGCTTGTTGCTTTTACATCCATGTATGGAAGAACCCCGGCAGGCATCTGCCAAAAAAAGCGTCAATTTTTGGAGTGCTTGTGAAAAGCCATTGCTTGTTGCTTTTACATCCATGTATGGAAGAACCCCGGCAGGCATCTGCCAAAAAAAAGGGTCAATTTTTGGAGGGCTTGTGAAAAGCCATTGCTTGTTGCTTTTACATCCATCTATGGAAGAACCCCGGCAGGCATCTGCCAAAAAAAAGGGTCAATTTTTGGAGGGCTTGTGAAAAGCCATTGCTTGTTGCTATTACATCCATGTATGGAAGAACCCCGGCAGGCATCTGCCAAAAAAAGGGTACATTTTTGGAGGGCTTGTGAAAAGCCATTGCTTGTTGCTTTTACATCCATCTATGGAAGAACCCCGGCAGGCATCTGCCAAAAAAAAGGGTCAATTTTTGGAAGGCTTGTGAAAAGTCATTGCTTGTTGCTTTTACATCCATGTATGGAAGAACCCCGGCAGGCATCTGCCAATAAAAAGGGTCAATTTTTGGAGGGCTTCTGAAAAGTCATTGCTTGTTGCTTTTACATCCATGTATGGAAGAACCCCGGCAGGCATCTGCCAATAAAAAGGGTCAATTTTTGGAGGGCTTGTGAAAAGGCATTGCTTGTTGCTTTTACATCCATGTATGGAAGAACCCCGGCAGGCATCTGCCAAAAAAAAGGGTCAATTTTTGGAGGGCTTGTGAAAAGTCATTGCTTGTTGCTTTTACATCCATGTATGGAAGAACCCCGGCAGGCATCTGCCAAAAAAAGCGTAAATTTTTGGAGGGCTTGTGAAAAGCCATTGCTTGTTGCTTTTACATCCATGTATGGAAGAACCCCGGCAGGCATCTGCCAAAAAAAGCGTCAATTTTTGGAGGGCTTGTGAAAAGCCATTGCTTGTTGATTTTACATCCATGTATGGAAGAACCCCGGCAGGCATCTGCCAAAAAAAGCGTAAATTTTTGGAGGGCTTGTGAAAAGCCATTGCTTGTTGCTATTACATCCATGTATGGAAGAACCCCGGCATGTATCTGCCAATAAAAAGAGTACATTTTTGGAGGGCTTTTAAAAAGTCATTGCTTGTTGCTTTTACATCCATGTATGGAAGAAACCCGGCAGGCATCTGCCAATAAAAAGAGTACATTTTTGGAGGGCTTGTGAAAAGCCATTGCTTGTTGCTTTTACATCCATGTATGGAAGAACCCCGGCAGGCATCTGCCAAAAAAAGCGTCAATTTTTGGAGGGCTTGTGAAAAGCCATTGCTTGTTGATTTTACATCCATGTATGGAAGAACCCCGGCAGGCATCTGCCAAAAAAAGCGTAAATTTTTGGAGGGCTTGTGAAAAGCCATTGCTTGTTGCTATTACATCCATGTATGGAAGAACCCCGGCATGTATCTGCCAATAAAAAGAGTACATTTTTGGAGGGCTTTTAAAAAGTCATTGCTTGTTGCTTTTACATCCATGTATGGAAGAACCCCGGCAGGCATCTGCCAATAAAAAGAGTACATTTTTGGAGGGCTTGTGAAAAGCCATTGCTTGTTGCTTTTACATCCATGTATGGAAGAACCCCGGCAGGCATCTGCCAAAAAAAAGGGTCAATTTTTGGAGGGCTTGTGAAAAGTCATTGCTTGTTGCTTTTACATCCATGTATGGAAGAACCCCGTCAGGCATCTGCCAAAAAAAGCGTCAATTTTTGGAGGGCTTGTGAAAAGCCATTGCTTGTTGCTTTTACATCCATGTATGGAAGAACCCCGGCAGGCATCTGCCAAAAAAAGGGTCAATTTTTGGAGGGCTTTTGAAAAGCCATTGCTTATTGCTTTTACATCCATCTATGGAAGAACCCCGGCAGGTATCTGCCAAAAAAAAGGGTCAATTTTTGGAGGGCTTGTGAAAAGCCATTGCTTGTTGCTTTTACATCCATCTATGGAAGAACCCCGGCAGGCATCTGCCAAAAAAAGCGTACATTTTTGGAGGGCTTGTGAAAAGCCATTGCTTGTTGCTTTTACATCAATGTATGGAAGAACCCCGGCAGACCTCTGCCAAAAAAAGCGTACATTTTTGGAGGGCTTGTGAAAAGCCATTGCTTGTTGCTTTTACATCCATGTATGGAAGAACCCCGGCATGTATCTGCCAATAAAAAGAGTACATTTTTGGAGGGCTTTTAAAAAGTCATTGCTTGTTGCTTTTACATCCATGTATGGAAGAACCCCGGCAGGCATCTGCCAATAAAAAGAGTCAATTTTTGGAGGGCTTGTGAAAAGCCATTGCTTGTTGCTTTTACATCCATGTATGGAAGAACCCCGGCAGGCATCTGCCAAAAAAAGCGTCAATTTTTGGAGGGCTTGTGAAAAGCCATTGCTTGTTGCTTTTACATCCATGTATGGAAGAACCCCGGCAGGCATCTGCCAAAAAAAGGGTCAATTTTTGGAGGGCTTGTGAAAAGCCATTGCTTGTTGCTTTTACATCCATCTATGGAAGAACCCCGGCAGGTATCTGCCAAAAAAAAGGGTCAATTTTTGGAGGGCTTGTGAAAAGCCATTGCTTGTTGCTTTTACATCCATGTATGGAAGAACCCCGGCAGGCATCTGCCAAAAAAAGCGTCAATTTTTGGAGGGCTTGTGAAAAGCCATTGCTTGTTGCTTTTACATCCATATATGGAAGAACCCCGGCAGGCATCTGCCAAAAAAAGGGTCAATTTTTGGAGGGCTTGTGAAAAGCCATTGCTTGTTGCTTTTACATCCATCTATGGAAGAACCCCGGCAGGTATCTGCCAAAAAAAAAGGGTCAATTTTTGGAGGGCTTGTGAAAAGCCATTGCTTGTTGCTTTTACATCCATGTATGGAAGAACCCCGGCAGGCATCTGCCAAAAAAAGCGTCAATTTTTGGAGGGCTTGAGAAAAGCCATTGCTTGTTGCTTTTACATCCATGTATGGAAGAACCCCGGCAGGCATCTGCCAAAAAAAAGGGTCAAATTTTGGAGGGCTTGTGAAAAGCCATTGCTTGTTGCTTTTACATCCATCTATGGAAGAACCCCGGTAGGCATCTGCCAAAAAAAAGGGTAAATTTTTGGAGGGCTTGTGAAAAGCCATTGCTTGTTGCTTTTACATCCATCTATGGAAGAACCCCGGCAGGCATCTGCCAAAAAAAAGGGTCAATTTTTGGAGGGCTTGTGAAAAGCCATTGCTTGTTGCTTTTACATCCATCTATGGAAGAACCCCGGCAGGCATCTGCCAAAAAAAAGGGTCAATTTTTGGAAGGCTTGTGAAAAGCCATTGATTTTTGCTTTTACATCCATGTATGGAAGAACCCCGGCAGGCATCTGCCAAAAAAAGCGTCAATTTTTGGAGGGCTTGTGAAAAGCCATTGTTTGTTGCTTTTACATCCATGTATGGAAGAACCCCGGCAGGCATCTGCCAATAAAAAGGGTCAATTTTTGGAGGGCTTGTCAAAAGCCATTGCTTGTTGCTTTTACATCCATGTATGGAAGAACCCCGGCAGGCATCTGCCAATAAAAAGGGTCAATTTTTGGAGGGCTTGTCAAAAGCCATTGCTTGTTGCTTTTACATCCATGTATGGAAGAACCCCGGCAGGCATCTGCCAATAAAAAGGGTCAATTTTTGGAGGGCTTGTGAAAAGCCATTGCTTGTTGCTTTTACATCCATGTATGGAAGAACCCCGGCAGGCATCTGCCAATAAAAAGAGTAAATTTTTGGAGGGCTTGTGAAAAGTCATTGCTTGTTGCTTTTACATCCATCTATGGAAGAACCCCGGCAGGCATCTGCCAATAAAAAGAGTAAATTTTTGGAGGGCTTGTGAAAAGTCATTGCTTGTTGCTTTTACATATATGTATGGAAGAACCCCGGCAGGCATCTGCCAAAAAAAGCGTCAATTTTTTTAGGGCTTGTGAAAAGCCATTGCTTGTTGCTTTTACATCCATGTATGGAAGAACCCCGGCAGGCATCTGCCAAAAAAAAGGGTCAATTTTTGGAGGGCTTGTGAAAAGCCATTGCTTGTTGCTTTTACATCCATGTATGGAAGAACCCCGGCAGGCATCTGCCAAAAAAAAGGGTCAATTTTTGGAGGGCTTGTGAAAAGCCATTGCTTGTTGCTTTTACATCCATGTATGGAAGAACCCCGGCAGGCATCTGCCAAAAAAAAGAGTCAATTTTTGGAGGGCTTGTGAAAAGCCATTGTTTGTTGCTTTTACATCCATGTATGGAAGAACCCCGGCAGGCATCTGCCAAAAAAAAGGGTCAATTTTTGGAGGGCTTGTCAAAAGCCATTGCTTGTTGCTTTTACATCCATGTATGGAAGAACCCCGGCAGGCATCTGCCAATAAAAAGGGTCAATTTTTGGAGGGCTTGTGAAAAGCCATTGCTTGTTGCTTTTACATACATGTATGGAAGAACCCCGGCAGGCATCTGCCAAAAAAAAGAGTCAATTTTTGGAGGGCTTGTGAAAAGCCATTGCTTGTTGCTTTTACATCCATGTATGGAAGAACCCCGGCAGGCATCTGCCAAAAAAAGCGTAATTTATTTTTAGGGCTTGTGAAAAGCCATTGCTTGTTGCTTTTACATCCATCTATGGAAGAACCCCGGCAGGCATCTGCCAAAAAAAGCGTCAATTTTTGGAGGGCTTTTGAAAAGTCATTGCTTGTTGCTTTTACATCCATCTATGGAAGAACCCCGGCAGGCATCTGCCAAAAAAAGCGTCAATTTTTGGAGGGCTTGTGAAAAGCCATTGCTTGTTGCTTTTACATCCATGTATGGAAGAACCCCGGCAGGTATCTGCCAATAAAAAGAGTAAATTTTAGGAGGGCTTTTGAAAAGTCATTGCTTGTTGCTTTTACATCCATCTATGGAAGAACCCCGGCAGGCATCTGCCAAAAAAAGCGTACATTTTTGTAGGGCTTGTGAAAAGCCATTGCTTGTTGCTTTTACATCCATGTATGGAAGAACCCCGGCAGGCATCTGCCAAAAAAAAGGGTCAATTTTTGGAGGGCTTGTGAAAAGTCATTGCTTGTTGCTTTTACATCCATCTATGGAAGAACCCCGGCAGGCATCTGCCAAAAAAAGCGTCAATTTTTGGAGGGCTTGTGAAAAGCCATTGCTTGTTGCTTTTACATCCATGTATGGAAGAACCCCGGAAGGCATCTGCCAAAAAAAAGGGTCAATTTTTGGAGGGCTTGTGAAAAGTCATTGCTTGTTGCTTTTACATCCATCTATGGAAGAACCCCGGCAGGCATCTGCCAATAAAAAGCGTCAATTTTTGGAGGGCTTGTGAAAAGCCATTGCTTGTTGCTTTTACATCCATGTATGGAAGAACCCCGGCAGGCATCTGCCAAAAAAAGCGTCAATTTTTTTAGGGCTTGTGAAAAGCCATTGCTTGTTGCTTTTACATCCATGTATGGAAGAACCCCGGCAGGCATCTGCCAAAAAAAAGGGTCAATTATTGGAGGGCTTGTGAAAAGTCATTGCTTGTTGCTTTTACATCCATGTATGGAAGAACCCCGGCAGGCATCTGCCAAAAAAAAGGGTCAATTTTAGGAGGGCTTGTGAATAGTCATTGCTTGTTGCTTTTACATCCATCTATGGAAGAACCCCGGCAGGCATCTGCCAAAAAAAAGGGTCAATTTTTGGAGGGCTTGTGAAAAGCCATTGCTTGTTGCTTTTACATCCATGTATGGAAGAACCCCGGCAGGCATCTGCCAAAAAAAAGGGTCAATTTTTGGAGGGCTTGGCTTGTGAAAAGCCATTGCTTGTTGCTTTTACATCAATGTATGGAAGAACCCCGGCAGACCTCTGCCAAAAAAAGCGTAAATTTTTGGAGGGCTTGTGAAAAGTCATTGCTTGTTGCTTTTACATCCATCTATGGAAGAACCCCGGCAGGCATCTGCCAAAAAAAGCGTAAATTTTTGGAGGGCTTGTTAAAAGTCATTGCTTGTTGCTTTTACATTCATGTATGGAAGAACCCCGGCAGGCATCTGCCAAAAAAAAGGGTCAATTTTTGGAGGGCTTGTGAAAAGCCATTGATTGTTGCTTTTACATCCATCTATGGAAGAACCCCGGCAGGCATCTGCCAAAAAAAAGGGTCAATTTTTGGAGGGCTTGTGAAAAGCCATTGATTGTTGCTTTTACATCCATGTATGGAAGAACCCCGGCAGGCATCTGCCAAAAAAAGGGTCAATTTTTGGAGGGCTTGTGAAAAGCCATTGCTTGTTGCTTTTACATCAATGTATGGAAGAACCCCGGCAGACCTCTGCCAAAAAAAGCGTCAATTTTTGGAGGGCTTGTGAAAAGTCATTGCTTGTTGCTTTTACATCCATGTATGGAAGAACCCCGGCAGGCATCTGCCAAAAAAAAGGGTCAATTTTTGGAGGGCTTGTGAAAAGCCATTGCTTGTTGCTTTTACATCCATGTATGGAAGAACCCCGGCAGGCATCTGCCAATAAAAAGGGTCAATTTTTGGAGGGCTTGTCAAAAGCCATTGCTTGTTGCTTTTACATCCATGTATGGAAGAACCCCGGCAGGCATCTGCCAATAAAAAGGGTAAATTTTTGGAGGGCTTGTGAAAAGCCATTGCTTGTTGCTTTTACATCCATGTATGGAAGAACCCCGGCAGGCATCTGCCAAAAAAAAGAGTCAATTTTTGGAGGGCTTGTGAAAAGCCATTGCTTGTTGCTTTTACATCCATGTATGGAAGAACCCCGGCAAGCATCTGCCAAAAAAAGCGTCAATTTTTGGAGGGCTTGTGAAAAGCCATTGCTTGTTGCTTTTACATCCATGTATGGAAGAACCCCGGCAGGCATCTGCCAAAAAAAGCGTAATTTTTTTTTAGGGCTTGTGAAAAGCCATTGCTTGTTGCTTTTACATCCATCTATGGAAGAACCCCGGCAGGCATCTGCCAAAAAAAGCGTCAATTGTTGGAGGGCTTGTGAAAAGCCATTGCTTGTTGCTTTTACATCCATGTATGGAAGAACCCCGGCAGGTATCTGCCAATAAAAAGAGTAAATTTTAGGAGGGCTTTTGAAAAGTCATTGCTTGTTGCTTTTACATCCATGTATGGAAGAACCCCGGCAGGCATCTGCCAAAAAAAGCGTACATTTTTGTAGGGCTTGTGAAAAGCCATTGCTTGTTGCTTTTACATCCATGTATGGAAGAACCCCGGCAGGCATCTGCCAAAAAAAAGGGTCAATTTTTGGAGGGCTTGTGAAAAGCCATTGCTTGTTGCTTTTACATCCATGTATGGAAGAACCCCGGCAGGCATCTGCCAAAAAAAGCGTCAATTTTTGGAGGGCTTGTGAAAAGCCATTGCTTGTTGCTTTTACATCCATGTATGGAAGAACCCCGGCAGGCATCTGCCAAAAAAAAGGGTCAATTATTGGAGGGCTTGTGAAAAGTCATTGCTTGTTGCTTTTACATCCATGTATGGAAGAACCCCGGCAGGCATCTGCCAAAAAAAGCGTCAATTTTTGGAGGGCTTGTGAAAAGCCATTGCTTGTTGCTTTTACATCCATGTATGGAAGAACCCCGGCAGGCATCTGCCAAAAAAAGCGTCAATTTTTTGAGGGCTTGTGAAAAGCCATTGCTTGTTGCTTTTACATCCATGTATGGAAGAACCCCGGCAGGTATCTGCCAATAAAAAGAGTAAATTTTAGGAGGGCTTTTGAAAAGTCATTGCTTGTTGCTTTTACATCCATCTATGGAAGAACCCCGGCAGGCATCTGCCAAAAAAAGCGTCAATTTTTGTAGAGCTTGTGAAAAGCCATTGCTTGTTGCTTTTACATCCATGTATAGAAGAACCCCGGCAGGCATCTGTCAATAAAAAGGGTCAATTTTTGGAGGGCTTGTGAAAAGCCATTGCTTGTTGCTTTTACATCCATGTATGGAAGAACCCCGGCAGGCATCTGCCAAAAAAAAGGGTCAATTTTTGGAGGGCTTGTGAAAAGTCATTGCTTGTTGCTTTTACATCCATGTATGGAAGAACCCCGGCAGGCATCTGCCAAAAAAAAGGGTACATTTTTGGAGGGCTTGTGAAAAGTCATTGCTTGTTGCTTTTACATCCATGTATGGAAGAACCCCGGCAGGCATCTGCCAAAAAAAGGGTCAATTTTTGGAGGGCTTGTGAAAAGTCATTGCTTGTTGCTTTTACATCCATCTATGGAAGAACCCCGGCAGGCATCTGCCAAAAAAAAGGGTCAATTTTTGGAGGGCTTGTGAAAAGCCATTGCTTGTTGCTTTTACATCCATGTATGGAAGAACCCCGGCAGGCATCTGCCAAAAAAAGCGTCAATTTTTGGAGTGCTTGTGAAAAGCCATTGCTTGTTGCTTTTACATCCATGTATGGAAGAACCCCGGCAGGCATCTGCCAAAAAAAAGGGTCAATTTTTGGAGGGCTTGTGAAAAGCCATTGCTTGTTGCTATTACATCCATGTATGGAAGAACCCCGGCAGGCATCTGCCAAAAAAAGGGTAAATTTTTGGAGGGCTTGTGAAAAGCCATTGCTTGTTGCTTTTACATCCATCTATGGAAGAACCCCGGCAGGCATCTGCCAAAAAAAGGGTCAATTTTTGGAGGGCTTGTGAAAAGTCATTGCTTGTTGCTTTTACATCCATGTATGGAAGAACCCCGGCAGGCATCTGCCAATAAAAAGGGTCAATTTTTGGAGGGCTTGTGAAAAGCCATTGCTTGTTGCTTTTACATCCATGTATGGAAGAACCCCGGCAGGCATCTGCCAAAAAAAAGGGTCAATTTTTGGAGGGCTTGTGAAAAGTCATTGCTTGTTGCTTTTACATCCATGTATGGAAGAACCCCGGCAGGCATCTGCAAAAAAAAGCGTAAATTTTTGGAGGGCTTGTGAAAAGCCATTGCTTGTTGCTTTTACATCCATGTATGGAAGAACCCCGGCAGGCATCTGCGAAAAAAAGCGTCAATTTTTGGAGGGCTTGTGAAAAGCCATTGCTTGTTGATTTTACATCCATGTATGGAAGAACCCCGGCAGGCATCTGCCAAAAAAAGCGTAAATTTTTGGAGGGCTTGTGAAAAGCCATTGCTTGTTGCTATTACATCCATGTATGGAAGAACCCCGGCATGTATCTGCCAATAAAAAGAGTACATTTTTGGAGGGCTTTTAAAAAGTCATTGCTTGTTGCTTTTACATCCATCTATGGAAGAACCCCGGCAGGCATCTGCCAAAAAAAAGGGTCAATTTTTGGAGGGCTTGTGAAAAGCCATTGATTGTTGCTTTTACATCCATGTATGGAAGAACCCCGGCAGGCATCTGCCAAAAAAAGGGTCAATTTTTGGAGGGCTTGTGAAAAGCCATTGCTTGTTGCTTTTACATCAATGTATGGAAGAACCCCGGCAGACCTCTGCCAAAAAAAGCGTCAATTTTTGGAGGGCTTGTGAAAAGTCATTGCTTGTTGAATTTACATCCATGTATGGAAGAACCCCGGCAGGCATCTGCCAATAAAAAGAGTAAATTTTTGGAGGGCTTGTGAAAAGTCATTGCTTGTTGCTTTTACATCCATGTATGGAAGAACCCCGGCAGGCATCTGCCAAAAAAAGCGTCAATTTTTTTAGGGCTTGTGAAAAGCCATTGCTTGTTGCTTTTACATCCATGTATGGAAGAACCCCGGCAGGCATCTGCCAAAAAAAAGGGTCAATTTTTGGAGGGCTTGTGAAAAGTCATTGCTTGTTGCTTTTACATCCATCTATGGAAGAACCCCGGCAGGCATCTGCCAAAAAAAGCGTCAATTTTTGGAGGGCTTGTGAAAAGCCTTTGCTTGTTGCTTTTACATCCATGTATGGAAGAACCCCGGAAGGCATCTGCCAAAAAAAAGGGTCAATTTTTGGAGGGCTTGTGAAAAGTCATTGCTTGTTGCTTTTACATCCATCTATGGAAGAACCCCGGCAGGCATCTGCCAAAAAAAGCGTCAATTTTTGGAGGGCTTGTGAAAAGCCATTGCTTGTTGCTTTTACATCCATGTATGGAAGAACCCCGGCAGGCATCTGCCAATAAAAAGGGTCAATTTTTGGAGGGCTTGTGAAAAGCCATTGCTTGTTGCTTTTACGTCCATGTATGGAAGAACCCCGGCAGGCATCTGCCAAAAAAAGCGTCAATTTTTGGAGGGCTTGTGAAAAGCCATTGCTTTTTGCTTTTACATCCATGTATAGAAGAACCCCGGCAGGCATCTGCCAAAAAAAAGGGTCAATTTTTGGAGGGCTCGTGAAAAGTCATTGCTTGTTGCTTTTACATCCATGTATGGAAGAACCCCGGCAGGCATCTGCCAAAAAAAGCGTAAATTTTTGGAGGGCTTGTGAAAAGCCATTGCTTGTTGCTTTTACATCCATGTATGGAAGAACCCCGGCAGGCATCTGCCAAAAAAAAGGGTCAATTTTTGGAGGGCTTGTGAAAAGCCATTGCTTGTTGCTTTTACATCAATGTATGGAAGAACCCCGGCAGACCTCTGCCAAAAAAAGCGTCAATTTTTGGAGGGCTTGTGAAAAGTCATTGCTTGTTGCTTTTACATCCATGTATGGAAGAACCCCGGCAGGCATCTGCCAATAAAAATTGTAAATTTTTGGAAGGCTTGTGAAAAGTCATTGCTTGTTGCTTTTACATCCATCTATGGAAGAACCCCGGCAGGCATCTGCCAAAAAAAGCGTAAATTTTTGGAGGGCTTGTTAAAAGTCATTGCTTGTTGCTTTTACATTCATGTATGGAAGAACCCCGGCAGGCATCTGCCAAAAAAAAGGGTCAATTTTTGGAGGGCTTGTGAAAAGCCATTGCTTGTTGCTTTTACATCCATGTATGGAAGAACCCCGGCAGGCATCTGCCAAAAAAAAAGGGTCAATTTTTGCAGGGCTTGTGAAAAGCCATTGATTGTTGCTTTTACATCCATGTATGGAAGAACCCCGGCAGGCATCTGCCAAAAAAAGCGTAAATTTTTGGAGGGCTTGTGAAAAGTCATTGCTTGTTGCTTTTACATCCATCTATGGAAGAACCCCGGCAGGCATCTGCCAAAAAAAAGGGTCAATTTTTGGAGGGCTTGTGAAAAGCCATTGATTGTTGCTTTTACATCCATGTATGGAAGAACCCCGGCAGGCATCTGCCAAAAAAAGGGTCAATTTTTGGAGGGCTTGTGAAAAGCCATTGCTTGTTGCTTTTACATCCATGTATGGAAGAACCCCGGCAGGCATCTGCCAATAAAAAAGGTCAATTTTTGGAGGGCTTGTGAAAAGCCATTGCTTGTTGCTTTTACATCCATGTATGGAAGAACCCCGGCAGGCATCTGCCAAAAAAAGGGTCAATTTTTGGAGGGCTTGTGAAAAGCCATTGCTTGTTGCTTTTACGTCCATCTATGGAATAACCCCGGCAGGCATCTGCCAATAAAAAGGGTAAATTTTTGGAGGGATTGTGAAAAGCCATCGCTTGTTGCTTTTACATCCATGTATGGAAGAACCCCGGCAGGCATCTGCCAAAAAAAAGGGTCAATTTTTGGAGGGCTTGTGAAAAGCCATTGCTTGTTGCTTTTACATCCATGTATGGAAGAACCCCGGCAGGCATCTGCCAATAAAAAGTGTCAATTTTTGGAGGGCTTGTCAAAAGCCATTGCTTGTTGCTTTTACATCCATGTATGGAAGAACCCCGGCAGGCATCTGCCAATAAAAAGGGTCAATTTTTGGAGGGCTTGTGAAAAGCCATTGCTTGTTGCTTTTACATCCATGTATGGAAGAACCCCGGCAGGCATCTGCCAAAAAAAAGAGTCAATTTTTGGAGGGCTTGTGAAAAGCCATTGCTTGTTGCTTTTACATCCATGTATGGAAGAACCCCGGCAGGCATCTGCCAAAAAAAGCGTCAATTTTTGGAGGGCTTGTGAAAAGCCATTGCTTGTTGCTTTTACATCCATGTATGGAAGAACCCCGGCAGGCATCTGCCAAAAAAAGCGTAATTTTTTTTTAGGGCTTGTGAAAAGCCATTGCTTGTTGCTTTTACATCCATCTATGGAAGAACCCCGGCAGGCATCTGCCAAAAAAAGCGTCAATTTTTGGAGGACTTGTGAAAAGCCATTGCTTGTTGCTTTTACATCCATGTATGGAAGAACCCCGGCAGGTATCTGCCAATAAAAAGAGTAAATTTTAGGAGGGCTTTTGAAAAGTCATTGCTTGTTGCTTTTACATCCATCTATGGAAGAACCCCGGCAGGCATCTGCCAAAAAAAGCGTACATTTTTGTAGGGCTTGTGAAAAGCCATTGCTTGTTGCTTTTACATCCATGTATGGAAGAACCCCGGCAGGCATCTGCCAAAAAAAAGGGTCAATTTTTGGAGGGCTTGTGAAAAGCCATTGCTTGTTGCTTTTACATCCATGTATGGAAGAACCCCGGCAGGCATCTGCCAAAAAAAGCGTACATTTTTGTAGGGCTTGTGAAAAGCCATTGCTTGTTGCTTTTACATCCATGTATGGAAGAACCCCGGCAGGCATCTGCCAATAAAAAGAGTACATTTTTGGAGGGCTTGTGAAAAGTCATTGCTTGTTGCTTTTACATCCATCTATGGAAGAACCCCGGCAGGCATCTGCCAAAAAAAGCGTCAATTTTTGGAGGGCTTGTGAAAAGCCATTGCTTGTTGCTTTTACATCCATGTATGGAAGAACCCCGGCAGGCATCTGCCAATAAAAAGGGTCAATTTTTGGAGGGCTTGTGAAAAGCCATTGCTTGTTGCTTTTACGTCCATGTATGGAAGAACCCCGGCAGGCATCTGCCAAAAAAAGCGTCAATTTTTGTAGGGCTTGTGAAAAGCCATTGCTTGTTGCTTTTAAATCCATGTATAGAAGAACCCCGGCAGGCATCTGTCAATAAAAAGGGTCAATTTTTGGAGGGCTTGTGAAAAGCCATTGCTTGTTGCTTTTACATCCATGTATGGAAGAACCCCGGCAGGCATCTGCCAAAAAAAAGGGTCAATTTTTGGAGGGCTTGTGAAAAGTCATTGCTTGTTGCTTTTACATCCATGTATGGAAGAACCCCGGCAGGCATCTGCCAAAAAAAGCGTCAATTTTTGGAGGGCTTGTGAAAAGCCATTGCTTGTTGCTTTTACATCCATGTATGGAAGAACCCCGGCAGGCATCTGCCAAAAAAAGCGTCAATTTTTTTAGGGCTTGTGAAAAGCCATTGCTTGTTGCTTTTACATCCATGTATGGAAGAACCCCGGCAGGCATCTGCCAAAAAAAAGGGTCAATTTTTGGAGGGCTTGTGAAAAGTCATTGCTTGTTGCTTTTACATGCATCAATGGAAGAACCCCGGCAGGCATCTGCCAAAAAAAGCGTACATTTTTGGAGGGCTTGTGAAAAGCCATTGCTTGTTGCTTTTACATCAATGTATGGAAGAACCCCGGCAGACCTCTGCCAAAAAAAGCGTCAATTTTTGGATGGGTTGTGAAAAGCCATTGCTTGTTGCTTTTACATCCATGTATGGAAGAACCCCGGCAGGCATCTGCCAAAAAAAATAGTAAATTTTTGGAGGGCTTGTGAAAAGTCATTGCTTGTTGCTTTTACATCCATGTATGGAAGAACCCCGGCAGGCATCTGCCAATAAAAATAGTAAATTTTTGGAGGGCTTGTGAAAAGTCATTGCTTGTTGCTTTTACATCCATGTATGGAAGAACCCCGGCAGGCATCTGCCAAAAAAAAGGGTCAATTTTAGAAGGGCTTGTGAATAGTCATTGCTTGTTGCTTTTACATCCATCTATGGAAGAACCCCGGCAGGCATCTGCCAAAAAAAAGGGTCAATTTTTGGAGGGCTTGTGAAAAGCCATTGCTTGTTGCTTTTACATCCATGTATGGAAGAACCCCGGCAGGCATCTGCCAAAAAAAAGGGTCAATTTTTGGAGGGCTTGTGAAAAGCCATTGCTTGTTGCTTTTACATCAATGTATGGAAGAACCCCGGCAGACCTCTGCCAAAAAAAGCGTCAATTTTTGGAGGGCTTGTGAAAAGTCATTGCTTGTTGCTTTTACATCCATGTATGGAAGAACCCCGGCAGGCATCTGCCAATAAAAATTGTAAATTTTTGGAAGGCTTGTGAAAAGTCATTGCTTGTTGCTTTTACATCCATGTATGGAAGAACCCCGGCAGGCATCTGCCAAAAAAAGCGTAAATTTTTGGAGGGCTTGTGAAAAGTCATTGCTTGTTGCTTTTACATCCATCTATGGAAGAACCCCGGCAGGCATCTGCCAAAAAAAAGGGTCAATTTTTGGAGGGCTTGTGAAAAGCCATTGATTGTTGCTTTTACATCCATGTATGGAAGAACCCCGGCAGGCATCTGCCAAAAAAAGGGTCAATTTTTGGAGGGCTTGTGAAAAGCCATTGCTTGTTGCTTTTACATCCATGTATGGAAGAACCCCGGCAGGCATCTGCCAATAAAAAAGGTCAATTTTTGGAGGGCTTGTGAAAAGCCATTGCTTGTTGCTTTTACATCCATGTATGGAAGAACCCCGGCAGGCATCTGCCAAAAAAAGGGTCAATTTTTGGAGGGCTTGTGAAAAGCCATTGCTTGTTGCTTTTACGTCCATCTATGGAATAAACCCGGCAGGCATCTGCCAATAAAAAGGGTAAATTTTTGGAGGGATTGTGAAAAGCCATCGCTTGTTGCTTTTACATCCATGTATGGAAGAACCCCGGCAGGCATCTGCCAAAAAAAAGGGTCAATTTTTGGAGGGCTTGTGAAAAGCCATTGCTTGTTGCTTTTACATCCATGTATGGAAGAACCCCGGCAGGCATCTGCCAATAAAAAGTGTCAATTTTTGGAGGGCTTGTCAAAAGCCATTGCTTGTTGCTTTTACATCCATGTATGGAAGAACCCCGGCAGGCATCTGCCAATAAAAAGGGTCAATTTTTGGAGGGCTTGTGAAAAGCCATTGCTTGTTGCTTTTACATCCATGTATGGAAGAACCCCGGCAGGCATCTGCCAAAAAAAAGAGTCAATTTTTGGAGGGCTTGTGAAAAGCCATTGCTTGTTGCTTTTACATCCATGTATGGAAGAACCCCGGCAGGCATCTGCCAAAAAAAGCGTACATTTTTGTAGGGCTTGTGAAAAGCCATTGCTTGTTGCTTTTACATCCATGTATGGAAGAACCCCGGCAGGCATCTGCCAAAAAAAAGGGTCAATTTTTGGAGGGCTTGTGAAAAGCCATTGCTTGTTGCTTTTACATCCATGTATGGAAGAACCCCGGCAGGCATCTGCCAATAAAAAGTGTCAATTTTTGGAGGGCTTGTCAAAAGCCATTGCTTGTTGCTTTTACATCCATGTATGGAAGAACCCCGGCAGGCATCTGCCAATAAAAAGGGTCAATTTTTGGAGGGCTTGTGAAAAGCCATTGCTTGTTGCTTTTACATCCATGTATGGAAGAACCCCGGCAGGCATCTGCCAAAAAAAAGAGTCAATTTTTGGAGGGCTTGTGAAAAGCCATTGCTTGTTGCTTTTACATCCATGTATGGAAGAACCCCGGCAGGCATCTGCCAAAAAAAGCGTACATTTTTGTAGGGCTTGTGAAAAGCCATTGCTTGTTGCTTTTACATCCATGTATGGAAGAACCCCGGCAGGCATCTGCCAAAAAAAAGGGTCAATTTTTGGAGGGCTTGTGAAAAGCCATTGCTTGTTGCTTTTACATCCATGTATGGAAGAACCCCGGCAGGCATCTGCCAAAAAAAGCGTACATTTTTGTAGGGCTTGTGAAAAGCCATTGCTTGTTGCTTTTACATCCATGTATGGAAGAACCCCGGCAGGCATCTGCCAATAAAAAGAGTACATTTTTGGAGGGCTTGTGAAAAGTCATTGCTTGTTGCTTTTACATCCATGTATGGAAGAACCCCGGCAGGCATCTGCCAAAAAAAAGGGTCAATTTTTGGAGGGCTTGTGAAAAGTCATTGCTTGTTGCTTTTACATCCATGTATGGAAGAACCCCGGCAGGCATCTGCCAAAAAAAGCGTCAATTTTTGGAGGGCTTGTGAAAAGCCATTGCTTGTTGCTTTTACATCCATGTATGGAAGAACCCCGGCAGGCATCTGCCAAAAAAAGCGTCAATTTTTTTAGGGCTTGTGAAAAGCCATTGCTTGTTGCTTTTACATCCATGTATGGAAGAACCCCGGCAGGCATCTGCCAAAAAAAAGGGTCAATTTTTGGAGGGCTTGTGAAAAGCCATTGCTTGTTGCTTTTACATCCATGTATGGAAGAACCCCGGCAGGCATCTGCCAAAAAAAGCGTACATTTTTGTAGGGCTTGTGAAAAGCCATTGCTTGTTGCTTTTACATCCATGTATGGAAGAACCCCGGCAGGCATCTGCCAATAAAAAGAGTACATTTTTGGAGGGCTTGTGAAAAGTCATTGCTTGTTGCTTTTACATCCATGTATGGAAGAACCCCGGCAGGCATCTGCCAAAAAAAAGGGTCAATTTTTGGAGGGCTTGTGAAAAGTCATTGCTTGTTGCTTTTACATCCATGTATGGAAGAACCCCGGCAGGCATCTGCCAAAAAAAAGGGTCAATTTTTGGAGGGCTTGTGAAAAGTCATTGCTTGTTGCTTTTACATGCATCAATGGAAGAACCCCGGCAGGCATCTGCCAAAAAAAGCGTACATTTTTGGAGGGCTTGTGAAAAGCCATTGCTTGTTGCTTTTACATCAATGTATGGAAGAACCCCGGCAGACCTCTGCCAAAAAAAGCGTCAATTTTTGGATGGGTTGTGAAAAGCCATTGCTTGTTGCTTTTACATCCATGTATGGAAGAACCCCGGCAGGCATCTGCCAAAAAAAATAGTAAATTTTTGGAGGGCTTGTGAAAAGTCATTGCTTGTTGCTTTTACATCCATGTATGGAAGAACCCCGGCAGGCATCTGCCAATAAAAATAGTAAATTTTTGGAGGGCTTGTGAAAAGTCATTGCTTGTTGCTTTTACATCCATGTATGGAAGAACCCCGGCAGGCATCTGCCAAAAAAAAGGGTCAATTTTAGAAGGGCTTGTGAATAGTCATTGCTTGTTGCTTTTACATCCATCTATGGAAGAACCCCGGCAGGCATCTGCCAAAAAAAAGGGTCAATTTTTGGAGGGCTTGTGAAAAGCCATTGCTTGTTGCTTTTACATCCATGTATGGAAGAACCCCGGCAGGCATCTGCCAAAAAAAAGGGTCAATTTTTGGAGGGCTTGTGAAAAGCCATTGCTTGTTGCTTTTACATCAATGTATGGAAGAACCCCGGCAGACCTCTGCCAAAAAAAGCGTCAATTTTTGGAGGGCTTGTGAAAAGTCATTGCTTGTTGCTTTTACATCCATGTATGGAAGAACCCCGGCAGGCATCTGCCAATAAAAATTGTAAATTTTTGGAAGGCTTGTGAAAAGTCATTGCTTGTTGCTTTTACATCCATCTATGGAAGAACCCCGGCAGGCATCTGCCAAAAAAAGCGTAAATTTTTGGAGGGCTTGTTAAAAGTCATTGCTTGTTGCTTTTACATTTATGTATGGAAGAACCCCGGCAGGCATCTGCCAAAAAAAAGGGTCAATTTTTGGAGGGCTTGTGAAAAGCCATTGATTGTTGCTTTTACATCCATCAATGGAAGAACCCCGGCAGGCATCTGCCAAAAAAAGCGTACATTTTTGGAGGGCTTGTGAAAAGCCATTGCTTGTTGCTTTTACATCAATGTATGGAAGAACCCCGGCAGACCTCTGCCAAAAAAAGCGTCAATTTTTGGAGGGCTTGTGAAAAGTCATTGCTTGTTGCTTTTACGTCCATGTATGGAAGAACCCCGGCAGGCATCTGCCAATAAAAATTGTAAATTTTTGGAAGGCTTGTGAAAAGTCATTGCTTGTTGCTTTTACATCCATGTATGGAAGAACCCCGGCAGGCATCTGCCAAAAAAAGCGTAAATTTTTGGAGGGCTTGTGAAAAGTCATTGCTTGTTGCTTTTACATCCATCTATGGAAGAACCCCGGCAGGCATCTGCCAAAAAAAAGGGTCAATTTTTGGAGGGCTTGTGAAAAGCCATTGATTGTTGCTTTTACATCCATGTATGGAAGAACCCCGGCAGGCATCTGCCAAAAAAAGGGTCAATTTTTGGAGGGCTTGTGAAAAGCCATTGCTTGTTGCTTTTACATCCATGTATGGAAGAACCCCGGCAGGCATCTGCCAATAAAAAAGGTCAATTTTTGGAGGGCTTGTGAAAAGCCATTGCTTGTTGCTTTTACATCCATGTATGGAAGAACCCCGGCAGGCATCTGCCAAAAAAAGGGTCAATTTTTGGAGGGCTTGTGAAAAGCCATTGCTTGTTGCTTTTACGTCCATCTATGGAATAACCCCGGCAGGCATCTGCCAATAAAAAGGGTAAATTTTTGGAGGGATTGTGAAAAGCCATCGCTTGTTGCTTTTACATCCATGTATGGAAGAACCCCGGCAGGCATCTGCCAAAAAAAGCGTCAATTTTTGGAGGGCTTGTGAAAAGCCATTGCTTGTTGCTTTTACATCCATGTATGGAAGAACCCCGGCAGGCATCTGCCAAAAAAAGCGTCAATTTTTTTAGGGCTTGTGAAAAGCCATTGCTTGTTGCTTTTACATCCATGTATGGAAGAACCCCGGCAGGCATCTGCCAAAAAAAAGGGTCAATTTTTGGAGGGCTTGTGAAAAGCCATTGCTTGTTGCTTTTACATCCATGTATGGAAGAACCCCGGCAGGCATCTGCCAAAAAAAGCGTACATTTTTGTAGGGCTTGTGAAAAGCCATTGCTTGTTGCTTTTACATCCATGTATGGAAGAACCCCGGCAGGCATCTGCCAATAAAAAGAGTACATTTTTGGAGGGCTTGTGAAAAGTCATTGCTTGTTGCTTTTACATCCATGTATGGAAGAACCCCGGCAGGCATCTGCCAAAAAAAAGGGTCAATTTTTGGAGGGCTTGTGAAAAGTCATTGCTTGTTGCTTTTACATCCATGTATGGAAGAACCCCGGCAGGCATCTGCCAAAAAAAAGGGTCAATTTTTGGAGGGCTTGTGAAAAGTCATTGCTTGTTGCTTTTACATGCATCAATGGAAGAACCCCGGCAGGCATCTGCCAAAAAAAGCGTACATTTTTGGAGGGCTTGTGAAAAGCCATTGCTTGTTGCTTTTACATCAATGTATGGAAGAACCCCGGCAGACCTCTGCCAAAAAAAGCGTCAATTTTTGGATGGGTTGTGAAAAGCCATTGCTTGTTGCTTTTACATCCATGTATGGAAGAACCCCGGCAGGCATCTGCCAAAAAAAATAGTAAATTTTTGGAGGGCTTGTGAAAAGTCATTGCTTGTTGCTTTTACATCCATGTATGGAAGAACCCCGGCAGGCATCTGCCAATAAAAATAGTAAATTTTTGGAGGGCTTGTGAAAAGTCATTGCTTGTTGCTTTTACATCCATGTATGGAAGAACCCCGGCAGGCATCTGCCAAAAAAAAGGGTCAATTTTAGAAGGGCTTGTGAATAGTCATTGCTTGTTGCTTTTACATCCATCTATGGAAGAACCCCGGCAGGCATCTGCCAAAAAAAGCGTCAATTTTTGGAGGGCTTGTGAAAAGTCATTGCTTGTTGCTTTTACATCCATGTATGGAAGAACCCCGGCAGGCATCTGCCAATAAAAATTGTAAATTTTTGGAAGGCTTGTGAAAAGTCATTGCTTGTTGCTTTTACATCCATCTATGGAAGAACCCCGGCAGGCATCTGCCAAAAAAAGCGTAAATTTTTGGAGGGCTTGTTAAAAGTCATTGCTTGTTGCTTTTACATTCATGTATGGAAGAACCCCGGCAGGCATCTGCCAAAAAAAAAGGGTCAATTTTTGGAGGGCTTGTGAAAAGCCATTGATTGTTGCTTTTACATCCATGTATGGAAGAACCCCGGCAGGCATCTGCCAAAAAAAGCGTAAATTTTTGGAGGGCTTGTGAAAAGTCATTGCTTGTTGCTTTTACATCCATCTATGGAAGAAACCCGGCAGGCATCTGCCAAAAAAAGCGTAAATTTTTGGAGGGCTTGTTAAAAGTCATTGCTTGTTGATTTTACATCCATGTATGGAAGAACCCCGGCAGGCATCTGCCAAAAAAAAGGGTCAATTTTTGGAGGGCTATTGAAAAGCCATTGATTGTTGCTTTTACATCCATGTATGGAAGAACCCCGGCAGGCATCTGCCAAAAAAGCGTAAATTTTTGGAGGGCTTGTTAAAAGTCATTGCTTGTTGCTTTTACATCCATCTATGGAAGAACCCCGGCAGGCATCTGCCAAAAAAAGGGTCAATTTTTGGAGGGCTTGTGAAAAGCCATTGATTGTTGCTTTTACATCCATCTATGGAAGAACCCCGGCAGGCATCTGCCAAAAAAAGCGTAAATTTTTGGAGGGCTTGTTAAAAGTCATTGCTTGTTGATTTTACATCCATGTATGGAAGAACCCCGGCAGGCATCTGCCAAAAAAAAGGGTCAATTTTTGGAGGGCTTGTGAAAAGTCATTGCTTGTTGCTTTTACATCCATGTATGGAAGAACCCCGGCAGGCATCTGCCAAAAAAAGCGTCAATTTTTGGAGGGCTTGTGAAAAGCCATTGCTTGTTGCTTTTACATCCATGTATGGAAGAACCCCGGCAGGCATCTGCCAAAAAAAGCGTCAATTTTTTTAGGGCTTGTGAAAAGCCATTGCTTGTTGCTTTTACATCCATGTATGGAAGAACCCCGGCAGGCATCTGCCAAAAAAAAGGGTCAATTTTTGGAGGGCTTGTGAAAAGCCATTGCTTGTTGCTTTTACATCCATGTATGGAAGAACCCCGGCAGGCATCTGCCAAAAAAAAGGGTCAATTTTTGGAGGGCTTGTGAAAAGTCATTGCTTGTTGCTTTTACATCCATCAATGGAAGAACCCCGGCAGGCATCTGCCAAAAAAAGCGTACATTTTTGGAGGGCTTGTGAAAAGCCATTGCTTGTTGCTTTTACATCAATGTATGGAAGAACCCCGGCAGACCTCTGCCAAAAAAAGCGTCAACTTTTGGAGGGCTTGTGAAAAGTCATTGCTTGTTGCTTTTACATCAATGTATGGAAGAACCCCGGCAGACCTCTGCCAAAAAAAGCGTCAATTTTTGGAGGGCTTGTGAAAAGTCATTGCTTGTTGCTTTTACATCCATGTATGGAAGAACCCCGGCAGGCATCTGCCAAAAAAAAGGGTCAATTTTAGAAGGGCTTGTGAATAGTCATTGCTTGTTGCTTTTACATCCATCTATGGAAGAACCCCGGCAGGCATCTGCCAAAAAAAAGGGTCAATTTTTGGAGGGCTTGTGAAAAGCCATTGATTGTTGCTTTTACATCCATGTATGGAAGAACCCCGGCAGGCATCTGCCAAAAAAAGCGTAAATTTTTGGAGGGCTTGTGAAAAGTCATTGCTTGTTGCTTTTACATCCATCTATGGAAGAACCCCGGCAGGCATCTGCCAAAAAAAGCGTAAATTTTTGGAGGGCTTGTTAAAAGTCATTGCTTGTTGCTTTTACATCCATGTATGGAAGAACCCCGGCAGGCATCTGCCAAAAAAAAGGGTCAATTTTTGGAGGGCTTGTGAAAAGCCATTGATTGTTGCTTTTACATCCATGTATGGAAGAACCCCGGCAGGCATCTGCCAAAAAAAGCGTAAATTTTTGGAGGGCTTGTTAAAAGTCATTGCTTGTTGCTTTTACATCCATCTATGGAAGAACCCCGGCAGGCATCTGCCAAAAAAAAGGGTCAATTTTTGGAGGGCTTGTGAAAAGCCATTGATTGTTGCTTTTACATCAATGTATGGAAGAACCCCGGCAGACCTCTGCCAAAAAAAGCGTCAATTTTTGGAGGGCTTGTGAAAAGTCATTGCTTGTTGAATTTACATCCATGTATGGAAGAACCCCGGCAGGCATCTGCCAATAAAAAGAGTAAATTTTTGGAGGGCTTGTGAAAAGTCATTGCTTGTTGCTTTTACATCCATGTATGGAAGAACCCCGGCAGGCATCTGCCAAAAAAAAGGGTCAATTTTTGGAGGGCTTGTGAAAAGTCATTGCTTGTTGCTTTTACATCCATCTATGGAAGAACCCCGGCAGGCATCTGCCAAAAAAAGCGTCAATTTTTGGAGGGCTTGTGAAAAGCCATTGCTTGTTGCTTTTACATCCATGTATGGAAGAACCCCGGAAGGCATCTGCCAAAAAAAAGGGTCAATTTTTGGAGGGCTTGTGAAAAGTCATTGCTTGTTGCTTTTACATCCATCTATGGAAGAACCCCGGCAGGCATCTGCCAAAAAAAGCGTCAATTTTTGGAGGGCTTGTGAAAAGCCATTGCTTGTTGCTTTTACATCCATGTATGGAAGAACCCCGGCAGGCATCTGCCAATAAAAAGGGTCAATTTTTGGAGGGCTTGTGAAAAGCCATTGCTTGTTGCTTTTACGTCCATGTATGGAAGAACCCCGGCAGGCATCTGCCAAAAAAAGCGTCAATTTTTGTAGGGCTTGTGAAAAGCCATTGCTTGTTGCTTTTACATCCATGTATAGAAGAACCCCGGCAGGCATCTGTCAATAAAAAGGGTCAATTTTTGGAGGGCTTGTGAAAAGCCATTGCTTGTTGCTTTTACATCTATGTATGGAAGAACCCCGGCAGGCATCTGCCAAAAAAAAGGGTCAATTTTTGGAGGGCTTGTGAAAAGTCATTGCTTGTTGCTTTTACATCCATGTATGGAAGAACCCCGGCAGGCATCTGCCAAAAAAAGGGTCAATTTTTGGAGGGCTTGTGAAAAGTCATTGCTTGTTGCTTTTACATCCATCAATGGAAGAACCCCGGCAGGCATCTGCCAAAAAAAGCGTACATTTTTGGAGGGCTTGTGAAAAGCCATTGCTTGTTGCTTTTACATCCATCTATGGAAGAACCCCGGCAGGCATCTGCCAAAAAAAGCGTAAATTTTTGGAGGGCTTGTTAAAAGTCATTGCTTGTTGCTTTTACATCCATCTATGGAAGAACCCCGGCAGGCATCTGCCAAAAAAAAGGGTCAATTTTTGGAGGGCTTGTGAAAAGCCATTGATTGTTGCTTTTACATCAATGTATGGAAGAACCCCGGCAGACCTCTGCCAAAAAAAGCGTCAATTTTTGGAGGGCTTGTGAAAAGTCATTGCTTGTTGAATTTACATCCATGTATGGAAGAACCCCGGCAGGCATTTGCCAATAAAAAGAGTAAATTTTTGGAGGGCTTGTGAAAAGTCATTGCTTGTTGCTTTTACATCCATGTATGGAAGAACCCCGGCAGGCATCTGCCAAAAAAAAGGGTCAATTTTTGGAGGGCTTGTGAAAAGTCATTGCTTGTTGCTTTTACATCCATCTATGGAAGAACCCCGGCAGGCATCTGCCAAAAAAAGCGTCAATTTTTGGAGGGCTTGTGAAAAGCCATTGCTTGTTGCTTTTACATCCATGTATGGAAGAACCCCGGAAGGCATCTGCCAAAAAAAAGGGTCAATTTTTGGAGGGCTTGTGAAAAGTCATTGCTTGTTGCTTTTACATCCATCTATGGAAGAACCCCGGCAGGCATCTGCCAAAAAAAGCGTCAATTTTTGGAGGGCTTGTGAAAAGCCATTGCTTGTTGCTTTTACATCCATGTATGGAAGAACCCCGGCAGGCATCTGCCAATAAAAAGGGTCAATTTTTGGAGGGCTTGTGAAAAGCCATTGCTTGTTGCTTTTACGTCCATGTATGGAAGAACCCCGGCAGGCATCTGCCAAAAAAAGCGTCAATTTTTGTAGGGCTTGTGAAAAGCCATTGCTTGTTGCTTTTACATCCATGTATGGAAGAACCCCGGCAGGCATCTGTCAATAAAAAGGGTCAATTTTTGGAGGGCTTGTGAAAAGCCATTGCTTGTTGCTTTTACATCTATGTATGGAAGAACCCCGGCAGGCATCTGCCAAAAAAAAGGGTCAATTTTTGGAGGGCTTGTGAAAAGTCATTGCTTGTTGCTTTTACATCCATGTATGGAAGAACCCCGGCAGGCATCTGCCAAAAAAAGCGTCAATTTTTGGAGGGCTTGTGAAAAGCCATTGCTTGTTGCTTTTACATCCATGTATGGAAGAACCCCGGCAGGCATCTGCCAAAAAAAGCGTACATTTTTGGAGGGCTTGTGAAAAGCCATTGCTTGTTGCTTTTACATCCATGTATGGAAGAACCCCGGCAGGCATCTGCCAAAAAAAGCGTAAATTTTTGGAGGGCTTGTGAAAAGTCATTGCTTGTTGCTTTTACATCCATCTATGGAAGAACCCCGGCAGGCATCTGCCAAAAAAAGCGTACATTTTTGGAGGGCTTGTTAAAAGTCATTGCTTGTTGCTTTTACTTCCATGTATGGAAGAACCCCGGCAGGCATTTGCCAAAAAAAAGGGTCAATTTTTGGAGGGCTTGTGAAAAGCCATTGATTGTTGCTTTTACATCCATGTATGGAAGAACCCCGGCAGGCATCTGCCAAAAAAAGCGTAAATTTTTGGAGGGCTTGTTAAAAGTCATTGCTTGTTGCTTTTACATCCATCTATGGAAGAACCCCGGCAGGCATCTGCCAAAAAAAAGGGTCAATTTTTGGAGGGCTTGTGAAAAGCCATTGATTGTTGCTTTTACATCCATGTATGGAAGAACCCCGGCAGGCATCTGCCAAAAAAAGGGTAAATTTTTGGAGGGCTTGTGAAAAGCCATTGCTTGTTGCTTTTACATCAATGTATGGAAGAACCCCGGCAGACCTCTGCCAAAAAAAGCGTCAATTTTTGGAGGGCTTGTGAAAAGTCATTGCTTGTTGAATTTACATCCATGTATGGAAGAACCCCGGCAGGCATCTGCCAATAAAAAGAGTACATTTTTGGAGGGCTTGTGAAAAGTCATTGCTTGTTGCTTTTACATCCATGTATGGAAGAACCCCGGCAGGCATCTGCCAAAAAAAAGGGTCAATTTTTGGAGGGCTTGTGAAAAGTCATTGCTTGTTGCTTTTACATCCATCTATGGAAGAACCCCGGCAGGCATCTGCCAAAAAAAGCGTCAATTTTTGGAGGGCTTGTGAAAAGCCATTGCTTGTTGCTTTTACATCCATGTATGGAAGAACCCCGAAGGCATCTGCCAAAAAAAAGGGTCAATTTTTGGAGGGCTTGTGAAAAGTCATTGCTTGTTGCTTTTACATCCATCTATGGAAGAACCCCGGCAGGCATCTGCCAAAAAAAGCGTCAATTTTTGGAGGGCTTGTGAAAAGCCATTGCTTGTTGCTTTTACATCCATGTATGGAAGAACCCCGGCAGGCATCTGCCAATAAAAAGGGTAAATTTTTGGAGGGCTTGTGAAAAGCCATTGCTTGTTGCTTTTACGTCCATGTATGGAAGAACCCCGGCAGGCATCTGCCAAAAAAAGCGTCAATTTTTGGAGGGCTTGTGAAAAGTCATTGCTTGTTGAATTTACATCCATGTATGGAAGAACCCCGGCAGGCATCTGCCAATAAAAAGAGCAAATTTTTGGAGGGCTTGTGAAAAGCCATTGCTTGTTGCTTTTACATCCATGTATGGAAGAACCCCGGCAGGCAACTGCCAATAAAAAGAGTAAATTTTTGGAGGGCTTGTGAAAAGTCATTGCTTGTTGCTTTTACATCCATGTATGGAAGAACCCCGGCAGGCATCTGCCAATAAAAAGAGTAAATTTTTGGAGGGCTTGTCAAAAGCCATTGCTTGTTGCTTTTACATCCATGTATAGAAGAACCCCGGCAGGCATCTGTCAATAAAAAGGGTCAATTTTTGGAGGGCTTGTGAAAAGCCATTGCTTGTTGCTTTTACATCTATGTATGGAAGAACCCCGGCAGGTATCTGCCAAAAAAAAGGGTCAATTTTTGGAGGGCTTGTGAAAAGTCATTGCTTGTTGCTTTTACATCCATGTATGGAAGAACCCCGGCAGGCATCTGCCAAAAAAAAGGGTCAATTTTTGGAGGGCTTGTGAAAAGTCATTGCTTGTTGCTTTTACATCCATGTATGGAAGAACCCCGGCAGGCATCTGCCAAAAAAAGGGTCAATTTTTGGAGGGCTTGTGAAAAGTCATTGCTTGTTGCTTTTACATCCATCAATGGAAGAACCCCGGCAGGCATCTGCCAAAAAAAGCGTACATTTTTGTAGGGCTTGTGAAAAGCCATTGCTTGTTGCTTTTACATCCATCTATGGAAGAACCCCGGCAGGCATCTGCCAAAAAAAGCGTAAATTTTTGGAGGGCTTGTTAAAAGTCATTGCTTGTTGCTTTTACATCCATCTATGGAAGAACCCCGGCAGGCATCTGCCAAAAAAAAGGGTCAATTTTTGGAGGGCTTGTGAAAAGCCATTGATTGTTGCTTTTACATCAATGTATGGAAGAACCCCGGCAGACCTCTGCCAAAAAAAGCGTCAATTTTTGGAGGGCTTGTGAAAAGTCATTGCTTGTTGAAATTACATCCATGTATGGAAGAACCCCGGCAGGCATTTGCCAATAAAAAGAGTAAATTTTTGGAGGGCTTGTGAAAAGTCATTGCTTGTTGCTTTTACATCCATGTATGGAAGAACCCCGGCAGGCATCTGCCAAAAAAAAGGGTCAATTTTTGGAGGGCTTGTGAAAAGTCATTGCTTGTTGCTTTTACATCCATCTATGGAAGAACCCCGGCAGGCATCTGCCAAAAAAAGCGTCAATTTTTGGAGGGCTTGTGAAAAGCCATTGCTTGTTGCTTTTACATCCATGTATGGAAGAACCCCGGCAGGCATCTGCCAATAAAAAGGGTCAATTTTTGGAGGGCTTGTGAAAAGCCATTGCTTGTTGCTTTTACGTCCATGTATGGAAGAACCCCGGCAGGCATCTGCCAAAAAAAGCGTCAATTTTTGTAGGGCTTGTGAAAAGCCATTGCTTGTTGCTTTTACATCCATGTATGGAAGAACCCCGGCAGGCATCTGTCAATAAAAAGGGTCAATTTTTGGAGGGCTTGTGAAAAGCCATTGCTTGTTGCTTTTACATCTATGTATGGAAGAACCTCGGCAGGCATCTGCCAAAAAAAAGGGTCAATTTTTGGAGGGCTTGTGAAAAGTCATTGCTTGTTGCTTTTACATCCATGTATGGAAGAACCCCGGCAGGCATCTGCCAAAAAAAGCGTCAATTTTTGGAGGGCTTGTGAAAAGCCATTGCTTGTTGCTTTTACATCCATGTATGGAAGAACCCCGGCAGGCATCTGCCAAAAAAAGCGTACATTTTTGGAGGGCTTGTGAAAAGTCATTGCTTGTTGCTTTTACATCCATGTATGGAAGAACCCCGGCAGGCATCTGCCAAAAAAAGCGTAAATTTTTGGAGGGCTTGTGAAAAGTCATTGCTTGTTGCTTTTACATCCATCTATGGAAGAACCCCGGCAGGCATCTGCCAAAAAAAGCGTAAATTTTTGGAGGGCTTGTTAAAAGTCATTGCTTGTTGCTTTTACTTCCATGTATGGAAGAACCCCGGCAGGCATTTGCCAAAAAAAAGGGTCAATTTTTGGAGGGCTTGTGAAAAGCCATTGATTGTTGCTTTTACATCCATGTATGGAAGAACCCCGGCAGGCATCTGCCAAAAAAAGCGTAAATTTTTGGAGGGCTTGTTAAAAGTCATTGCTTGTTGCTTTTACATCCATCTATGGAAGAACCCCGGCAGGCATCTGCCAAAAAAAAGGGTCAATTTTTGGAGGGCTTGTGAAAAGCCATTGATTGTTGCTTTTACATCCATGTATGGAAGAACCCCGGCAGGCATCTGCCAAAAAAAGGGTCAATTTTTGGAGGGCTTGTGAAAAGCCATTGCTTGTTGCTTTTACATCAATGTATGGAAGAACCCCGGCAGACCTCTGCCAAAAAAAGCGTCAATTTTTGGAGGGCTTGTGAAAAGTCATTGCTTGTTGAATTTACATCCATGTATGGAAGAACCCCGGCTGGCATCTGCCAATAAAAAGAGTACATTTTTGGAGGGCTTGTGAAAAGTCATTGCTTGTTGCTTTTACATCCATGTATGGAAGAACCCCGGCAGGCATCTGCCAAAAAAAAGGGTCAATTTTTGGAGGGCTTGTGAAAAGTCATTGCTTGTTGCTTTTACATCCATCTATGGAAGAACCCCGGCAGGCATCTGCCAAAAAAAGCGTCAATTTTTGGAGGGCTTGTGAAAAGCCATTGCTTGTTGCTTTTACATCCATGTATGGAAGAACCCCGAAGGCATCTGCCAAAAAAAAGGGTCAATTTTTGGAGGGCTTGTGAAAAGTCATTGCTTGTTGCTTTTACATCCATCTATGGAAGAACCCCGGCAGGCATCTGCCAAAAAAAGCGTCAATTTTTGGAGGGCTTGTGAAAAGCCATTGCTTGTTGCTTTTACATCCATGTATGGAAGAACCCCGGCAGGCATCTGCCAATAAAAAGGGTAAATTTTTGGAGGGCTTGTGAAAAGCCATTGCTTGTTGCTTTTACGTCCATGTATGGAAGAACCCCGGCAGGCATCTGCCAAAAAAAGCGTCAATTTTTGGAGGGCTTGTGAAAAGTCATTGCTTGTTGAATTTACATCCATGTATGGAAGAACCCCGGCAGGCATCTGCCAATAAAAAGAGTAAATTTTTGGAGGGCTTGTGAAAAGTCATTGCTTGTTGCTTTTACATCCATGTATGGAAGAACCCCGGCAGGCATCTGCCAATAAAAAGAGCAAATTTTTGGAGGGCTTGTGAAAAGCCATTGCTTGTTGCTTTTACATCCATGTATGGAAGAACCCCGGCAGGCAACTGCCAATAAAAAGAGTAAATTTTTGGAGGGCTTGTGAAAAGTCATTGCTTGTTGCTTTTACATCCATGTATGGAAGAACCCCGGCAGGCATCTGCCAATAAAAAGAGTAAATTTTTGGAGGGCTTGTGAAAAGTCATTGCTTGTTGCTTTTACATCCATGTATGGAAGAACCCCGGCAGGCATCTGCCAAAAAAAAGGGTCAATTTTTGGAGGGCTTGTGAAAAGCCATTGCTTGTTGCTTTTACATCCATCTATGGAAGAACCCCGGCAGACATCTGCCAAAAAAAGCGTAAATTTTTGGAGGGCTTGTGAAAAGTCATTGCTTGTTGCTTTTACATCCATGTATGGAAGAACCCCGGCAGGCATCTGCCAATAAAAAGAGTAAATTTTTGGAGGGCTTGTGAAAAGTCATTGCTTGTTGCTTTTACATCCATGTATGGAAGAACCCCGGCAGGCATCTGCCAAAAAAAGTGTCAATTTTTGGAGGGCTTGTGAAAAGCCATTGCTTGTTGCTTTTACATCCATGTATGGAAGAACCCCGGCAGGCATCTGCCAAAAAAAAGGGTCAATTTTTGGAGGGCTTGTGAAAAGCCATTGCTTGTTGCTTTTACATCCATCTATGGAAGAACCCCGGCAGACATCTGCCAAAAAAAGCGTAAATTTTTGGAGGGCTTGTGAAAAGTCATTGCTTGTTGCTTTTACATCCATGTATGGAAGAACCCCGGCAGGCATCTGCCAATAAAAAGAGTAAATTTTTGGAGGGCTTGTGAAAAGTCATTGCTTGTTGCTTTTACATCCATGTATGGAAGAACCCCGGCAGGCATCTGCCAAAAAAAAGGGTAAATTTTTGGAGGGCTTGTGAAAAGTCATTGCTTGTTGCTTTTACATCCATGTATGGAAGAACCCCGGCAGGCATCTGCCAAAAAAAAGGGTCAATTTTTGGAGGGCTTGTGAAAAGCCATTGCTTCTTGCTTTTACATCAATGTATGGAAGAACCCCGGCAGGCATCTGCCAAAAAAAGCGTCAATTTTTGGAGGGCTTGTAAAAAGCCATTGCTTGTTGCTTTTACATCCATGTATGGAAGAACCCCGGCAGGCATCTGCCAAAAAAAGCGTCAATTTTTGGAGGGCTTGTAAAAAGCCATTGCTTGTTGCTTTTACATCCATGTATGGAAGAACCCCGGCAGGCATCTGCCAAAAAAAGCGTCAATTTTTTTAGGGCTTGTGAAAAGCCATTGCTTGTTGCTTTTACATCCATGTATGGAAGAACCCCGGCAGGCATCTGCCAAAAAAAGCGTCAATTTTTGGAGGGCTTGTGAAAAGCCATTGCTTGTTGCTTTTACATCCATGTATGGAAGAACCCCGGCAGGTATCTGCCAATAAAAAGAGTACATTTTAGGAGGGCTTTTGAAAAGTCATTGCTTGTTGCTTTTACATCCATCTATGGAAGAACCCCGACAGGCATCTGCCAAAAAAAGCGTACATTTTTGTAGGGCTTGTGAAAAGCCATTGCTTGTTGCTTTTACATCCATGTATGGAAGAACCCCGGCAGGCATCTGCCAAAAAAAAGGGTCAATTTTTGGAGGGCTTGTGAAAAGCCATTGCTTGTTGAATTTACATCCATGTATGGAAGAACCCCGGCAGGCATCTGCCAATAAAAAGAGTAAATTTTTGGAGGGCTTGTGAAAAGTCATTGCTTGTTGCTTTTACATCCATGTATGGAAGAACCCCGGCAGGCATCTGCCAATAAAAAGAGTAAATTTTTGGAGGGCTTGTGAAAAGCCATTGCTTGTTGCTTTTACATCCATGTATGGAAGAACCCCGGCAGGCAACTGCCAATAAAAAGAGTACATTTTTGGAGGGCTTGTGAAAAGTCATTGCTTGTTGCTTTTACATCCATGTATGGAAGAACCCCGGCAGGCATCTGCCAAAAAAAGCGTCAATTTTTTTAGGGCTTGTGAAAAGCCATTGCTTGTTGCTTTTACATCCATGTATGGAAGAACCCCGGCAGGCATCTGCCAAAAAAATCGTCAATTTTTGGAGGGCTTGTGAAAAGCCATTGTTTGTTGCTTTTACATCCATGTATGGAAGAACCCCGGCAGGCATCTGCCAAAAAAAAGGGTCAATTTTTGGAGGGCTTGTGAAAAGCCATTGCTTGTTGCTTTTACATCCATGTATGGAAGAACCCCGGCAGGCATCTGCCAATAAAAAGGGTCAATTTTTGGAGGGCTTGTCAAAAGCCATTGCTTGTTGCTTTTACATCCATGTATGGAAGAACCCCGGCAGGCATCTGCCAATAAAAAGGGTCAATTTTTGGAGGGCTTGTGAAAAGCCATTGCTTGTTGCTTTTACATCCATGTATGGAAGAACCCCGGCAGGCATCTGCCAATAAAAAGAGTAAATTTTTGGAGGGCTTGTGAAAAGTCATTGCTTGTTGCTTTTACATCCATGTATGGAAGAACCCCGGCAGGCATCTGCCAAAAAAAGCGTCAATTTTTTTAGGGCTTGTGAAAAGCCATTGCTTGTTGCTTTTACATCCATGTATGGAAGAACCCCGGCAGGCATCTGCCAAAAAAAAGGGTACATTTTTGAAGGGCTTGTGAAAAGCCATTGCTTGTTGCTTTTACATCAATGTATGGAAGAACCCCGGCAGACCTCTGCCCAAAAAAGTGTCAATTTTTGGAGGGCTTGTGAAAAGCCATTGCTTGTTGCTTTTACATCCATGTATGGAAGAACCCCGGCAGGCATCTGCCAAAAAAAAGGGTCAATTTTTGGAGGGCTTGTGAAAAGTCATTGCTTGTTGCTTTTACATCCATGTATGGAAGAACCCCGGCAGGCATCTGCCAATAAAAAGAGTAAATTTTTGGAGGGCTTGTGAAAAGTCATTGCTTGTTGCTTTTACATCCATGTATGGAAGAACCCCGGCAGGCATCTGCCAAAAAAAAGGGTCAATTTTTGGAGGGCTTGTGAAAAGTCATTGCTTGTTGCTTTTACATCCATGTATGGAAGAACCCCGGCAGGCATCTGCCAAAAACAGGGTCAATTTTTGGAGGGCTTGTGAAAAGCCATTGCTTCTTGCTTTTACATCAATGTATGGAAGAACCCCGGCAGGCATCTGCCAAAAAAAAGGGTCAATTTTTGGAGGGCTTGTGAAAAGCCATTGCTTGTTGCTTTTACATCCATGTATGGAAGAACCCCGGCAGGCATCTGCCAATAAAAAGGGTCAATTTTTGGAGGGCTTGTCAAAAGCCATTGCTTGTTGCTTTTACATCCATGTATGGAAGAACCCCGGCAGGCATCTGCCAATAAAAAGGGTCAATTTTTGGAGGGCTTGTGAAAAGCCATTGCTTGTTGCTTTTACATCCATGTATGGAAGAACCCCGGCTGGCATCTGCCAATAAAAAGAGTAAATTTTTGGAGGGCTTGTGAAAAGTCATTGCTTGTTGCTTTTACATCCATGTATGGAAGAACCCCGGCAGGCATCTGCCAATAAAAAAGGTCAATTTTTGGAGGGCTTGTCAAAAGCCATTGCTTGTTGCTTTTACATCCATGTATGGAAGAACCCCGGCAGGCATCTGCCAAAAAAAAGGGTCAATTTTTGGAGGGCTTGTGAAAAGTCATTGCTTGTTGCTTTTACATCCATGTATGGAAGAACCCCGGCAGGCATCTGCCAATAAAAAGAGTAAATTTTTGGAGGGCTTGTGAAAAGTCATTGCTTGTTGCTTTTACATCCATGTATGGAAGAACCCCGGCAGGCATCTGCCAAAAAAAAGGGTCAATTTTTGGAGGGCTTGTGAAAAGCCATTGATTGTTGCTTTTACATCAATGTATGGAAGAACCCCGGCAGACCTCTGCCAAAAAAAGCGTCAATTTTTGGAGGGCTTGTGAAAAGTCATTGCTTGTTGAATTTACATCCATGTATGGAAGAACCCCGGCAGGCATCTGCCAATAAAAAGAGTAAATTTTTGGAGGGCTTGTGAAAAGTCATTGCTTGTTGCTTTTACATCCATGTATGGAAGAACCCCGGCAGGCATCTGCCAAAAAAAAGGGTCAATTTTTGGAGGGCTTGTGAAAAGTCATTGCTTGTTGCTTTTACATCCATCTATGGAAGAACCCCGGCAGGCATCTGCCAAAAAAAGTGTCAATTTTTGGAGGGCTTGTGAAAAGCCATTGCTTGTTGCTTTTACATCCATGTATGGAAGAACCCCGGAAGGCATCTGCCAAAAAAAAGGGTCAATTTTTGGAGGGCTTGTGAAAAGTCATTGCTTGTTGCTTTTACATCCATCTATGGAAGAACCCCGGCAGGCATCTGCCAAAAAAAGCGTCAATTTTTGGAGGGCTTGTGAAAAGCCATTGCTTGTTGCTTTTACATCCATGTATGGAAGAACCCCGGCAGGCATCTGCCAATAAAAAGGGTCAATTTTTGGAGGGCTTGTGAAAAGCCATTGCTTGTTGCTTTTACGTCCATGTATTGAAGAACCCCGGCAGGCATCTGCCAAAAAAAGCGTCAATTTTTGTAGGGCTTGTGAAAAGCCATTGCTTGTTGCTTTTACATCCATGTATAGAAGAACCCCGGCAGGCATCTGTCAATAAAAAGGGTCAATTTTTGGAGGGCTTGTGAAAAGCCATTGCTTGTTGCTTTTACATCTATGTATGGAAGAACCCCGGCAGGCATCTGCCAAAAAAAAGGGTCAATTTTTGGAGGGCTTGTGAAAAGTCATTGCTTGTTGCTTTTACATCCATGTATGGAAGAACCCCGGCAGGCATCTGCCAAAAAAAGCGTCAATTTTTGGAGGGCTTGTGAAAAGCCATTGCTTGTTGCTTTTACATCCATGTATGGAAGAACCCCGGCAGGCATCTGCCAAAAAAAGGGTCAATTTTTGGAGGGCTTGTGAAAAGTCATTGCTTGTTGCTTTTACATCCATCAATGGAAGAACCCCGGCAGGCATCTGCCAAAAAAAGCGTACATTTTTGGAGGGCTTGTGAAAAGCCATTGCTTGTTGCTTTTACATCCATGTATGGAAGAACCCCGGCAGGCATCTGCCAAAAAAAGCGTAAATTTTTGGAGGGCTTGTGAAAAGTCATTGCTTGTTGCTTTTACATCCATCTATGGAAGAACCCCGGCAGGCATCTGCCAAAAAAAGCGTAAATTTTTGGAGGGCTTGTTAAAAGTCATTGCTTGTTGCTTTTACATCCATGTATGGAAGAACCCCGGCAGGCATTTGCCAAAAAAAAGGGTCAATTTTTGGAGGGCTTGTGAAAAGCCATTGATTGTTGCTTTTACATCCATGTATGGAAGAACCCCGGCAGGCATCTGCCAAAAAAAGCGTAAATTTTTGGAGGGCTTGTTAAAAGTCATTGCTTGTTGCTTTTACATCCATCTATGGAAGAACCCCGGCAGGCATCTGCCAAAAAAAAGGGTCAATTTTTGGAGGGCTTGTGAAAAGCCATTGATTGTTGCTTTTACATCCATGTATGGAAGAACCCCGGCAGGCATCTGCCAAAAAAAGGGTCAATTTTTGGAGGGCTTGTGAAAAGCCATTGCTTGTTGCTTTTACATCAATGTATGGAAGAACCCCGGCAGACCTCTGCCAAAAAAAGCGTCAATTTTTGGAGGGCTTGTGAAAAGTCATTGCTTGTTGAATTTACATCCATGTATGGAAGAACCCCGGCAGGCATCTGCCAATAAAAAGAGTAAATTTTTGGAGGGCTTGTGAAAAGTCATTGCTTGTTGCTTTTACATCCATGTATGGAAGAACCCCGGCAGGCATCTGCCAAAAAAAAGGGTCAATTTTTGGAGGGCTTGTGAAAAGTCATTGCTTGTTGCTTTTACATCCATCTATGGAAGAACCCCGGCAGGCATCTGCCAAAAAAAGCGTCAATTTTTTGGAGGGCTTGTGAAAAGCCATTGCTTGTTGCTTTTACATCCATGTATGGAAGAACCCCGGAAGGCATCTGCCAAAAAAAAGGGTCAATTTTTGGAGGGCTTGTGAAAAGTCATTGCTTGTTGCTTTTACATCCATCTATGGAAGAACCCCGGCAGGCATCTGCCAAAAAAAGCGTCAATTTTTGGAGGGCTTGTGAAAAGCCATTGCTTGTTGCTTTTACATCCATGTATGGAAGAACCCCGGCAGGCATCTGCCAATAAAAAGGGTAAATTTTTGGAGGGCTTGTGAAAAGCCATTGCTTGTTGCTTTTACGTCCATGTATGGAAGAACCCCGGCAGGCATCTGCCAAAAAAAGCGTCAATTTTTGGAGGGCTTGTGAAAAGTCATTGCTTGTTGAATTTACATCCATGTATGGAAGAACCCCGGCAGGCATCTGCCAATAAAAAGAGTAAATTTTTGGAGGGCTTGTGAAAAGTCATTGCTTGTTGCTTTTACATCCATGTATGGAAGAACCCCGGCAGGCATCTGCCAATAAAAAGAGCAAATTTTTGGAGGGCTTGTGAAAAGCCATTGCTTGTTGCTTTTACATCCATGTATGGAAGAACCCCGGCAGGCAACTGCCAATAAAAAGAGTAAATTTTTGGAGGGCTTGTGAAAAGTCATTGCTTGTTGCTTTTACATCCATGTATGGAAGAACCCCGGCAGGCATCTGCCAATAAAAAGAGTAAATTTTTGGAGGGCTTGTGAAAAGTCATTGCTTGTTGCTTTTACATCCATGTATGGAAGAACCCCGGCAGGCATCTGCCAAAAAAAAGGGTCAATTTTTGGAGGGCTTGTGAAAAGCCATTGCTTGTTGCTTTTACATCAATGTATGGAAGAACCCCGGCAGACCTCTGCCAAAAAAAGTGTCAATTTTTGGAGGGCTTGTGAAAAGCCATTGCTTGTTGCTTTTACATCCATGTATGGAAGAACCCCGGCAGGCATCTGCCAAAAAAAAGGGTCAATTTTTGGAGGGCTTGTGAAAAGCCATTGCTTGTTGCTTTTACATCCATCTATGGAAGAACCCCGGCAGACATCTGCCAAAAAAAGCGTCAATTTTTGGAGGGCTTGTGAAAAGTCATTGCTTGTTGCTTTTACATCCATGTATGGAAGAACCCCGGCAGACATCTGCCAAAAAAAAGGGTAAATTTTTGGAGGGCTTGTGAAAAGTCATTGCTTGTTGCTTTTACATCCATGTATGGAAGAACCCCGGCAGGCATCTGCCAAAAAAAAGGGTCAATTTTTGGAGGGCTTGTGAAAAGCCATTGCTTCTTGCTTTTACATCAATGTATGGAAGAACCCCGGCAGGCATCTGCCAAAAAAAGCGTCAATTTTTGGAGGGCTTGTAAAAAGCCATTGCTTGTTGCTTTTACATCCATGTATGGAAGAACCCCGGCAGGCATCTGCCAAAAAAAGCGTCAATTTTTGGAGGGCTTGTAAAAAGCCATTGCTTGTTGCTTTTACATCCATGTATGGAAGAACCCCGGCAGGCATCTGCCAAAAAAAGCGTAAATTTTTTTAGGGCTTGTGAAAAGCCATTGCTTGTTGCTTTTACATCCATGTATGGAAGAACCCCGGCAGGCATCTGCCAAAAAAAGCGTCAATTTTTGGAGGGCTTGTGAAAAGCCATTGCTTGTTGCTTTTACATCCATGTATGGAAGAACCCCGGCAGGTATCTGCCAATAAAAAGAGTAAATTTTAGGAGGGCTTTTGAAAAGTCATTGCTTGTTGCTTTTACATCCATCTATGGAAGAACCCCGGCAGGCATCTGCCAAAAAAAGCGTACATTTTTGTAGGGCTTGTGAAAAGCCATTGCTTGTTGCTTTTACATCCATGTATGGAAGAACCCCGGCAGGCATCTGCCAAAAAAAAGGGTCAATTTTTGGAGGGCTTGTGAAAAGCCATTGATTGTTGCTTTTACATCCATGTATGGAAGAACCCCGGCAGGCATCTGCCAAAAAAAGGGTCAATTTTTGGAGGGCTTGTGAAAAGTCATTGCTTGTTGAATTTACATCCATGTATGGAAGAACCCCGGCAGGCATCTGCCAATAAAAAGAGTAAATTTTTGGAGGGCTTGTGAAAAGTCATTGCTTGTTGCTTTTACATCCATGTATGGAAGAACCCCGGCAGGCATCTGCCAATAAAAAGAGTACATTTTTGGAGGGCTTGTGAAAAGCCATTGCTTGTTGCTTTTACATCCATGTATGGAAGAACCCCGGCAGGCAACTGCCAATAAAAAGAGTACATTTTTGGAGGGCTTGTGAAAAGTCATTGCTTGTTGCTTTTACATCCATGTATGGAAGAACCCTGGCAGGCATCTGCCAAAAAAAGCGTCAATTTTTTTAGGGCTTGTGAAAAGCCATTGCTTGTTGCTTTTACATCCATGTATGGAAGAACCCCGGCAGGCATCTGCCAATAAAAAGGGGTCAATTTTTGGAGGGCTTGTGAAAAGCCATTGCTTGTTGCTTTTACATCCATGTATGGAAGAACCCCGGCAGGCATCTGCCAAAAAAAAGGGGAAATTTTTGAAGGGCTTGTGAAAAGCCATTGCTTGTTGCTTTTACATCCATGTATGGAAGAACCCCGGCAGGCATCTGCCAAAAAAATCGTCAATTTTTGGAGGGCTTGTGAAAAGCCATTGTTTGTTGCTTTTACATCCATCTATGGAAGAACCCCGGCAGGCATCTGCCAAAAAAAAGGGTCAATTTTTGGAGGGCTTGTGAAAAGCCATTGCTTGTTGCTTTTACATCCATGTATGGAAGAACCCCGGCAGGCATCTGCCAATAAAAAGGGTCAATTTTTGGAGGGCTTGTCAAAAGCCATTGCTTGTTGCTTTTACATCCATGTATGGAAGAACCCCGGCAGGCATCTGCCAATAAAAAGAGTAAATTTTTGGAGGGCTTGTGAAAAGTCATTGCTTGTTGCTTTTACATCCATGTATGGAAGAACCCCGGCAGGCATCTGCCAAAAAAAGCGTCAATTTTTTTAGGGCTTGTGAAAAGCCATTGCTTGTTGCTTTTACATCCATGTATGGAAGAACCCCGGCAGGCATCTGCCAAAAAAAAGGGTACATTTTTGAAGGGCTTGTGAAAAGCCATTGCTTGTTGCTTTTACATCCATGTATGGAAGAACCCCGGCAGGCATCTGCCAAAAAAAAAGGGTAAATTTTTGGAGGGCTTGTGAAAAGCCATTGCTTGTTGCTTTTACATCCATGTATGGAAGAACCCCGGCAGGCATCTGCCAATAAAAAGGGTCAATTTTTGGAGGGCTTGTCAAAAGCCATTGCTTGTTGCTTTTACATCCATGTATGGAAGAACCCCGGCAGGCATCTGCCAATAAAAAGGGTAAATTTTTGGAGGGCTTGTGAAAAGCCATTGCTTGTTGCTTTTACATCCATGTATGGAAGAACCCCGGCAGGCATCTGCCAAAAAAAAGAGTAAATTTTTGGAGGGCTTGTGAAAAGCCATTGCTTGTTGCTTTTACATCCATGTATGGAAGAACCCCGGCAGGCATCTGCCAATAAAAAGGGTCAATTTTTGGAGGGCTTGTGAAAAGCCATTGCTTGTTGCTTTTACATCCATGTATGGAAGAACCCCGGCAGGCATCTGCCAAAAAAAAGGGTACATTTTTGAAGGGCTTGTGAAAAGCCATTGCTTGTTGCTTTTACATCCATGTATGGAAGAACCCCGGCAGGCATCTGCCAAAAAAATCGTCAATTTTTGGAGGGCTTGTGAAAAGCCATTGTTTGTTGCTTTTACATCCATGTATGGAAGAACCCCGGCAGGCATCTGCCAAAAAAAAAGGGTCAATTTTTGGAGGGCTTGTGAAAAGCCATTGCTTGTTGCTTTTACATCCATGTATGGAAGAACCCCGGCAGGCATCTGCCAATAAAAAGGGTCAATTTTTGGAGGGCTTGTCAAAAGCCATTGCTTGTTGCTTTTACATCCATGTATGGAAGAACCCCGGCAGGCATCTGCCAATAAAAAGGGTAAATTTTTGGAGGGCTTGTGAAAAGCCATTGCTTGTTGCTTTTACATCCATGTATGGAAGAACCCCGGCAGGCATCTGCCAATAAAAAGAGTAAATTTTTGGAGGGCTTGTGAAAAGTCATTGCTTGTTGCTTTTACATCCATGTATGGAAGAACCCCGGCAGGCATCTGCCAAAAAAAGCGTCAATTTTTTTAGGGCTTGTGAAAAGCCATTGCTTGTTGCTTTTACATCCATGTATGGAAGAACCCCGGCAGGCATCTGCCAATAAAAAGAGTAAATTTTTGGAGGGCTTGTGAAAAGTCATTGCTTGTTGCTTTTACATCCATGTATGGAAGAACCCCGGCAGGCATCTGCCAAAAAAAGCGTCAATTTTTTTAGGGCTTGTGAAAAGCCATTGCTTGTTGCTTTTACATCCATGTATGGAAGAACCCCGGCAGGCATCTGCCAAAAAAAAGGGTACATTTTTGAAGGGCTTGTGAAAAGCCATTGCTTGTTGCTTTTACATCCATGTATGGAAGAACCCCGGCAGGCATCTGCCAAAAAAAAGGGTCAATTTTTGGAGGGCTTGTGAAAAGCCATTGCTTGTTGCTTTTACATCCATGTATGGAAGAACCCCGGCAGGCATCTGCCAATAAAAAGGGTCAATTTTTGGAGGGCTTGTCAAAAGCCATTGCTTGTTGCTTTTACATCCATGTATGGAAGAACCCCGGCAGGCATCTGCCAATAAAAAGGGTAAATTTTTGGAGGGCTTGTGAAAAGCCATTGCTTGTTGCTTTTACATCCATGTATGGAAGAACCCCGGCAGGCATCTGCCAAAAAAAAGAGTAAATTTTTGGAGGGCTTGTGAAAAGCCATTGCTTGTTGCTTTTACATCCATGTATGGAAGAACCCCGGCAGGCATCTGCCAAAAAAAGCGTCAATTTTTGGAGGGCTTGTGAAAAGCCATTGCTTGTTGCTTTTACATCCATGTATGGAAGAACCCCGGCAGGCATCTGCCAATAAAAAGGGTCAATTTTTGGAGGGCTTGTGAAAAGCCATTGCTTGTTGCTTTTACATCCATGTATGGAAGAACCCCGGCAGGCATCTGCCAAAAAAAAGGGGAAATTTTTGAAGGGCTTGTGAAAAGCCATTGCTTGTTGCTTTTACATCCATGTATGGAAGAACCCCGGCAGGCATCTGCCAAAAAAATCGTCAATTTTTGGAGGGCTTGTGAAAAGCCATTGTTTGTTGCTTTTACATCCATGTATGGAAGAACCCCGGCAGGCATCTGCCAAAAAAAAGGGTCAATTTTTGGAGGGCTTGTGAAAAGCCATTGCTTGTTGCTTTTACATCCATGTATGGAAGAACCCCGGCAGGCATCTGCCAATAAAAAGGGTCAATTTTTGGAGGGCTTGTGAAAAGCCATTGCTTGTTGCTTTTACATCCATGTATGGAAGAACCCCGGCAGGCATCTGCCAAAAAAAAGGGGAAATTTTTGAAGGGCTTGTGAAAAGCCATTGCTTGTTGCTTTTACATCCATGTATGGAAGAACCCCGGCAGGCATCTGCCAAAAAAATCGTCAATTTTTGGAGGGCTTGTGAAAAGCCATTGTTTGTTGCTTTTACATCCATGTATGGAAGAACCCCGGCAGGCATCTGCCAAAAAAAAGGGTAAATTTTTGGAGGGCTTGTGAAAAGCCATTGCTTGTTGCTTTTACATCCATGTATGGAAGAACCCCGGCAGGCATCTGCCAATAAAAAGGGTCAATTTTTGGAGGGCTTGTCAAAAGCCATTGCTTGTTGCTTTTACATCCATGTATGGAAGAACCCCGGCAGGCATCTGCCAATAAAAAGGGTCAATTTTTGGAGGGCTTGTGAAAAGCCATTGCTTGTTGCTTTTACATCCATGTATGGAAGAACCCCGGCAGGCATCTGCCAATAAAAAGAGTAAATTTTTGGAGGGCTTGTGAAAAGTCATTGCTTGTTGCTTTTACATCCATGTATGGAAGAACCCCGGCAGGCATCTGCCAAAAAAAGCGTCAATTTTTTTAGGGCTTGTGAAAAGCCATTGCTTGTTGCTTTTACATCCAAGTATGGAAGAACCCCGGCAGGCATCTGCCAAAAAAAAGGGTACATTTTTGAAGGGCTTGTGAAAAGCCATTGCTTGTTGCTTTTACATCCATGTATGGAAGAACCCCGGCAGGCATCTGCCAATAAAAAGGGTCAATTTTTGGAGGGCTTGTCAAAAGCCATTGCTTGTTGCTTTTACATCCATGTATGGAAGAACCCCGGCAGGCATCTGCCAATAAAAAGGGTAAATTTTTGGAGGGCTTGTGAAAAGCCATTGCTTGTTGCTTTTACATCCATGTATGGAAGAACCCCGGCAGGCATCTGCCAAAAAAAAGAGTAAATTTTTGGAGGGCTTGTGAAAAGCCATTGCTTGTTGCTTTTACATCCATGTATGGAAGAACCCCGGCAGGCATCTGCCAAAAAAAGCGTCAATTTTTGGAGGGCTTGTGAAAAGCCATTGCTTGTTGCTTTTACATCCATGTATGGAAGAACCCCGGCAGGCATCTGCCAAAAAAAGCGTAATTTTTTTTTAGGGCTTGTGAAAAGCCATTGCTTGTTGCTTTTACATCCATCTATGGAAGAACCCCGGCAGGCATCTGCCAAAAAAAGCGTCAATTTTTGGAGGGCTTGTGAAAAGCCATTGCTTGTTTCTTTTACATCCATGTATGGAAGAACCCCGGCAGGTATCTGCCAATAAAAAGAGTAAATTTTAGGAGGGCTTTTGAAAAGTCATTGCTTGTTGCTTTTACATCCATCTATGGAAGAACCCCGGCAGGCATCTGCCAAAAAAAGCGTACATTTTTGTAGGGCTTGTGAAAAGTCATTGCTTGTTGCTTTTACATCCATGTATGGAAGAACCCCGGCAGGCATCTGCCAAAAAAAAGGGTCAATTTTTGGAGGGCTTGTGAAAAGCCATTGCTTCTTGCTTTTACATCAATGTATGGAAGAACCCCGGCAGGCATCTGCCAATAAAAAGAGTAAATTTTTGGAGGGCTTGTGAAAAGCCATTGCTTGTTGCTTTTACATCCATGTATGGAAGAACCCCGGCAGGCAACTGCCAATAAAAAGAGTACATTTTTGGAGGGCTTGTGAAAAGCCATTGCTTGTTGCTTTTACATCCATGTATGGAAGAACCCTGGCAGGCATCTGCCAAAAAAAGCGTCAATTTTTTTAGGGCTTGTGAAAAGCCATTGCTTGTTGCTTTTACATCCATGTATGGAAGAACCCCGGCAGGCATCTGCCAATAAAAAGGGTCAATTTTTGGAGGGCTTGTGAAAAGCCATTGCTTGTTGCTTTTACATCCATGTATGGAAGAACCCCGGCAGGCATCTGCCAAAAAAAAGGGTAAATTTTTGAAGGGCTTGTGAAAAGCCATTGCTTGTTGCTTTTACATCCATGTATGGAAGAACCCCGGCAGGCATCTGCCAAAAAAATCGTCAATTTTTGGAGGGCTTGTGAAAAGCCATTGTTTGTTGCTTTTACATCCATGTATGGAAGAACCCCGGCAGGCATCTGCCAAAAAAAAGGGTCAATTTTTGGAGGGCTTGTGAAAAGCCATTGCTTGTTGCTTTTACATCCATGTATGGAAGAACCCCGGCAGGCATCTGCCAATAAAAAGGGTCAATTTTTGGAGGGCTTGTCAAAAGCCATTGCTTGTTGCTTTTACATCCATGTATGGAAGAACCCCGGCAGGCATCTGCCAATAAAAAGGGTCAATTTTTGGAGGGCTTGTGAAAAGTCATTGCTTGTTGCTTTTACATCCATGTATGGAAGAACCCCGGCAGGCATCTGCCAAAAAAAGCGTCAATTTTTTTAGGGCTTGTGAAAAGCCATTGCTTGTTGCTTTTACATCCATGTATGGAAGAACCCCGGCAGGCATCTGCCAAAAAAAAGGGTACATTTTTGGAGGGCTTGTGAAAAGCCATTGCTTGTTGCTTTTACATCCATGTATGGAAGAACCCCGGCAGGCATCTGCCAATAAAAAGGGTCAATTTTTGGAGGGCTTGTCAAAAGCCATTGCTTGTTGCTTTTACATCCATGTATGGAAGAACCCCGGCAGGCATCTGCCAATAAAAAGAGTAAATTTTTGGAGGGCTTGTGAAAAGTCATTGCTTGTTGCTTTTACATCCATGTATGGAAGAACCCCGGCAGGCATCTGCCAAAAAAAGCGTCAATTTTTTTAGGGCTTGTGAAAAGCCATTGCTTGTTGCTTTTACATCCATGTATGGAAGAACCCCGGCAGGCATCTGCCAAAAAAAAGGGTCAATTTTTGGAGGGCTTGTGAAAAGCCATTGCTTGTTGCTTTTACATCCATGTATGGAAGAACCCCGGCAGGCATCTGCCAATAAAAAGGGTCAATTTTTGGAGGGCTTGTCAAAAGCCATTGCTTGTTGCTTTTACATCCATGTATGGAAGAACCCCGGCAGGCATCTGCCAATAAAAAGGGTAAATTTTTGGAGGGCTTGTGAAAAGCCATTGCTTGTTGCTTTTACATCCATGTATGGAAGAACCCCGGCAGGCATCTGCCAAAAAAAAGAGTAAATTTTTGGAGGGCTTGTGAAAAGCCATTGCTTGTTGCTTTTACATCCATGTATGGAAGAACCCCGGCAGGCATCTGCCAAAAAAAGCGTCAATTTTTGGAGGGCTTGTGAAAAGCCATTGCTTGTTGCTTTTACATCCATGTATGGAAGAACCCCGGCAGGCATCTGCCAAAAAAAGCGTAATTTTTTTTTAGGGCTTGTGAAAAGCCATTGCTTGTTGCTTTTACATCCATCTATGGAAGAACCCCGGCAGGCATCTGCCAAAAAAAGCGTCAATTTTTGGAGGGCTTGTGAAAAGCCATTGCTTGTTTCTTTTACATCCATGTATGGAAGAACCCCGGCAGGTATCTGCCAATAAAAAGAGTAAATTTTTGGAGGGCTTGTGAAAAGTCATTGCTTGTTGCTTTTACATCCATCTATGGAAGAACCCCGGCAGGCATCTGCCAAAAAAAAGGGTCAATTTTTGGAGGGCTTGTGAAAAGCCATTGCTTGTTGCTTTTACATCCATGTATGGAAGAACCCCGGCAGGCATCTGCCAATAAAAAGGGTCAATTTTTGGAGGGCTTGTCAAAAGCCATTGCTTGTTGCTTTTACATCCATGTATGGAAGAACCCCGGCAGGCATCTGCCAATAAAAAGGGTAAATTTTTGGAGGGCTTGTGAAAAGCCATTGCTTGTTGCTTTTACATCCATGTATGGAAGAACCCCGGCAGGCATCTGCCAATAAAAAGAGTAAATTTTTGGAGGGCTTGTGAAAAGTCATTGCTTGTTGCTTTTACATCCATGTATGGAAGAACCCCGGCAGGCATCTGCCAAAAAAAGCGTCAATTTTTTTAGGGCTTGTGAAAAGCCATTGCTTGTTGCTTTTACATCCATGTATGGAAGAACCCCGGCAGGCATCTGCCAAAAAAAAGGGTACATTTTTGAAGGGCTTGTGAAAAGCCATTGCTTGTTGCTTTTACATCCATGTATGGAAGAACCCCGGCAGGCATCTGCCAAAAAAAAGGGTCAATTTTTGGAGGGCTTGTGAAAAGCCATTGCTTGTTGCTTTTACATCCATGTATGGAAGAACCCCGGCAGGCATCTGCCAATAAAAAGGGTCAATTTTTGGAGGGCTTGTCAAAAGCCATTGCTTGTTGCTTTTACATCCATGTATGGAAGAACCCCGGCAGGCATCTGCCAATAAAAAGGGTAAATTTTTGGAGGGCTTGTGAAAAGCCATTGCTTGTTGCTTTTACATCCATGTATGGAAGAACCCCGGCAGGCATCTGCCAAAAAAAAGAGTAAATTTTTGGAGGGCTTGTGAAAAGCCATTGCTTGTTGCTTTTACATCCATGTATGGAAGAACCCCGGCAGGCATCTGCCAAAAAAAGCGTCAATTTTTGGAGGGCTTGTGAAAAGCCATTGCTTGTTGCTTTTACATCCATGTATGGAAGAACCCCGGCAGGCATCTGCCAATAAAAAGGGTCAATTTTTGGAGGGCTTGTGAAAAGCCATTGCTTGTTGCTTTTACATCCATGTATGGAAGAACCCCGGCAGGCATCTGCCAAAAAAAAGGGGAAATTTTTGAAGGGCTTGTGAAAAGCCATTGCTTGTTGCTTTTACATCCATGTATGGAAGAACCCCGGCAGGCATCTGCCAAAAAAATCGTCAATTTTTGGAGGGCTTGTGAAAAGCCATTGTTTGTTGCTTTTACATCCATGTATGGAAGAACCCCGGCAGGCATCTGCCAAAAAAAAGGGTCAATTTTTGGAGGGCTTGTGAAAAGCCATTGCTTGTTGCTTTTACATCCATGTATGGAAGAACCCCGGCAGGCATCTGCCAATAAAAAGGGTCAATTTTTGGAGGGCTTGTGAAAAGCCATTGCTTGTTGCTTTTACATCCATGTATGGAAGAACCCCGGCAGGCATCTGCCAAAAAAAAGGGGACATTTTTGAAGGGCTTGTGAAAAGCCATTGCTTGTTGCTTTTACATCCATGTATGGAAGAACCCCGGCAGGCATCTGCCAAAAAAATCGTCAATTTTTGGAGGGCTTGTGAAAAGCCATTGTTTGTTGCTTTTACATCCATGTATGGAAGAACCCCGGCAGGCATCTGCCAAAAAAAAGGGTCAATTTTTGGAGGGCTTGTGAAAAGCCATTGCTTGTTGCTTTTACATCCATGTATGGAAGAACCCCGGCAGGCATCTGCCAATAAAAAGGGTCAATTTTTGGAGGGCTTGTCAAAAGCCATTGCTTGTTGCTTTTACATCCATGTATGGAAGAACCCCGGCAGGCATCTGCCAATAAAAAGGGTCAATTTTTGGAGGGCTTGTGAAAAGCCATTGCTTGTTGCTTTTACATCCATGTATGGAAGAACCCCGGCAGGCATCTGCCAATAAAAAGAGTAAATTTTTGGAGGGCTTGTGAAAAGTCATTGCTTGTTGCTTTTACATCCATGTATGGAAGAACCCCGGCAGGCATCTGCCAAAAAAAGCATCAATTTTTTTAGGGCTTGTGAAAAGCCATTGCTTGTTGCTTTTACATCCATGTATGGAAGAACCCCGGCAGGCATCTGCCAAAAAAAAGGGTACATTTTTGAAGGGCTTGTGAAAAGCCATTGCTTGTTGCTTTTACATCCATGTATGGAAGAACCCCGGCAGGCATCTGCCAATAAAAAGGGTCAATTTTTGGAGGGCTTGTCAAAAGCCATTGCTTGTTGCTTTTACATCCATGTATGGAAGAACCCCGGCAGGCATCTGCCAATAAAAAGGGTAAATTTTTGGAGGGCTTGTGAAAAGCCATTGCTTGTTGCTTTTACATCCATGTATGGAAGAACCCCGGCAGGCATCTGCCAAAAAAAAGAGTAAATTTTTGGAGGGCTTGTGAAAAGCCATTGCTTGTTGCTTTTACATCCATGTATGGAAGAACCCCGGCAGGCATCTGCCAAAAAAAGCGTCAATTTTTGGAGGGCTTGTGAAAAGCCATTGCTTGTTGCTTTTACATCCATGTATGGAAGAACCCCGGCAGGCATCTGCCAAAAAAAGCGTAATTTTTTTTTAGGGCTTGTGAAAAGCCATTGCTTGTTGCTTTTACATCCATCTATGGAAGAACCCCGGCAGGCATCTGCCAAAAAAAGCGTCAATTTTTGGAGGGCTTGTGAAAAGCCATTGCTTGTTTCTTTTACATCCATGTATGGAAGAACCCCGGCAGGTATCTGCCAATAAAAAGAGTAAATTTTAGGAGGGCTTTTGAAAAGTCATTGCTTGTTGCTTTTACATCCATCTATGGAAGAACCCCGGCAGGCATCTGCCAAAAAAAGCGTACATTTTTGTAGGGCTTGTGAAAAGTCATTGCTTGTTGCTTTTACATCCATGTATGGAAGAACCCCGGCAGGCATCTGCCAAAAAAAAGGGTCAATTTTTGGAGGGCTTGTGAAAAGCCATTGCTTCTTGCTTTTACATCAATGTATGGAAGAACCCCGGCAGGCATCTGCCAATAAAAAGAGTAAATTTTTGGAGGGCTTGTGAAAAGCCATTGCTTGTTGCTTTTACATCCATGTATGGAAGAACCCCGGCAGGCAACTGCCAATAAAAAGAGTACATTTTTGGAGGGCTTGTGAAAAGTCATTGCTTGTTGCTTTTACATCCATGTATGGAAGAACCCTGGCAGGCATCTGCCAAAAAAAGCGTCAATTTTTTTAGGGCTTGTGAAAAGCCATTGCTTGTTGCTTTTACATCCATGTATGGAAGAACCCCGGCAGGCATCTGCCAATAAAAAGGGTCAATTTTTGGAGGGCTTGTGAAAAGCCATTGCTTGTTGCTTTTACATCCATGTATGGAAGAACCCCGGCAGGCATCTGCCAAAAAAAAGGGTAAATTTTTGAAGGGCTTGTGAAAAGCCATTGCTTGTTGCTTTTACATCCATGTATGGAAGAACCCCGGCAGGCATCTGCCAAAAAAATCGTCAATTTTTGGAGGGCTTGTGAAAAGCCATTGTTTGTTGCTTTTACATCCATGTATGGAAGAACCCCGGCAGGCATCTGCCAAAAAAAAGGGTCAATTTTTGGAGGGCTTGTGAAAAGCCATTGCTTGTTGCTTTTACATCCATGTATGGAAGAACCCCGGCAGGCATCTGCCAATAAAAAGGGTCAATTTTTGGAGGGCTTGTCAAAAGCCATTGCTTGTTGCTTTTACATCCATGTATGGAAGAACCCCGGCAGGCATCTGCCAATAAAAAGGGTCAATTTTTGGAGGGCTTGTGAAAAGTCATTGCTTGTTGCTTTTACATCCATGTATGGAAGAACCCCGGCAGGCATCTGCCAAAAAAAGCGTCAATTTTTTTAGGGCTTGTGAAAAGCCATTGCTTGTTGCTTTTACATCCATGTATGGAAGAACCCCGGCAGGCATCTGCCAAAAAAAAGGGTACATTTTTGGAGGGCTTGTGAAAAGCCATTGCTTGTTGCTTTTACATCCATGTATGGAAGAACCCCGGCAGGCATCTGCCAATAAAAAGGGTCAATTTTTGGAGGGCTTGTCAAAAGCCATTGCTTGTTGCTTTTACATCCATGTATGGAAGAACCCCGGCAGGCATCTGCCAATAAAAAGAGTAAATTTTTGGAGGGCTTGTGAAAAGTCATTGCTTGTTGCTTTTACATCCATGTATGGAAGAACCCCGGCAGGCATCTGCCAAAAAAAGCGTCAATTTTTTTAGGGCTTGTGAAAAGCCATTGCTTGTTGCTTTTACATCCATGTATGGAAGAACCCCGGCAGGCATCTGCCAAAAAAAAGGGTCAATTTTTGGAGGGCTTGTGAAAAGCCATTGCTTGTTGCTTTTACATCCATGTATGGAAGAACCCCGGCAGGCATCTGCCAATAAAAAGGGTCAATTTTTGGAGGGCTTGTCAAAAGCCATTGCTTGTTGCTTTTACATCCATGTATGGAAGAACCCCGGCAGGCATCTGCCAATAAAAAGGGTAAATTTTTGGAGGGCTTGTGAAAAGCCATTGCTTGTTGCTTTTACATCCATGTATGGAAGAACCCCGGCAGGCATCTGCCAAAAAAAAGAGTAAATTTTTGGAGGGCTTGTGAAAAGCCATTGCTTGTTGCTTTTACATCCATGTATGGAAGAACCCCGGCAGGCATCTGCCAAAAAAAGCGTCAATTTTTGGAGGGCTTGTGAAAAGCCATTGCTTGTTGCTTTTACATCCATGTATGGAAGAACCCCGGCAGGCATCTGCCAAAAAAAGCGTAATTTTTTTTTAGGGCTTGTGAAAAGCCATTGCTTGTTGCTTTTACATCCATCTATGGAAGAACCCCGGCAGGCATCTGCCAAAAAAAGCGTCAATTTTTGGAGGGCTTGTGAAAAGCCATTGCTTGTTTCTTTTACATCCATGTATGGAAGAACCCCGGCAGGTATCTGCCAATAAAAAGAGTAAATTTTTGGAGGGCTTGTGAAAAGTCATTGCTTGTTGCTTTTACATCCATCTATGGAAGAACCCCGGCAGGCATCTGCCAAAAAAAGGGTCAATTTTTGGAGGGCTTGTGAAAAGCCATTGCTTGTTGCTTTTACATCCATGTATGGAAGAACCCCGGCAGGCATCTGCCAATAAAAAGGGTCAATTTTTGGAGGGCTTGTCAAAAGCCATTGCTTGTTGCTTTTACATCCATGTATGGAAGAACCCCGGCAGGCATCTGCCAATAAAAAGGGTAAATTTTTGGAGGGCTTGTGAAAAGCCATTGCTTGTTGCTTTTACATCCATGTATGGAAGAACCCCGGCAGGCATCTGCCAATAAAAAGAGTAAATTTTTGGAGGGCTTGTGAAAAGTCATTGCTTGTTGCTTTTACATCCATGTATGGAAGAACCCCGGCAGGCATCTGCCAAAAAAAGCGTCAATTTTTTTAGGGCTTGTGAAAAGCCATTGCTTGTTGCTTTTACATCCATGTATGGAAGAACCCCGGCAGGCATCTGCCAAAAAAAAGGGTACATTTTTGAAGGGCTTGTGAAAAGCCATTGCTTGTTGCTTTTACATCCATGTATGGAAGAACCCCGGCAGGCATCTGCCAAAAAAAAGGGTCAATTTTTGGAGGGCTTGTGAAAAGCCATTGCTTGTTGCTTTTACATCCATGTATGGAAGAACCCCGGCAGGCATCTGCCAATAAAAAGGGTCAATTTTTGGAGGGCTTGTCAAAAGCCATTGCTTGTTGCTTTTACATCCATGTATGGAAGAACCCCGGCAGGCATCTGCCAATAAAAAGGGTAAATTTTTGGAGGGCTTGTGAAAAGCCATTGCTTGTTGCTTTTACATCCATGTATGGAAGAACCCCGGCAGGCATCTGCCAAAAAAAAGAGTAAATTTTTGGAGGGCTTGTGAAAAGCCATTGCTTGTTGCTTTTACATCCATGTATGGAAGAACCCCGGCAGGCATCTGCCAAAAAAAGCGTCAATTTTTGGAGGGCTTGTGAAAAGCCATTGCTTGTTGCTTTTACATCCATGTATGGAAGAACCCCGGCAGGCATCTGCCAATAAAAAGGGTCAATTTTTGGAGGGCTTGTGAAAAGCCATTGCTTGTTGCTTTTACATCCATGTATGGAAGAACCCCGGCAGGCATCTGCCAAAAAAAAGGGGAAATTTTTGAAGGGCTTGTGAAAAGCCATTGCTTGTTGCTTTTACATCCATGTATGGAAGAACCCCGGCAGGCATCTGCCAAAAAAATCGTCAATTTTTGGAGGGCTTGTGAAAAGCCATTGTTTGTTGCTTTTACATCCATGTATGGAAGAACCCCGGCAGGCATCTGCCAAAAAAAAGGGTCAATTTTTGGAGGGCTTGTGAAAAGCCATTGCTTGTTGCTTTTACATCCATGTATGGAAGAACCCCGGCAGGCATCTGCCAATAAAAAGGGTCAATTTTTGGAGGGCTTGTGAAAAGCCATTGCTTGTTGCTTTTACATCCATGTATGGAAGAACCCCGGCAGGCATCTGCCAAAAAAAAGGGGACATTTTTGAAGGGCTTGTGAAAAGCCATTGCTTGTTGCTTTTACATCCATGTATGGAAGAACCCCGGCAGGCATCTGCCAAAAAAATCGTCAATTTTTGGAGGGCTTGTGAAAAGCCATTGTTTGTTGCTTTTACATCCATGTATGGAAGAACCCCGGCAGGCATCTGCCAAAAAAAAGGGTCAATTTTTGGAGGGCTTGTGAAAAGCCATTGCTTGTTGCTTTTACATCCATGTATGGAAGAACCCCGGCAGGCATCTGCCAATAAAAAGGGTCAATTTTTGGAGGGCTTGTCAAAAGCCATTGCTTGTTGCTTTTACATCCATGTATGGAAGAACCCCGGCAGGCATCTGCCAATAAAAAGGGTCAATTTTTGGAGGGCTTGTGAAAAGCCATTGCTTGTTGCTTTTACATCCATGTATGGAAGAACCCCGGCAGGCATCTGCCAATAAAAAGAGTAAATTTTTGGAGGGCTTGTGAAAAGTCATTGCTTGTTGCTTTTACATCCATGTATGGAAGAACCCCGGCAGGCATCTGCCAAAAAAAGCATCAATTTTTTTAGGGCTTGTGAAAAGCCATTGCTTGTTGCTTTTACATCCATGTATGGAAGAACCCCGGCAGGCATCTGCCAAAAAAAAGGGTACATTTTTGAAGGGCTTGTGAAAAGCCATTGCTTGTTGCTTTTACATCCATGTATGGAAGAACCCCGGCAGGCATCTGCCAATAAAAAGGGTCAATTTTTGGAGGGCTTGTCAAAAGCCATTGCTTGTTGCTTTTACATCCATGTATGGAAGAACCCCGGCAGGCATCTGCCAATAAAAAGGGTAAATTTTTGGAGGGCTTGTGAAAAGCCATTGCTTGTTGCTTTTACATCCATGTATGGAAGAACCCCGGCAGGCATCTGCCAAAAAAAAGAGTAAATTTTTGGAGGGCTTGTGAAAAGCCATTGCTTGTTGCTTTTACATCCATGTATGGAAGAACCCCGGCAGGCATCTGCCAAAAAAAGCGTCAATTTTTGGAGGGCTTGTGAAAAGCCATTGCTTGTTGCTTTTACATCCATGTATGGAAGAACCCCGGCAGGCATCTGCCAAAAAAAGCGTAATTTTTTTTTAGGGCTTGTGAAAAGCCATTGCTTGTTGCTTTTACATCCATCTATGGAAGAACCCCGGCAGGCATCTGCCAAAAAAAGCGTCAATTTTTGGAGGGCTTGTGAAAAGCCATTGCTTGTTTCTTTTACATCCATGTATGGAAGAACCCCGGCAGGTATCTGCCAATAAAAAGAGTAAATTTTAGGAGGGCTTTTGAAAAGTCATTGCTTGTTGCTTTTACATCCATCTATGGAAGAACCCCGGCAGGCATCTGCCAAAAAAAGCGTACATTTTTGTAGGGCTTGTGAAAAGTCATTGCTTGTTGCTTTTACATCCATGTATGGAAGAACCCCGGCAGGCATCTGCCAAAAAAAAGGGTCAATTTTTGGAGGGCTTGTGAAAAGCCATTGCTTCTTGCTTTTACATCAATGTATGGAAGAACCCCGGCAGGCATCTGCCAATAAAAAGAGTAAATTTTTGGAGGGCTTGTGAAAAGCCATTGCTTGTTGCTTTTACATCCATGTATGGAAGAACCCCGGCAGGCAACTGCCAATAAAAAGAGTACATTTTTGGAGGGCTTGTGAAAAGTCATTGCTTGTTGCTTTTACATCCATGTATGGAAGAACCCTGGCAGGCATCTGCCAAAAAAAGCGTCAATTTTTTTAGGGCTTGTGAAAAGCCATTGCTTGTTGCTTTTACATCCATGTATGGAAGAACCCCGGCAGGCATCTGCCAATAAAAAGGGTCAATTTTTGGAGGGCTTGTGAAAAGCCATTGCTTGTTGCTTTTACATCCATGTATGGAAGAACCCCGGCAGGCATCTGCCAAAAAAAAGGGTAAATTTTTGAAGGGCTTGTGAAAAGCCATTGCTTGTTGCTTTTACATCCATGTATGGAAGAACCCCGGCAGGCATCTGCCAAAAAAATCGTCAATTTTTGGAGGGCTTGTGAAAAGCCATTGTTTGTTGCTTTTACATCCATGTATGGAAGAACCCCGGCAGGCATCTGCCAAAAAAAAGGGTCAATTTTTGGAGGGCTTGTGAAAAGCCATTGCTTGTTGCTTTTACATCCATGTATGGAAGAACCCCGGCAGGCATCTGCCAATAAAAAGGGTCAATTTTTGGAGGGCTTGTCAAAAGCCATTGCTTGTTGCTTTTACATCCATGTATGGAAGAACCCCGGCAGGCATCTGCCAATAAAAAGGGTCAATTTTTGGAGGGCTTGTGAAAAGCCATTGCTTGTTGCTTTTACATCCATGTATGGAAGAACCCCGGCAGGCATCTGCCAATAAAAAGAGTAAATTTTTGGAGGGCTTGTGAAAAGTCATTGCTTGTTGCTTTTACATCCATGTATGGAAGAACCCCGGCAGGCATCTGCCAAAAAAAGCGTCAATTTTTTTAGGGCTTGTGAAAAGCCATTGCTTGTTGCTTTTACATCCATGTATGGAAGAACCCCGGCAGGCATCTGCCAAAAAAAAGGGTACATTTTTGGAGGGCTTGTGAAAAGCCATTGCTTGTTGCTTTTACATCCATGTATGGAAGAACCCCGGCAGGCATCTGCCAATAAAAAGGGTCAATTTTTGGAGGGCTTGTCAAAAGCCATTGCTTGTTGCTTTTACATCCATGTATGGAAGAACCCCGGCAGGCATCTGCCAATAAAAAGGGTACATTTTTGGAGGGCTTGTGAAAAGCCATTGCTTGTTGCTTTTACATCCATGTATGGAAGAACCCCGGCAGGCATCTGCCAAAAAAAAGAGTAAATTTTTGGAGGGCTTGTGAAAAGCCATTGCTTGTTGCTTTTACATCCATGTATGGAAGAACCCCGGCAGGCATCTGCCAAAAAAAGCGTCAATTTTTGGAGGGCTTGTGAAAAGCCATTGCTTGTTGCTTTTACATCCATGTATGGAAGAACCCCGGCAGGCATCTGCCAAAAAAAGCGTAATTTTTTTTTAGGGCTTGTGAAAAGCCATTGCTTGTTGCTTTTACATCCATCTATGGAAGAACCCCGGCAGGCATCTGCCAAAAAAAGCGTCAATTTTTGGAGGGCTTGTGAAAAGCCATTGCTTGTTTCTTTTACATCCATGTATGGAAGAATCCCGGCAGGTATCTGCCAATAAAAAGAGTAAATTTTTGGAGGGCTTGTGAAAAGTCATTGCTTGTTGCTTTTACATCCATCTATGGAAGAACCCCGGCAGGCATCTGCCAAAAAAAGCGTACATTTTTGTAGGGCTTGTGAAAAGTCATTGCTTGTTGCTTTTACATCAATGTATGGAAGAACCCCGGCAGGCATCTGCCAAAAAAAAGGGTCAATTTTTGGAGGGCTTGTGAAAAGCCATTGCTTGTTGCTTTTACATCAATGTATGGAAGAACCCCGGCAGGCATCTGCCAAAAAAAAGGGTCAATTTTTGGAGGGCTTGTGAAAAGCCATTGATTGTTGCTTTTACATCCATGTATGGAAGAACCCCGGCAGGCATCTGCCAAAAAAAGGGTCAATTTTTGGAGGGCTTGTGAAAAGCCATTGCTTGTTGCTTTTACATCAATGTATGGAAGAACCCCGGCAGACCTCTGCCAAAAAAAGCGTCAATTTTTGGAGGGCTTGTGAAAAGTCATTGCTTGTTGAATTTACATCCATGTATGGAAGAACCCCGGCTGGCATCTGCCAATAAAAAGAGTACATTTTTGGAGGGCTTGTGAAAAGTCATTGCTTGTTGCTTTTACATCCATGTATGGAAGAACCCCGGCAGGCATCTGCCAAAAAAAGGGTCAATTTTTGGAGGGCTTGTGAAAAGTCATTGCTTGTTGCTTTTACATCCATCTATGGAAGAACCCCGGCAGGCATCTGCCAAAAAAAGCGTCAATTTTTGGAGGGCTTGTGAAAAGCCATTGCTTGTTGCTTTTACATCCATGTATGGAAGAACCCCAAAGGCATCTGCCAAAAAAAAGGGTCAATTTTTGGAGGGCTTGTGAAAAGTCATTGCTTGTTGCTTTTACATCCATCTATGGAAGAACCCCGGCAGGCATCTGCCAAAAAAAGCGTCAATTTTTGGAGGGCTTGTGAAAAGCCATTGCTTGTTGCTTTTACATCCATGTATGGAAGAACCCCGGCAGGCATCTGCCAATAAAAAGGGTAAATTTTTGGAGGGCTTGTGAAAAGCCATTGCTTGTTGCTTTTACGTCCATGTATGGAAGAACCCCGGCAGGCATCTGCCAAAAAAAGCGTCAATTTTTGGAGGGCTTGTGAAAAGTCATTGCTTGTTGAATTTACATCCATGTATGGAAGAACCCCGGCAGGCATCTGCCAATAAAAAGAGTAAATTTTTGGAGGGCTTGTGAAAAGTCATTGCTTGTTGCTTTTACATCCATGTATGGAAGAACCCCGGCAGGCATCTGCCAATAAAAAGAGCAAATTTTTGGAGGGCTTGTGAAAAGCCATTGCTTGTTGCTTTTACATCCATGTATGGAAGAACCCCGGCAGGCAACTGCCAATAAAAAGAGTAAATTTTTGGAGGGCTTGTGAAAAGTCATTGCTTGTTGCTTTTACATCCATGTATGGAAGAACCCCGGCAGGCATCTGCCAATAAAAAGAGTAAATTTTTGGAGGGCTTGTGAAAAGTCATTGCTTGTTGCTTTTACATCCATGTATGGAAGAACCCCGGCAGGCATCTGCCAAAAAAAGTGTCAATTTTTGGAGGGCTTGTGAAAAGCCATTGCTTGTTGCTTTTACATCCATGTATGGAAGAACCCCGGCAGGCATCTGCCAAAAAAAAGGGTCAATTTTTGGAGGGCTTGTGAAAAGCCATTGCTTGTTGCTTTTACATCCATCTATGGAAGAACCCCGGCAGACATCTGCCAAAAAAAGCGTAAATTTTTGGAGGGCTTGTGAAAAGTCATTGCTTGTTGCTTTTACATCCATGTATGGAAGAACCCCGGCAGGCATCTGCCAATAAAAAGAGTAAATTTTTGGAGGGCTTGTGAAAAGTCATTGCTTGTTGCTTTTACATCCATGTATGGAAGAACCCCGGCAGGCATCTGCCAAAAAAAAGGGTAAATTTTTGGAGGGCTTGTGAAAAGTCATTGCTTGTTGCTTTTACATCCATGTATGGAAGAACCCCGGCAGGCATCTGCCAAAAAAAAGGGTCAATTTTTGGAGGGCTTGTGAAAAGCCATTGCTTCTTGCTTTTACATCAATGTATGGAAGAACCCCGGCAGGCATCTGCCAAAAAAAGCGTCAATTTTTGGAGGGCTTGTAAAAAGCCATTGCTTGTTGCTTTTACATCCATGTATGGAAGAACCCCGGCAGGCATCTGCCAAAAAAAGCGTCAATTTTTGGAGGGCTTGTAAAAAGCCATTGCTTGTTGCTTTTACATCCATGTATGGAAGAACCCCGGCAGGCATCTGCCAAAAAAAGCGTCAATTTTTTTAGGGCTTGTGAAAAGCCATTGCTTGTTGCTTTTACATCCATGTATGGAAGAACCCCGGCAGGCATCTGCCAAAAAAAGCGTCAATTTTTGGAGGGCTTGTGAAAAGCCATTGCTTGTTGCTTTTACATCCATGTATGGAAGAACCCCGGCAGGTATCTGCCAATAAAAAGAGTACATTTTAGGAGGGCTTTTGAAAAGTCATTGCTTGTTGCTTTTACATCCATCTATGGAAGAACCCCGACAGGCATCTGCCAAAAAAAGCGTACATTTTTGTAGGGCTTGTGAAAAGCCATTGCTTGTTGCTTTTACATCCATGTATGGAAGAACCCCGGCAGGCATCTGCCAAAAAAAAGGGTCAATTTTTGGAGGGCATGTGAAAAGCCATTGCTTGTTGAATTTACATCCATGTATGGAAGAACCCCGGCAGGCATCTGCCAATAAAAAGAGTAAATTTTTGGAGGGCTTGTGAAAAGTCATTGCTTGTTGCTTTTACATCCATGTATGGAAGAACCCCGGCAGGCATCTGCCAATAAAAAGAGTAAATTTTTGGAGGGCTTGTGAAAAGCCATTGCTTGTTGCTTTTACATCCATGTATGGAAGAACCCCGGCAGGCAACTGCCAATAAAAAGAGTACATTTTTGGAGGGCTTGTGAAAAGTCATTGCTTGTTGCTTTTACATCCATGTATGGAAGAACCCCGGCAGGCATCTGCCAAAAAAAGCGTCAATTTTTTTAGGGCTTGTGAAAAGCCATTGCTTGTTGCTTTTACATCCATGTATGGAAGAACCCCGGCAGGCATCTGCCAATAAAAAGGGTCAATTTTTGGAGGGCTTGTGAAAAGCCATTGCTTGTTGCTTTTACATCCATGTATGGAAGAACCCCGGCAGGCATCTGCCAAAAAAAAGGGTAAATTTTTGAAGGGCTTGTGAAAAGCCATTGCTTGTTGCTTTTACATCCATGTATGGAAGAACCCCGGCAGGCATCTGCCAAAAAAATCGTCAATTTTTGGAGGGCTTGTGAAAAGCCATTGTTTGTTGCTTTTACATCCATGTATGGAAGAACCCCGGCAGGCATCTGCCAAAAAAAAGGGTCAATTTTTGGAGGGCTTGTGAAAAGCCATTGCTTGTTGCTTTTACATCCATGTATGGAAGAACCCCGGCAGGCATCTGCCAATAAAAAGGGTCAATTTTTGGAGGGCTTGTCAAAAGCCATTGCTTGTTGCTTTTACATCCATGTATGGAAGAACCCCGGCAGGCATCTGCCAATAAAAAGGGTCAATTTTTGGAGGGCTTGTGAAAAGCCATTGCTTGTTGCTTTTACATCCATGTATGGAAGAACCCCGGCAGGCATCTGCCAATAAAAAGAGTAAATTTTTGGAGGGCTTGTGAAAAGTCATTGCTTGTTGCTTTTACATCCATGTATGGAAGAACCCCGGCAGGCATCTGCCAAAAAAAGCGTCAATTTTTTTAGGGCTTGTGAAAAGCCATTGCTTGTTGCTTTTACATCCATGTATGGAAGAACCCCGGCAGGCATCTGCCAAAAAAAAGGGTACATTTTTGAAGGGCTTGTGAAAAGCCATTGCTTGTTGCTTTTACATCAATGTATGGAAGAACCCCGGCAGACCTCTGCCCAAAAAAGTGTAAATTTTTGGAGGGCTTGTGAAAAGCCATTGCTTGTTGCTTTTACATCCATGTATGGAAGAACCCCGGCAGGCATCTGCCAAAAAAAAGGGTCAATTTTTGGAGGGCTTGTGAAAAGTCATTGCTTGTTGCTTTTACATCCATGTATGGAAGAACCCCGGCAGGCATCTGCCAATAAAAAGAGTAAATTTTTGGAGGGCTTGTGAAAAGTCATTGCTTGTTGCTTTTACATCCATGTATGGAAGAACCCCGGCAGGCATCTGCCAAAAAAAAGGGTCAATTTTTGGAGGGCTTGTGAAAAGTCATTGCTTGTTGCTTTTACATCCATGTATGGAAGAACCCCGGCAGGCATCTGCCAAAAACAGGGTCAATTTTTGGAGGGCTTGTGAAAAGCCATTGCTTCTTGCTTTTACATCAATGTATGGAAGAACCCCGGCAGGCATCTGCCAAAAAAAAGGGTCAATTTTTGGAGGGCTTGTGAAAAGCCATTGCTTGTTGCTTTTACATCCATGTATGGAAGAACCCCGGCAGGCATCTGCCAATAAAAAGGGTCAATTTTTGGAGGGCTTGTCAAAAGCCATTGCTTGTTGCTTTTACATCCATGTATGGAAGAACCCCGGCAGGCATCTGCCAATAAAAAGGGTCAATTTTTGGAGGGCTTGTGAAAAGCCATTGCTTGTTGCTTTTACATCCATGTATGGAAGAACCCCGGCTGGCATCTGCCAATAAAAAGAGTAAATTTTTGGAGGGCTTGTGAAAAGTCATTGCTTGTTGCTTTTACATCCATGTATGGAAGAACCCCGGCAGGCATCTGCCAATAAAAAAGGTCAATTTTTGGAGGGCTTGTCAAAAGCCATTGCTTGTTGCTTTTACATCCATGTATGGAAGAACCCCGGCAGGCATCTGCCAAAAAAAAGGGTCAATTTTTGGAGGGCTTGTGAAAAGTCATTGCTTGTTGCTTTTACATCCATGTATGGAAGAACCCCGGCAGGCATCTGCCAATAAAAAGAGTAAATTTTTGGAGGGCTTGTGAAAAGTCATTGCTTGTTGCTTTTACATCCATGTATGGAAGAACCCCGGCAGGCATCTGCCAAAAAAAAGGGTCAATTTTTGGAGGGCTTGTGAAAAGCCATTGATTGTTGCTTTTACATCAATGTATGGAAGAACCCCGGCAGACCTCTGCCAAAAAAAGCGTCAATTTTTGGAGGGCTTGTGAAAAGTCATTGCTTGTTGAATTTACATCCATGTATGGAAGAACCCCGGCAGGCATCTGCCAATAAAAAGAGTAAATTTTTGGAGGGCTTGTGAAAAGTCATTGCTTGTTGCTTTTACATCCATGTATGGAAGAACCCCGGCAGGCATCTGCCAAAAAAAAGGGTAAATTTTTGGAGGGCTTGTGAAAAGTCATTGCTTGTTGCTTTTACATCCATCTATGGAAGAACCCCGGCAGGCATCTGCCAAAAAAAGTGTCAATTTTTGGAGGGCTTGTGAAAAGCCATTGCTTGTTGCTTTTACATCCATGTATGGAAGAACCCCGGAAGGCATCTGCCAAAAAAAAGGGTCAATTTTTGGAGGGCTTGTGAAAAGTCATTGCTTGTTGCTTTTACATCCATCTATGGAAGAACCCCGGCAGGCATCTGCCAAAAAAAGCGTCAATTTTTGGAGGGCTTGTGAAAAGCCATTGCTTGTTGCTTTTACATCCATGTATGGAAGAACCCCGGCAGGCATCTGCCAATAAAAAGGGTCAATTTTTGGAGGGCTTGTGAAAAGCCATTGCTTGTTGCTTTTACGTCCATGTATTGAAGAACCCCGGCAGGCATCTGCCAAAAAAAGCGTCAATTTTTGTAGGGCTTGTGAAAAGCCATTGCTTGTTGCTTTTACATCCATGTATAGAAGAACCCCGGCAGGCATCTGTCAATAAAAAGGGTCAATTTTTGGAGGGCTTGTGAAAAGCCATTGCTTGTTGCTTTTACATCTATGTATGGAAGAACCCCGGCAGGCATCTGCCAAAAAAAAGGGTCAATTTTTGGAGGGCTTGTGAAAAGTCATTGCTTGTTGCTTTTACATCCATGTATGGAAGAACCCCGGCAGGCATCTGCCAAAAAAAGCGTCAATTTTTGGAGGGCTTGTGAAAAGCCATTGCTTGTTGCTTTTACATCCATGTATGGAAGAACCCCGGCAGGCATCTGCCAAAAAAAGGGTCAATTTTTGGAGGGCTTGTGAAAAGTCATTGCTTGTTGCTTTTACATCCATCAATGGAAGAACCCCGGCAGGCATCTGCCAAAAAAAGCGTACATTTTTGGAGGGCTTGTGAAAAGCCATTGCTTGTTGCTTTTACATCCATGTATGGAAGAACCCCGGCAGGCATCTGCCAAAAAAAGCGTAAATTTTTGGAGGGCTTGTGAAAAGTCATTGCTTGTTGCTTTTACATCCATCTATGGAAGAACCCCGGCAGGCATCTGCCAAAAAAAGCGTAAATTTTTGGAGGGCTTGTTAAAAGTCATTGCTTGTTGCTTTTACATCCATGTATGGAAGAACCCCGGCAGGCATTTGCCAAAAAAAAGGGTCAATTTTTGGAGGGCTTGTGAAAAGCCATTGATTGTTGCTTTTACATCCATGTATGGAAGAACCCCGGCAGGCATCTGCCAAAAAAAGCGTAAATTTTTGGAGGGCTTGTTAAAAGTCATTGCTTGTTGCTTTTACATCCATCTATGGAAGAACCCCGGCAGGCATCTGCCAAAAAAAAGGGTCAATTTTTGGAGGGCTTGTGAAAAGCCATTGATTGTTGCTTTTACATCCATGTATGGAAGAACCCCGGCAGGCATCTGCCAAAAAAAGGGTCAATTTTTGGAGGGCTTGTGAAAAGCCATTGCTTGTTGCTTTTACATCAATGTATGGAAGAACCCCGGCAGACCTCTGCCAAAAAAAGCGTCAATTTTTGGAGGGCTTGTGAAAAGTCATTGCTTGTTGAATTTACATCCATGTATGGAAGAACCCCGGCAGGCATCTGCCAATAAAAAGAGTAAATTTTTGGAGGGCTTGTGAAAAGTCATTGCTTGTTGCTTTTACATCCATGTATGGAAGAACCCCGGCAGGCATCTGCCAAAAAAAAGGGTCAATTTTTGGAGGGCTTGTGAAAAGTCATTGCTTGTTGCTTTTACATCCATCTATGGAAGAACCCCGGCAGGCATCTGCCAAAAAAAGCGTCAATTTTTGGAGGGCTTGTGAAAAGCCATTGCTTGTTGCTTTTACATCCATGTATGGAAGAACCCCGGAAGGCATCTGCCAAAAAAAAGGGTCAATTTTTGGAGGGCTTGTGAAAAGTCATTGCTTGTTGCTTTTACATCCATCTATGGAAGAACCCCGGCAGGCATCTGCCAAAAAAAGCGTCAATTTTTGGAGGGCTTGTGAAAAGCCATTGCTTGTTGCTTTTACATCCATGTATGGAAGAACCCCGGCAGGCATCTGCCAATAAAAAGGGTAAATTTTTGGAGGGCTTGTGAAAAGCCATTGCTTGTTGCTTTTACGTCCATGTATGGAAGAACCCCGGCAGGCATCTGCCAAAAAAAGCGTCAATTTTTGGAGGGCTTGTGAAAAGTCATTGCTTGTTGAATTTACATCCATGTATGGAAGAACCCCGGCAGGCATCTGCCAATAAAAAGAGTAAATTTTTGGAGGGCTTGTGAAAAGTCATTGCTTGTTGCTTTTACATCCATGTATGGAAGAACCCCGGCAGGCATCTGCCAATAAAAAGAGCAAATTTTTGGAGGGCTTGTGAAAAGCCATTGCTTGTTGCTTTTACATCCATGTATGGAAGAACCCCGGCAGGCAACTGCCAATAAAAAGAGTAAATTTTTGGAGGGCTTGTGAAAAGTCATTGCTTGTTGCTTTTACATCCATGTATGGAAGAACCCCGGCAGGCATCTGCCAATAAAAAGAGTAAATTTTTGGAGGGCTTGTGAAAAGTCATTGCTTGTTGCTTTTACATCCATGTATGGAAGAACCCCGGCAGGCATCTGCCAAAAAAAAGGGTCAATTTTTGGAGGGCTTGTGAAAAGCCATTGCTTGTTGCTTTTACATCAATGTATGGAAGAACCCCGGCAGACCTCTGCCAAAAAAAGTGTCAATTTTTGGAGGGCTTGTGAAAAGCCATTGCTTGTTGCTTTTACATCCATGTATGGAAGAACCCCGGCAGGCATCTGCCAAAAAAAAGGGTCAATTTTTGGAGGGCTTGTGAAAAGCCATTGCTTGTTGCTTTTACATCCATCTATGGAAGAACCCCGGCAGACATCTGCCAAAAAAAGCGTCAATTTTTGGAGGGCTTGTGAAAAGTCATTGCTTGTTGCTTTTACATCCATGTATGGAAGAACCCCGGCAGACATCTGCCAATAAAAAGAGTAAATTTTTGGAGGGTTTGTGAAAAGTCATTGCTTGTTGCTTTTACATCCATGTATGGAAGAACCCCGGCAGGCATCTGCCAAAAAAAAGGGTAAATTTTTGGAGGGCTTGTGAAAAGTCATTGCTTGTTGCTTTTACATCCATGTATGGAAGAACCCCGGCAGGCATCTGCCAAAAAAAAGGGTCAATTTTTGGAGGGCTTGTGAAAAGCCATTGCTTCTTGCTTTTACATCAATGTATGGAAGAACCCCGGCAGGCATCTGCCAAAAAAAGCGTCAATTTTTGGAGGGCTTGTAAAAAGCCATTGCTTGTTGCTTTTACATCCATGTATGGAAGAACCCCGGCAGGCATCTGCCAAAAAAAGCGTCAATTTTTGGAGGGCTTGTAAAAAGCCATTGCTTGTTGCTTTTACATCCATGTATGGAAGAACCCCGGCAGGCATCTGCCAAAAAAAGCGTAAATTTTTTTAGGGCTTGTGAAAAGCCATTGCTTGTTGCTTTTACATCCATGTATGGAAGAACCCCGGCAGGCATCTGCCAAAAAAAGCGTCAATTTTTGGAGGGCTTGTGAAAAGCCATTGCTTGTTGCTTTTACATCCATGTATGGAAGAACCCCGGCAGGTATCTGCCAATAAAAAGAGTAAATTTTAGGAGGGCTTTTGAAAAGTCATTGCTTGTTGCTTTTACATCCATCTATGGAAGAACCCCGGCAGGCATCTGCCAAAAAAAGCGTACATTTTTGTAGGGCTTGTGAAAAGCCATTGCTTGTTGCTTTTACATCCATGTATGGAAGAACCCCGGCAGGCATCTGCCAAAAAAAAGGGTCAATTTTTGGAGGGCTTGTGAAAAGCCATTGATTGTTGCTTTTACATCCATGTATGGAAGAACCCCGGCAGGCATCTGCCAAAAAAAGGGTCAATTTTTGGAGGGCTTGTGAAAAGTCATTGCTTGTTGAATTTACATCCATGTATGGAAGAACCCCGGCAGGCATCTGCCAATAAAAAGAGTAAATTTTTGGAGGGCTTGTGAAAAGTCATTGCTTGTTGCTTTTACATCCATGTATGGAAGAACCCCGGCAGGCATCTGCCAATAAAAAGAGTACATTTTTGGAGGGCTTGTGAAAAGCCATTGCTTGTTGCTTTTACATCCATGTATGGAAGAACCCCGGCAGGCAACTGCCAATAAAAAGAGTACATTTTTGGAGGGCTTGTGAAAAGTCATTGCTTGTTGCTTTTACATCCATGTATGGAAGAACCCTGGCAGGCATCTGCCAAAAAAAGCGTCAATTTTTTTAGGGCTTGTGAAAAGCCATTGCTTGTTGCTTTTACATCCATGTATGGAAGAACCCCGGCAGGCATCTGCCAATAAAAAGGGGTCAATTTTTGGAGGGCTTGTGAAAAGCCATTGCTTGTTGCTTTTACATCCATGTATGGAAGAACCCCGGCAGGCATCTGCCAAAAAAAAGGGGAAATTTTTGAAGGGCTTGTGAAAAGCCATTGCTTGTTGCTTTTACATCCATGTATGGAAGAACCCCGGCAGGCATCTGCCAAAAAAATCGTCAATTTTTGGAGGGCTTGTGAAAAGCCATTGTTTGTTGCTTTTACATCCATGTATGGAAGAACCCCGGCAGGCATCTGCCAAAAAAAAGGGTCAATTTTTGGAGGGCTTGTGAAAAGCCATTGCTTGTTGCTTTTACATCCATGTATGGAAGAACCCCGGCAGGCATCTGCCAATAAAAAGGGTCAATTTTTGGAGGGCTTGTCAAAAGCCATTGCTTGTTGCTTTTACATCCATGTATGGAAGAACCCCGGCAGGCATCTGCCAATAAAAAGGGTCAATTTTTGGAGGGCTTGTGAAAAGCCATTGCTTGTTGCTTTTACATCCATGTATGGAAGAACCCCGGCAGGCATCTGCCAATAAAAAGAGTAAATTTTTGGAGGGCTTGTGAAAAGTCATTGCTTGTTGCTTTTACATCCATGTATGGAAGAACCCCGGCAGGCATCTGCCAAAAAAAGCGTCAATTTTTTTAGGGCTTGTGAAAAGCCATTGCTTGTTGCTTTTACATCCATGTATGGAAGAACCCCGGCAGGCATCTGCCAAAAAAAAGGGTACATTTTTGAAGGGCTTGTGAAAAGCCATTGCTTGTTGCTTTTACATCCATGTATGGAAGAACCCCGGCAGGCATCTGCCAAAAAAAAAGGGTAAATTTTTGGAGGGCTTGTGAAAAGCCATTGCTTGTTGCTTTTACATCCATGTATGGAAGAACCCCGGCAGGCATCTGCCAATAAAAAGGGTCAATTTTTGGAGGGCTTGTCAAAAGCCATTGCTTGTTGCTTTTACATCCATGTATGGAAGAACCCCGGCAGGCATCTGCCAATAAAAAGGGTAAATTTTTGGAGGGCTTGTGAAAAGCCATTGCTTGTTGCTTTTACATCCATGTATGGAAGAACCCCGGCAGGCATCTGCCAAAAAAAAGAGTAAATTTTTGGAGGGCTTGTGAAAAGCCATTGCTTGTTGCTTTTACATCCATGTATGGAAGAACCCCGGCAGGCATCTGCCAAAAAAAGCGTCAATTTTTGGAGGGCTTGTGAAAAGCCATTGCTTGTTGCTTTTACATCCATGTATGGAAGAACCCCGGCAGGCATCTGCCAAAAAAAGCGTAATTTTTTTTTAGGGCTTGTGAAAAGCCATTGCTTGTTGCTTTTACATCCATCTATGGAAGAACCCCGGCAGGCATCTGCCAAAAAAAGCGTCAATTTTTGGAGGGCTTGTGAAAAGCCATTGCTTGTTTCTTTTACATCCATGTATGGAAGAACCCCGGCAGGTATCTGCCAATAAAAAGAGTAAATTTTAGGAGGGCTTTTGAAAAGTCATTGCTTGTTGCTTTTACATCCATCTATGGAAGAACCCCGGCAGGCATCTGCCAAAAAAAGCGTACATTTTTGTAGGGCTTGTGAAAAGTCATTGCTTGTTGCTTTTACATCCATGTATGGAAGAACCCCGGCAGGCATCTGCCAAAAAAAAGGGTCAATTTTTGGAGGGCTTGTGAAAAGCCATTGCTTCTTGCTTTTACATCAATGTATGGAAGAACCCCGGCAGGCATCTGCCAATAAAAAGAGTAAATTTTTGGAGGGCTTGTGAAAAGCCATTGCTTGTTGCTTTTACATCCATGTATGGAAGAACCCCGGCAGGCAACTGCCAATAAAAAGAGTACATTTTTGGAGGGCTTGTGAAAAGTCATTGCTTGTTGCTTTTACATCCATGTATGGAAGAACCCTGGCAGGCATCTGCCAAAAAAAGCGTCAATTTTTTTAGGGCTTGTGAAAAGCCATTGCTTGTTGCTTTTACATCCATGTATGGAAGAACCCCGGCAGGCATCTGCCAATAAAAAGGGTCAATTTTTGGAGGGCTTGTGAAAAGCCATTGCTTGTTGCTTTTACATCCATGTATGGAAGAACCCCGGCAGGCATCTGCCAAAAAAAAGGGTACATTTTTGAAGGGCTTGTGAAAAGCCATTGCTTGTTGCTTTTACATCCATGTATGGAAGAACCCCGGCAGGCATCTGCCAAAAAAATCGTCAATTTTTGGAGGGCTTGTGAAAAGCCATTGTTTGTTGCTTTTACATCCATGTATGGAAGAACCCCGGCAGGCATCTGCCAAAAAAAAGGGTCAATTTTTGGAGGGCTTGTGAAAAGCCATTGCTTGTTGCTTTTACATCCATGTATGGAAGAACCCCGGCAGGCATCTGCCAATAAAAAGGGTCAATTTTTGGAGGGCTTGTCAAAAGCCATTGCTTGTTGCTTTTACATCCATGTATGGAAGAACCCCGGCAGGCATCTGCCAATAAAAAGGGTAAATTTTTGGAGGGCTTGTGAAAAGCCATTGCTTGTTGCTTTTACATCCATGTATGGAAGAACCCCGGCAGGCATCTGCCAATAAAAAGAGTAAATTTTTGGAGGGCTTGTGAAAAGTCATTGCTTGTTGCTTTTACATCCATGTATGGAAGAACCCCGGCAGGCATCTGCCAAAAAAAGCGTCAATTTTTTTAGGGCTTGTGAAAAGCCATTGCTTGTTGCTTTTACATCCATGTATGGAAGAACCCCGGCAGGCATCTGCCAAAAAAAAGGGTACATTTTTGAAGGGCTTGTGAAAAGCCATTGCTTGTTGCTTTTACATCCATGTATGGAAGAACCCCGGCAGGCATCTGCCAAAAAAAAGGGTCAATTTTTGGAGGGCTTGTGAAAAGCCATTGCTTGTTGCTTTTACATCCATGTATGGAAGAACCCCGGCAGGCATCTGCCAATAAAAAGGGTCAATTTTTGGAGGGCTTGTCAAAAGCCATTGCTTGTTGCTTTTACATCCATGTATGGAAGAACCCCGGCAGGCATCTGCCAATAAAAAGGGTAAATTTTTGGAGGGCTTGTGAAAAGCCATTGCTTGTTGCTTTTACATCCATGTATGGAAGAACCCCGGCAGGCATCTGCCAAAAAAAAGAGTAAATTTTTGGAGGGCTTGTGAAAAGCCATTGCTTGTTGCTTTTACATCCATGTATGGAAGAACCCCGGCAGGCATCTGCCAAAAAAAGCGTCAATTTTTGGAGGGCTTGTGAAAAGCCATTGCTTGTTGCTTTTACATCCATGTATGGAAGAACCCCGGCAGGCATCTGCCAATAAAAAGGGTCAATTTTTGGAGGGCTTGTGAAAAGCCATTGCTTGTTGCTTTTACATCCATGTATGGAAGAACCCCGGCAGGCATCTGCCAAAAAAAAGGGGAAATTTTTGAAGGGCTTGTGAAAAGCCATTGCTTGTTGCTTTTACATCCATGTATGGAAGAACCCCGGCAGGCATCTGCCAAAAAAATCGTCAATTTTTGGAGGGCTTGTGAAAAGCCATTGTTTGTTGCTTTTACATCCATGTATGGAAGAACCCCGGCAGGCATCTGCCAAAAAAAAGGGTCAATTTTTGGAGGGCTTGTGAAAAGCCATTGCTTGTTGCTTTTACATCCATGTATGGAAGAACCCCGGCAGGCATCTGCCAATAAAAAGGGTCAATTTTTGGAGGGCTTGTGAAAAGCCATTGCTTGTTGCTTTTACATCCATGTATGGAAGAACCCCGGCAGGCATCTGCCAAAAAAAAGGGGAAATTTTTGAAGGGCTTGTGAAAAGCCATTGCTTGTTTCTTTTACATCCATGTATGGAAGAACCCCGGCAGGCATCTGCCAAAAAAATCGTCAATTTTTGGAGGGCTTGTGAAAAGCCATTGTTTGTTGCTTTTACATCCATGTATGGAAGAACCCCGGCAGGCATCTGCCAAAAAAAAGGGTAAATTTTTGGAGGGCTTGTGAAAAGCCATTGCTTGTTGCTTTTACATCCATGTATGGAAGAACCCCGGCAGGCATCTGCCAATAAAAAGGGTCAATTTTTGGAGGGCTTGTCAAAAGCCATTGCTTGTTGCTTTTACATCCATGTATGGAAGAACCCCGGCAGGCATCTGCCAATAAAAAGGGTCAATTTTTGGAGGGCTTGTGAAAAGCCATTGCTTGTTGCTTTTACATCCATGTATGGAAGAACCCCGGCAGGCATCTGCCAATAAAAAGAGTAAATTTTTGGAGGGCTTGTGAAAAGTCATTGCTTGTTGCTTTTACATCCATGTATGGAAGAACCCCGGCAGGCATCTGCCAAAAAAAGCGTCAATTTTTTTAGGGCTTGTGAAAAGCCATTGCTTGTTGCTTTTACATCCAAGTATGGAAGAACCCCGGCAGGCATCTGCCAAAAAAAAGGGTACATTTTTGAAGGGCTTGTGAAAAGCCATTGCTTGTTGCTTTTACATCCATGTATGGAAGAACCCCGGCAGGCATCTGCCAATAAAAAGGGTCAATTTTTGGAGGGCTTGTCAAAAGCCATTGCTTGTTGCTTTTACATCCATGTATGGAAGAACCCCGGCAGGCATCTGCCAATAAAAAGGGTAAATTTTTGGAGGGCTTGTGAAAAGCCATTGCTTGTTGCTTTTACATCCATGTATGGAAGAACCCCGGCAGGCATCTGCCAAAAAAAAGAGTAAATTTTTGGAGGGCTTGTGAAAAGCCATTGCTTGTTGCTTTTACATCCATGTATGGAAGAACCCCGGCAGGCATCTGCCAAAAAAAGCGTCAATTTTTGGAGGGCTTGTGAAAAGCCATTGCTTGTTGCTTTTACATCCATGTATGGAAGAACCCCGGCAGGCATCTGCCAAAAAAAGCGTAATTTTTTTTTAGGGCTTGTGAAAAGCCATTGCTTGTTGCTTTTACATCCATCTATGGAAGAACCCCGGCAGGCATCTGCCAAAAAAAGCGTCAATTTTTGGAGGGCTTGTGAAAAGCCATTGCTTGTTTCTTTTACATCCATGTATGGAAGAACCCCGGCAGGTATCTGCCAATAAAAAGAGTAAATTTTAGGAGGGCTTTTGAAAAGTCATTGCTTGTTGCTTTTACATCCATCTATGGAAGAACCCCGGCAGGCATCTGCCAAAAAAAGCGTACATTTTTGTAGGGCTTGTGAAAAGTCATTGCTTGTTGCTTTTACATCCATGTATGGAAGAACCCCGGCAGGCATCTGCCAAAAAAAAGGGTCAATTTTTGGAGGGCTTGTGAAAAGCCATTGCTTCTTGCTTTTACATCAATGTATGGAAGAACCCCGGCAGGCATCTGCCAATAAAAAGAGTAAATTTTTGGAGGGCTTGTGAAAAGCCATTGCTTGTTGCTTTTACATCCATGTATGGAAGAACCCCGGCAGGCAACTGCCAATAAAAAGAGTACATTTTTGGAGGGCTTGTGAAAAGTCATTGCTTGTTGCTTTTACATCCATGTATGGAAGAACCCTGGCAGGCATCTGCCAAAAAAAGCGTCAATTTTTTTAGGGCTTGTGAAAAGCCATTGCTTGTTGCTTTTACATCCATGTATGGAAGAACCCCGGCAGGCATCTGCCAATAAAAAGGGTCAATTTTTGGAGGGCTTGTGAAAAGCCATTGCTTGTTGCTTTTACATCCATGTATGGAAGAACCCCGGCAGGCATCTGCCAAAAAAAAGGGTAAATTTTTGAAGGGCTTGTGAAAAGCCATTGCTTGTTGCTTTTACATCCATGTATGGAAGAACCCCGGCAGGCATCTGCCAAAAAAATCGTCAATTTTTGGAGGGCTTGTGAAAAGCCATTGTTTGTTGCTTTTACATCCATGTATGGAAGAACCCCGGCAGGCATCTGCCAAAAAAAAGGGTCAATTTTTGGAGGGCTTGTGAAAAGCCATTGCTTGTTGCTTTTACATCCATGTATGGAAGAACCCCGGCAGGCATCTGCCAATAAAAAGGGTCAATTTTTGGAGGGCTTGTCAAAAGCCATTGCTTGTTGCTTTTACATCCATGTATGGAAGAACCCCGGCAGGCATCTGCCAATAAAAAGGGTCAATTTTTGGAGGGCTTGTGAAAAGCCATTGCTTGTTGCTTTTACATCCATGTATGGAAGAACCCCGGCAGGCATCTGCCAATAAAAAGAGTAAATTTTTGGAGGGCTTGTGAAAAGTCATTGCTTGTTGCTTTTACATCCATGTATGGAAGAACCCCGGCAGGCATCTGCCAAAAAAAGCGTCAATTTTTTTAGGGCTTGTGAAAAGCCATTGCTTGTTGCTTTTACATCCATGTATGGAAGAACCCCGGCAGGCATCTGCCAAAAAAAAGGGTACATTTTTGGAGGGCTTGTGAAAAGCCATTGCTTGTTGCTTTTACATCCATGTATGGAAGAACCCCGGCAGGCATCTGCCAATAAAAAGGGTCAATTTTTGGAGGGCTTGTCAAAAGCCATTGCTTGTTGCTTTTACATCCATGTATGGAAGAACCCCGGCAGGCATCTGCCAATAAAAAGAGTAAATTTTTGGAGGGCTTGTGAAAAGTCATTGCTTGTTGCTTTTACATCCATGTATGGAAGAACCCCGGCAGGCATCTGCCAAAAAAAGCGTCAATTTTTTTAGGGCTTGTGAAAAGCCATTGCTTGTTGCTTTTACATCCATGTATGGAAGAACCCCGGCAGGCATCTGCCAAAAAAAAGGGTCAATTTTTGGAGGGCTTGTGAAAAGCCATTGCTTGTTGCTTTTACATCCATGTATGGAAGAACCCCGGCAGGCATCTGCCAATAAAAAGGGTCAATTTTTGGAGGGCTTGTCAAAAGCCATTGCTTGTTGCTTTTACATCCATGTATGGAAGAACCCCGGCAGGCATCTGCCAATAAAAAGGGTAAATTTTTGGAGGGCTTGTGAAAAGCCATTGCTTGTTGCTTTTACATCCATGTATGGAAGAACCCCGGCAGGCATCTGCCAAAAAAAAGAGTAAATTTTTGGAGGGCTTGTGAAAAGCCATTGCTTGTTGCTTTTACATCCATGTATGGAAGAACCCCGCCAGGCATCTGCCAAAAAAAGCGTCAATTTTTGGAGGGCTTGTGAAAAGCCATTGCTTGTTGCTTTTACATCCATGTATGGAAGAACCCCGGCAGGCATCTGCCAAAAAAAGCGTAATTTTTTTTTAGGGCTTGTGAAAAGCCATTGCTTGTTGCTTTTACATCCATCTATGGAAGAACCCCGGCAGGCATCTGCCAAAAAAAGCGTCAATTTTTGGAGGGCTTGTGAAAAGCCATTGCTTGTTTCTTTTACATCCATGTATGGAAGAACCCCGGCAGGTATCTGCCAATAAAAAGAGTAAATTTTTGGAGGGCTTGTGAAAAGTCATTGCTTGTTGCTTTTACATCCATCTATGGAAGAACCCCGGCAGGCATCTGCCAAAAAAAAGGGTCAATTTTTGGAGGGCTTGTGAAAAGCCATTGCTTGTTGCTTTTACATCCATGTATGGAAGAACCCCGGCAGGCATCTGCCAATAAAAAGGGTCAATTTTTGGAGGGCTTGTCAAAAGCCATTGCTTGTTGCTTTTACATCCATGTATGGAAGAACCCCGGCAGGCATCTGCCAATAAAAAGGGTAAATTTTTGGAGGGCTTGTGAAAAGCCATTGCTTGTTGCTTTTACATCCATGTATGGAAGAACCCCGGCAGGCATCTGCCAATAAAAAGAGTAAATTTTTGGAGGGCTTGTGAAAAGTCATTGCTTGTTGCTTTTACATCCATGTATGGAAGAACCCCGGCAGGCATCTGCCAAAAAAAGCGTCAATTTTTTTAGGGCTTGTGAAAAGCCATTGCTTGTTGCTTTTACATCCATGTATGGAAGAACCCCGGCAGGCATCTGCCAAAAAAAAGGGTACATTTTTGAAGGGCTTGTGAAAAGCCATTGCTTGTTGCTTTTACATCCATGTATGGAAGAACCCCGGCAGGCATCTGCCAAAAAAAAGGGTCAATTTTTGGAGGGCTTGTGAAAAGCCATTGCTTGTTGCTTTTACATCCATGTATGGAAGAACCCCGGCAGGCATCTGCCAATAAAAAGGGTCAATTTTTGGAGGGCTTGTCAAAAGCCATTGCTTGTTGCTTTTACATCCATGTATGGAAGAACCCCGGCAGGCATCTGCCAATAAAAAGGGTAAATTTTTGGAGGGCTTGTGAAAAGCCATTGCTTGTTGCTTTTACATCCATGTATGGAAGAACCCCGGCAGGCATCTGCCAAAAAAAAGAGTAAATTTTTGGAGGGCTTGTGAAAAGCCATTGCTTGTTGCTTTTACATCCATGTATGGAAGAACCCCGGCAGGCATCTGCCAAAAAAAGCGTCAATTTTTGGAGGGCTTGTGAAAAGCCATTGCTTGTTGCTTTTACATCCATGTATGGAAGAACCCCGGCAGGCATCTGCCAAAAAAATCGTCAATTTTTGGAGGGCTTGTGAAAAGCCATTGTTTGTTGCTTTTACATCCATGTATGGAAGAACCCCGGCAGGCATCTGCCAAAAAAAAGGGTCAATTTTTGGAGGGCTTGTGAAAAGCCATTGCTTGTTGCTTTTACATCCATGTATGGAAGAACCCCGGCAGGCATCTGCCAATAAAAAGGGTCAATTTTTGGAGGGCTTGTCAAAAGCCATTGCTTGTTGCTTTTACATCCATGTATGGAAGAACCCCGGCAGGCATCTGCCAATAAAAAGGGTCAATTTTTGGAGGGCTTGTGAAAAGCCATTGCTTGTTGCTTTTACATCCATGTATGGAAGAACCCCGGCAGGCATCTGCCAATAAAAAGAGTAAATTTTTGGAGGGCTTGTGAAAAGTCATTGCTTGTTGCTTTTACATCCATGTATGGAAGAACCCCGGCAGGCATCTGCCAAAAAAAGCATCAATTTTTTTAGGGCCTGTGAAAAGCCATTGCTTGTTGCTTTTACATCCATGTATGGAAGAACCCCGGCAGGCATCTGCCAAAAAAAAGGGTACATTTTTGAAGGGCTTGTGAAAAGCCATTGCTTGTTGCTTTTACATCCATGTATGGAAGAACCCCGGCAGGCATCTGCCAATAAAAAGGGTCAATTTTTGGAGGGCTTGTCAAAAGCCATTGCTTGTTGCTTTTACATCCATGTATGGAAGAACCCCGGCAGGCATCTGCCAATAAAAAGGGTAAATTTTTGGAGGGCTTGTGAAAAGCCATTGCTTGTTGCTTTTACATCCATGTATGGAAGAACCCCGGCAGGCATCTGCCAAAAAAAAGAGTAAATTTTTGGAGGGCTTGTGAAAAGCCATTGCTTGTTGCTTTTACATCCATGTATGGAAGAACCCCGGCAGGCATCTGCCAAAAAAAGCGTCAATTTTTGGAGGGCTTGTGAAAAGCCATTGCTTGTTGCTTTTACATCCATGTATGGAAGAACCCCGGCAGGCATCTGCCAAAAAAAGCGTCATTTTTTTTTAGGGCTTGTGAAAAGCCATTGCTTGTTGCTTTTACATCCATCTATGGAAGAACCCCGGCAGGCATCTGCCAAAAAAAGCGTCAATTTTTGGAGGGCTTGTGAAAAGCCATTGCTTGTTTCTTTTACATCCATGTATGGAAGAACCCCGGCAGGTATCTGCCAATAAAAAGAGTAAATTTTAGGAGGGCTTTTGAAAAGTCATTGCTTGTTGCTTTTACATCCATCTATGGAAGAACCCCGGCAGGCATCTGCCAAAAAAAGCGTACATTTTTGTAGGGCTTGTGAAAAGTCATTGCTTGTTGCTTTTACATCCATGTATGGAAGAACCCCGGCAGGCATCTGCCAAAAAAAAGGGTCAATTTTTGGAGGGCTTGTGAAAAGCCATTGCTTCTTGCTTTTACATCCATGTATGGAAGAACCCCGGCAGGCATCTGCCAATAAAAAGAGTAAATTTTTGGAGGGCTTGTGAAAAGCCATTGCTTGTTGCTTTTACATCCATGTATGGAAGAACCCCGGCAGGCAACTGCCAATAAAAAGAGTACATTTTTGGAGGGCTTGTGAAAAGTCATTGCTTGTTGCTTTTACATCCATGTATGGAAGAACCCTGGCAGGCATCTGCCAAAAAAAGCGTCAATTTTTTTAGGGCTTGTGAAAAGCCATTGCTTGTTGCTTTTACATCCATGTATGGAAGAACCCCGGCAGGCATCTGCCAATAAAAAGGGTCAATTTTTGGAGGGCTTGTGAAAAGCCATTGCTTGTTGCTTTTACATCCATGTATGGAAGAACCCCGGCAGGCATCTGCCAAAAAAAAGGGTAAATTTTTGAAGGGCTTGTGAAAAGCCATTGCTTGTTGCTTTTACATCCATGTATGGAAGAACCCCGGCAGGCATCTGCCAAAAAAATCGTCAATTTTTGGAGGGCTTGTGAAAAGCCATTGTTTGTTGCTTTTACATCCATGTATGGAAGAACCCCGGCAGGCATCTGCCAAAAAAAAGGGTCAATTTTTGGAGGGCTTGTGAAAAGCCATTGCTTGTTGCTTTTACATCCATGTATGGAAGAACCCCGGCAGGCATCTGCCAATAAAAAGGGTCAATTTTTGGAGGGCTTGTCAAAAGCCATTGCTTGTTGCTTTTACATCCATGTATGGAAGAACCCCGGCAGGCATCTGCCAATAAAAAGGGTCAATTTTTGGAGGGCTTGTGAAAAGCCATTGCTTGTTGCTTTTACATCCATGTATGGAAGAACCCCGGCAGGCATCTGCCAATAAAAAGAGTAAATTTTTGGAGGGCTTGTGAAAAGTCATTGCTTGTTGCTTTTACATCCATGTATGGAAGAACCCCGGCAGGCATCTGCCAAAAAAAGCGTCAATTTTTTTAGGGCTTGTGAAAAGCCATTGCTTGTTGCTTTTACATCCATGTATGGAAGAACCCCGGCAGGCATCTGCCAAAAAAAAGGGTACATTTTTGGAGGGCTTGTGAAAAGCCATTGCTTGTTGCTTTTACATCCATGTATGGAAGAACCCCGGCAGGCATCTGCCAATAAAAAGGGTCAATTTTTGGAGGGCTTGTCAAAAGCCATTGCTTGTTGCTTTTACATCCATGTATGGAAGAACCCCGGCAGGCATCTGCCAATAAAAAGAGTAAATTTTTGGAGGGCTTGTGAAAAGTCATTGCTTGTTGCTTTTACATCCATGTATGGAAGAACCCCGGCAGGCATCTGCCAAAAAAAGCGTCAATTTTTTTAGGGCTTGTGAAAAGCCATTGCTTGTTGCTTTTACATCCATGTATGGAAGAACCCCGGCAGGCATCTGCCAAAAAAAAGGGTCAATTTTTGGAGGGCTTGTGAAAAGCCATTGCTTGTTGCTTTTACATCCATGTATGGAAGAACCCCGGCAGGCATCTGCCAATAAAAAGGGTCAATTTTTGGAGGGCTTGTCAAAAGCCATTGCTTGTTGCTTTTACATCCATGTATGGAAGAACCCCGGCAGGCATCTGCCAATAAAAAGGGTAAATTTTTGGAGGGCTTGTGAAAAGCCATTGCTTGTTGCTTTTACATCCATGTATGGAAGAACCCCGGCAGGCATCTGCCAAAAAAAAGAGTAAATTTTTGGAGGGCTTGTGAAAAGCCATTGCTTGTTGCTTTTACATCCATGTATGGAAGAACCCCGGCAGGCATCTGCCAAAAAAAGCGTCAATTTTTGGAGGGCTTGTGAAAAGCCATTGCTTGTTGCTTTTACATCCATGTATGGAAGAACCCCGGCAGGCATCTGCCAAAAAAAGCGTAATTTTTTTTTAGGGCTTGTGAAAAGCCATTGCTTGTTGCTTTTACATCCATCTATGGAAGAACCCCGGCAGGCATCTGCCAAAAAAAGCGTCAATTTTTGGAGGGCTTGTGAAAAGCCATTGCTTGTTTCTTTTACATCCATGTATGGAAGAACCCCGGCAGGTATCTGCCAATAAAAAGAGTAAATTTTTGGAGGGCTTGTGAAAAGTCATTGCTTGTTGCTTTTACATCCATCTATGGAAGAACCCCGGCAGGCATCTGCCAAAAAAAGCGTACATTTTTGTAGGGCTTGTGAAAAGTCATTGCTTGTTGCTTTTACATCCATGTATGGAAGAACCCCGGCAGGCATCTGCCAAAAAAAAGGGTCAATTTTTGGAGGGCTTGTGAAAAGCCATTGCTTCTTGCTTTTACATCAATGTATGGAAGAACCCCGGCAGGCATCTGCCAAAAAAATCGTCAATTTTTGGAGGGCTTGTGAAAAGCCATTGTTTGTTGCTTTTACATCCATGTATGGAAGAACCCCGGCAGGCATCTGCCAAAAAAAAGGGGAAATTTTTGAAGGGCTTGTGAAAAGCCATTGCTTGTTGCTTTTACATCCATGTATGGAAGAACCCCGGCAGGCATCTGCCAAAAAAATCGTCAATTTTTGGAGGGCTTGTGAAAAGCCATTGTTTGTTGCTTTTACATCCATGTATGGAAGAACCCCGGCAGGCATCTGCCAAAAAAAAGGGTCAATTTTTGGAGGGCTTGTGAAAAGCCATTGCTTGTTGCTTTTACATCCATGTATGGAAGAACCCCGGCAGGCATCTGCCAATAAAAAGGGTCAATTTTTGGAGGGCTTGTGAAAAGCCATTGCTTGTTGCTTTTACATCCATGTATGGAAGAACCCCGGCAGGCATCTGCCAAAAAAAAGGGGAAATTTTTGAAGGGCTTGTGAAAAGCCATTGCTTGTTGCTTTTACATCCATGTATGGAAGAACCCCGGCAGGCATCTGCCAAAAAAATCGTCAATTTTTGGAGGGCTTGTGAAAAGCCATTGTTTGTTGCTTTTACATCCATGTATGGAAGAACCCCGGCAGGCATCTGCCAATAAAAAGGGTCAATTTTTGGAGGGCTTGTGAAAAGCCATTGCTTGTTGCTTTTACATCCATGTATGGAAGAACCCCGGCAGGCATCTGCCAATAAAAAGAGTAAATTTTTGGAGGGCTTGTGAAAAGTCATTGCTTGTTGCTTTTACATCCATGTATGGAAGAACCCCGGCAGGCATCTGCCAAAAAAAGCGTCAATTTTTTTAGGGCTTGTGAAAAGCCATTGCTTGTTGCTTTTACATCCATGTATGGAAGAACCCCGGCAGGCATCTGCCAAAAAAAAGGGTACATTTTTGAAGGGCTTGTGAAAAGCCATTGCTTGTTGCTTTTACATCCATGTATGGAAGAACCCCGGCAGGCATCTGCCAAAAAAAAAGGGTCAATTTTTGGAGGGCTTGTGAAAAGCCATTGCTTGTTGCTTTTACATCCATGTATGGAAGAACCCCGGCAGGCATCTGCCAATAAAAAGGGTCAATTTTTGGAGGGCTTGTGAAAAGCCATTGCTTGTTGCTTTTACATCCATCTATGGAAGAACCCCGGCAGGCATCTGCCAAAAAAAAGAGTAAATTTTTGGAGGGCTTGTGAAAAGCCATTGCTTGTTGCTTTTACATCCATGTATGGAAGAACCCCGGCAGGCATCTGCCAAAAAAAGCGTCAATTTTTGGAGGGCTTGTGAAAAGCCATTGCTTGTTGCTTTTACATCCATGTATGGAAGAACCCCGGCAGGCATCTGCCAAAAAAAGCGTAATTTTTTTTTAGGGCTTGTGAAAAGCCATTGCTTGTTGCTTTTACATCCATCTATGGAAGAACCCCGGCAGGCATCTGCCAAAAAAAGCGTCAATTTTTGGAGGGCTTGTGAAAAGCCATTGCTTGTTTCTTTTACATCCATGTATGGAAGAACCCCGGCAGGTATCTGCCAATAAAAAGAGTAAATTTTAGGAGGGCTTTTGAAAAATCATTGCTTGTTGCTTTTACATCCATCTATGGAAGAACCCCGGCAGGCATCTGCCAAAAAAAGCGTACATTTTTGTAGGGCTTGTGAAAAGTCATTGCTTGTTGCTTTTACATCCATGTATGGAAGAACCCCGGCAGGCATCTGCCAAAAAAAAGGGTCAATTTTTGGAGGGCTTGTGAAAAGCCATTGCTTCTTGCTTTTACATCAATGTATGGAAGAACCCCGGCAGGCATCTGCCAATAAAAAGAGTAAATTTTTGGAGGGCTTGTGAAAAGCCATTGCTTGTTGCTTTTACATCCATGTATGGAAGAACCCCGGCAGGCAACTGCCAATAAAAAGAGTACATTTTTGGAGGGCTTGTGAAAAGTCATTGCTTGTTGCTTTTACATCCATGTATGGAAGAACCCTGGCAGGCATCTGCCAAAAAAAGCGTCAATTTTTTTAGGGCTTGTGAAAAGCCATTGCTTGTTGCTTTTACATCCATGTATGGAAGAACCCCGGCAGGCATCTGCCAATAAAAAGGGTCAATTTTTGGAGGGCTTGTGAAAAGCCATTGCTTGTTGCTTTTACATCCATGTATGGAAGAACCGCGGCAGGCATCTGCCAAAAAAAAGGGTAAATTTTTGAAGGGCTTGTGAAAAGCCATTGCTTGTTGCTTTTACATCCATGTATGGAAGAACCCCGGCAGGCATCTGCCAAAAAAATCGTCAATTTTTGGAGGGCTTGTGAAAAGCCATTGTTTGTTGCTTTTACATCCATGTATGGAAGAACCCCGGCAGGCATCTGCCAAAAAAAAGGGTCAATTTTTGGAGGGCTTGTGAAAAGCCATTGCTTGTTGCTTTTACATCCATGTATGGAAGAACCCCGGCAGGCATCTGCCAATAAAAAGGGTCAATTTTTGGAGGGCTTGTCAAAAGCCATTGCTTGTTGCTTTTACATCCATGTATGGAAGAACCCCGGCAGGCATCTGCCAATAAAAAGGGTCAATTTTTGGAGGGCTTGTGAAAAGCCATTGCTTGTTGCTTTTACATCCATGTATGGAAGAACCCCGGCAGGCATCTGCCAATAAAAAGAGTAAATTTTTGGAGGGCTTGTGAAAAGTCATTGCTTGTTGCTTTTACATCCATGTATGGAAGAACCCCGGCAGGCATCTGCCAAAAAAAGCGTCAATTTTTTTAGGGCTTGTGAAAAGCCATTGCTTGTTGCTTTTACATCCATGTATGGAAGAACCCCGGCAGGCATCTGCCAAAAAAAAGGGTACATTTTTGGAGGGCTTGTGAAAAGCCATTGCTTGTTGCTTTTACATCCATGTATGGAAGAACCCCGGCAGGCATCTGCCAATAAAAAGGGTCAATTTTTGGAGGGCTTGTCAAAAGCCATTGCTTGTTGCTTTTACATCCATGTATGGAAGAACCCCGGCAGGCATCTGCCAATAAAAAGGGTAAATTTTTGGAGGGCTTGTGAAAAGCCATTGCTTGTTGCTTTTACATCCATGTATGGAAGAACCCCGGCAGGCATCTGCCAAAAAAAAGAGTAAATTTTTGGAGGGCTTGTGAAAAGCCATTGCTTGTTGCTTTTACATCCATGTATGGAAGAACCCCGGCAGGCATCTGCCAAAAATAGCGTCAATTTTTGGAGGGCTTGTGAAAAGCCATTGCTTGTTGCTTTTACATCCATGTATGGAAGAACCCCGGCAGGCATCTGCCAAAAAAAGCGTAATTTTTTTTTAGGGCTTGTGAAAAGCCATTGCTTGTTGCTTTTACATCCATCTATGGAAGAACCCCGGCAGGCATCTGCCAAAAAAAGCGTCAATTTTTGGAGGGCTTGTGAAAAGCCATTGCTTGTTTCTTTTACATCCATGTATGGAAGAATCCCGGCAGGTATCTGCCAATAAAAAGAGTAAATTTTTGGAGGGCTTGTGAAAAGTCATTGCTTGTTGCTTTTACATCCATCTATGGAAGAACCCCGGCAGGCATCTGCCAAAAAAAGCGTACATTTTTGTAGGGCTTGTGAAAAGTCATTGCTTGTTGCTTTTACATCCATGTATGGAAGAACCCCGGCAGGCATCTGCCAAAAAAAAGGGTCAATTTTTGGAGGGCTTGTGAAAAGCCATTGCTTCTTGCTTTTACATCAATGTATGGAAGAACCCCGGCAGGCATCTGCCAAAAAAAGAGTAAATTTTTGGAGGGCTTGTGAAAAGTCATTGCTTGTTGCTTTTACATCCATGTATGGAAGAACCCCGGTAGGCATCTGCCAAAAAAAGTGACAGGAGCTTACCTGAGTGAAAATCACTTGTGAAGTTATAGCAGCTACCTAACAAAAAAACATTGCTGAAGTCACAATAGTTTATGTGACTGAAACCCTCTTGTGATGTCACAGCAGCTTCCCTGATGGAAACACTGACAAATGACACCGTCATAGCAGCTATTTTCACACGCCACTAAGGGACGATCACTACATAAAGATGTACAATTACACCCCTTGAGTCAAACACTAGCTATATAAATACATATGTAGTGAGCTCCCCCTAGTGGCTGCTGTATACACCCAGAGATATACTGTATATCACAAGTCAGAAAACAGAGCTCCCCAGATATATTATGACATTTATTGGCACAGAATTTTGGATCCAAAAACATAATAAAGGATGTTACCTTTAATAAAGGTGTAGTACACTTGCTGGAGCTCTCAGTTGGACGTGGGACCCATTCTGAGTTTTGCTTGAGGGCCTTAGGATTTTTGCACATGATCCTGGTCACCAGTGTATAACAACCAAGGTAGAAGGCTAGGGGCAGACATATTATTGGTGTTGGGCCCATATACTGTTCAGCTGTCTGTGTCTGCCGCTGTAGCAGACATAGCAGCTTTTATAGAATCCAGCATGTAAGGGGTCATCTCCATATTATTAAAGGGGAGGAATAGTTGGGATTCACTGTGCATGATGGAGGGGCGGCAGAATTTTTTTTTTGTGCACCTACAGGGACTGAAAACCATACAAATCATAACTCTCAATTTCCTGGACACACTTGCTGCTGGTGATGATCATCTTTGCAGTGAGGCCTGTTCTGTTTTTCTCCTGCGCCCCATGGCTCCTTGTTACACCCCTGCTTAGGGAGCCACATTTTATACAGTTAGGTCCAGAATTATTTGGACAGTGACACAGTCTTCATGATTTGGGCTCTATTTGAAATGAAACAACTGAGATGCAATTGAAGTGTAGACTTTCAGGTTTAATAAAAGGGGTTGAACAAAAATAACCTGTGAAACGTTTAGGAATTGTAACCATTTTTCTACACAACCTCCTCATTTCAAGGGCTCAAAAGTAATTGGACAAATTAACATTACCATAAATAAAATGGTTTTTATTTTTAATACTTTGTAGTGAATCCTTTGCAGGCAATGACGGCCTGAAGTCTGGAACCCATGGACATCACCACACGCTGGGTTTCCTCCTTTGTGATGCTTTGCCCGGCCTTTACTGCAGCGTCTTCAGTTGTTGCTTGTTTGTGGGTCTTTCTGCCTTAAGTTTTGTCTTAAGCAAGTGAAATGCAGCTCGATCGGGTTGAGATCTGGTGATTTACTTGGCCATTGCAGAATATTCCACTTCTTTGCCTTAAAGAACTCCTGGGTTTCTTTCGCAATATGTTTTGGGTCATTGTCCATCTGTCCTGTGAAGCGACGTCCTTGCTGCATTTGGTTGAATCTGAGCAGAAAGTAAATCCCTGAACACTTCAGAATTCATCCGGCTGCTTTTGTCTTCAGTCACATCATCAATAAACACTAGTGACCCAGTGCCTTTGGCAGCCATGCATGCCCATGCCATCACACTGTCTCCACCATGTTTTACAGAGGATGTTTTGTGCTTTGGATCATAAGCCGTTCCAAGCCTTCTCCATACTTTCTTCCTCCCATCATTCTGGTACAGGTTGATCTTACTTTCATGCTGTTCCAGAACTGGGCGGCTTCTTTACATGTTGTTTGGCAAAGTCTAATCTGGCCTTTCTATTTTTGAGGCTGATTAATGGTTTGCACCTTGTGGTGAACCCTCTGTATTTGCTCTCATGAAGTCTTCTCTTTATGGTAGACTTAGATACTGTTACTCCTACTTCCAGGAGAGTGTTTTTCACTTGGGTAGATATTGTGAAAGGGTTTTTCTTCACCATGGAAAGGATTCTGTGATCATCCACCACTGTTTTCATTCGTGGACGTCCAGGCCTTTTGGAGTTCACGAGATTACCAGTGCGCTCTTTCTTTTCAAGAAAGTACCAAACAGTTTATTTGGCCACTCCTAACATTTGTGCTATCTCTCTGATGGATTTCTTCATTTTTTTCAGCCTAACGATGGTCTGTTTCACTTGCATTGAGAGCTCCTTTGACCTCATGTTGTGGGTTCATAGCAACAGCTTCCAAATGCAAATGCCACACCTGGAATCAACACCAGACCTTTTACCTTCTTAATTGATGATGGATTAACGAGGGAATAGCCCATGCAGCCCATTAAATAGCCATTGAGATAATTGTTCAATTACCTTTGGTCTCTTGAAAAATAGGCAACTACATATTAAAGAGCTATAATTCCTAAGACATTCCTCAAATTAGGATGTGAATACCCTCAAATTAAAAATGAGAGTCTGCACTTTAAACCCATATTGATTATATAATTGTATATTCAATATGTTTTAAAAAACCGCTAAAATGCCAAAACTTGTGTCACTGTCCAAATAATTCCGGACCTAACTGTAACGTAAGACTTGTTAATGAATTGGAGCTCCCGTAAAGCTTGGTTCTTTATCCGAGTGCAGTATTATTCTGTAAATCCAACATTAGTGGGATCTGACAGATCCCAGATTATCAGACATTCTGTACGATTAGATGAAAAATAAACAAGTTTATAAAATGTCCTTGTAGAAGTAGAAATCCGGGAGTCTCATCATAGCTTCTCCCTCCTAAGTCTTCTGCTTCTTGTTTACTCAGATTCCAGATTATCTTACAATTTGGGTCGGTTTATCAGAATTTCCGAAATACTGAATTCCAGATTAAAAGAACTTTACTCTTTTTTTGTATTACACACATAAACCAACACTCAATCACCGGTATAAAAAAAGACAAAGACGACAAGAATAAGTAGTAAACAGCGGAACCGTTTATTATAACAAATATCCACAAAAGCAGCAGAAACAGATTCAAAGATTTTACAAATATTTTATAAAGGTCCAAAACATGTAGAGAGTTTGTTATATTTCATACATTACAGGGGTTCTCTGGCCCTACTACAGCATTGTTATATGGGGGCACTCATACAGGACCCTTATTAGTCAGCGGGAGCCCAGAGCAGCTACAAAAGACGTCTCTATAGATAGATTATAGTAACTCACATCAGTCCCTGTCCCCAGAGGGGCTCACAATCTAATTTCCTCATCGCACTCACACACCAGGGACCCTTTCACTTCCAGCACATGTGAAGGATGCACCATTTTATAAAAAAGCAACACCCACCCCATTGTGGCACCAAAAACTAGAAAGAACATAAAATTACTCTATTAATAAAAAATACAATTTCTTTCTTATTTCTGGATAAAGCTAATTTTTCAAATCCTAAATTGACCAATGCCTATCAAATCTAGACTAATTTCCTTCTTAACAGGTCAACTAGATCACTGCGGACATTGTATAAAGAGGTCCATGAAGAAGAAATTTCAGAAAGATTTGTATAATTCTTCACTGATAGGAATATATTTGAGAATTTCTGTAATTTGCCTTTTCTGTTTATCAGATTCATATCATTTTGATTATTTTTATTGCTTTGTATTTTTGATTTATATCTGAATAAGGAGCTTTGTTCCTTTCTCACAGTCAGGTAGCTGCTGTAAAGGCCCATTTACATGAGGAGATTATCAGGATAATGTACTTTATATAAAGCATTCTTATAAAAAAAAATGATTATTTGTATCTGAATGTAAATATAACTGGGATAGAATTGTCCCTTATAAATGGGCCTTTACTGATCTGCTCTTTCACTCCATGACTAAAATTATATTCACTACTGGACTTCACATATGGGTTTAAGCTTATAGAAATATATAACAAATCATAAGGTGCTTTTCTCACTATATGAATATGTATCATCATCATCATTATCAGAAGTGCATGGTATTAACCCCTTCAGGACACAGCCTGTTTTGGCCTTGTGGACGCAGGCAATTTTTTCAAATCTGACATGTGTCACTTTATGTGGTAATAACTCCGGAATGCTTTTACCTATCCAAGCAATTCTGAGATTGTTTTCTCGTGACATATCGTACGTTACGTCTGTGAAAAAATTTGGTCGATAAATTCAATATTTATTTGTGAAAAAAACCAAAATTTATAGAAAATTTGCAAAAAATTGCATTTTTCTAAATTTGAATGTATCTGCTTGCAAAACAGATATTAATACCACACACAATAGTCACTAGTTAACATTCCCCATATGTCTACTTTATGTTGGCATCGTTTTTTGAACATCCTTTTATTTTTCTAGGACGTTACAAGGCTTAGATTTTTAGCGGCAATTTCTCACATTTTCAAGAAATTTCCAAAACCTATTTTTCCATGGACCAGTTCAGTTCTGAAGTGGGTTTGAGGGCCTTATATATTAGAAACTCCCCATAATTCACCCCATTTTAAAAACTTCACCCCTCAAAGTATTCAAAACAGCATTTAGAAAGTTTCTTAACCCTTTAGGCATTTCACAGGAATTAAAGCAAAGTAGAAGTGAAATTTACAAATGTAATTTTTTTTGCAGAAATTCATTTGTAATAGAAAAATTTCTGTAACACAGAAGGTTTTACCAGAGAAACACAACTCAATATTTATTGCCCAGATTCTGCAGTATTTAGAAATATCCCACATGTGGCCCTAGTGTGATAATGGACTGAAGCACCGGCCTCAGAAGCAAAGGAGCACCTAGTGGATTTTGAAGCCTCCTTTTTATTACAATATATTTTAGGCTCCATGTCTGGTTTGAAGAGGTCTTGTGGTACCTAAACAGTAGAAACCCCCAAAAAGTGACCCCATTTTGGAAACTACACCCCTCAAGGAATTTATCTAGTTGTATAGTGAGCATTTTAACCCCACAGGTTTTTTGCTGAATTTATTGGCGTTAGTCTGTGAAAATTAAAATCTACATTTCTTCTGAAGAAACATAGACATTTTTTAATTTTTGCAAAGAATAAAGGAGAAAAAGCGCCCCAACATTTGTAAAGAAATTTATCCTGATTATGGCAATACCCCATATGTGGTCATAAACTTATATTTGAACACATTACAGCCCTCAGAAGGGAAGGAGCGCCATTTGGGTTTTGGAGCTCAAATTTTGCTATAACGGTTTTCGGTGCCATGTCCCATTTGCAACGCCGTGGAGGGACCAAAACAGCGAAAACCCCCCAAAAGTGACCCCATTCACTATCAGAATCCAAGAGAGCAAATGCCTCTTCAGTGCTATATAACTTGCGTGCCATTTTTTAAGTTTTTTTTTTTTTACTTATTTTTTGTAACAGTTTTAATAAAAGTAACAAAGAAAAAGTCCACTAATCCATTGATCAATAAATTTATGAACAACCCTATGGCCCTGTTCACACAGAGTTTTTTTTACGAGTTTTTCGGCACGGAAACCACTCCGCAAAACTCGTCAAAAACCGCCCGAAAATGTCTCCCATTGATTTCAATGGGAGTTGGACAAGCTTTTTTACCGTGAGCAAAAAAAACGCATCGCGGTAAAAAGAAGCGACATGACCTATCTTGAGGCGGTTTCCGCCTCCAAAACTCCATTTCAATAAGTCAGAAGGGTAAAAAAAACACCTCGATGAGTGTTTTGACGAGTTTTTGGCAAACCACTGTGCAAAAAACGTCTGGAGCAGTTTTTGCAGGAGGAATTTTCCTCCTGCAAAAAATTCTGTGTGAACACAGCCTAACAATGAATCAATGTATTTAGAATTTACAGACGTGTCAAATATATGTAGAGATTTATATAAGTATATGTGTGTATACATGTACGTATATATCTATTTGATGATATAGATATATAACATCCCTAATTATTAATTTTTAGTATTAACAAATTTCAAATATATGTCTTTATATAATATATATTATGTGTGTGTGTGTGTGTATGTGTATATATATATATAGAGAGAGAGAGACAGATATATATATATATACACACATTCTAAGCCCTAATTGATTATTAATTAACTAATTAATTGTCCTAGTCTGAGTCCTATCTACCTAAACTATAACTAGCTGCCTACACTAAACTATCTATGTGGAGGTGTTTTTGTGTGTTTCACAGTCATTGTGTCTTTATATGAGACACACAGCAGCTGCTCGGCACAGCTTCTTCTCCCCCACTGTCTCAGAACGATCTGACAGGGAGGGAGGAGAAACCTTGTAACAAACAGCACAGAAAGTTTCTTGCTGCAACAAACTTTGCTGTGATCATCATGATAAGTTTATCATGGTGATCACGTGATCAGGACCGACACCAATCCGGTCCTGATGTCTTCTCTCAGCACTTAGGCTGCTAGTAGCAGCGTGTGCTGAGAGATTCAGAGCACAGGGAGAGCGCTGTGCACTCTGTTCTGACACCACGTGAATTAACGGGCTGCAGGAGAAAAGCCCATCACGGCAGCCCGTTAATCTACGTGGGCTGGTCGTGAAGGGGTTAAACACAAGCACAATTGTCAGCAGTGACAGAATACAGCAGGAGAGAGGCAGCGGTGCAGCTGTGGGGGATACAGAGGTCACATTCACAACTGGGCCCTGACATCTTGTGGGCCTATAGTTCACCCAACATAAAGAAGCAGAATTATTAGCAGGAGGAGCGATGATTTCCAGTCACATAGTTATATAGTTACATTGCTGGGAAAAGACACATGTACATCAAGTTCAACCAAAGCATCAGAGAGGATGTGGATGAAGGTAAGAGGTAGCGGTACATTTTAGACCATTGTTTCCTCCTACTGATCAAGAGGAAGGAATAAAACAAACTCATATCTGCCCAAAAGGGAAACATTTCCATCCTGATCCTATGTGGTGATCAGACTGGAGAATTGTTCATACAAGAATTCTATACATTTAAGTAAGTGTGGATTTTGTTTGCTGTAAGAAATGATCTTTGCCTTTTTTGAAGCCATCACCTGTCCCTGCTGTGACCAGCTCCTGAGGTGACTATTCCCCAGATTCACCGCTCTTACAGTAAAGAAGGCTTGTCACATCTGGAGACTGAACCTTATTTTCTCCAGATGGAGGGAGTTGCCCCTGGTCTTTTAAGGGGATTTTAAAGGGAACAGCTTTTCACCATAATTTTTTATACAGGCTATTTATATACTGATATAGATTTATTATGTCACCCTTAGACATCTCCTCCCAAGACTATAAGGCACAACTTCACACTTATCCACATGAAATCTCATTTGCCAAGTGGATGCCCAAACACTGATGAGGAGGTGATGTGCAGGCAAGCTGTGGACTGCGTACTGCTACTGAAGCTGGCAACTCTGCACTTACTTTGTACGCCACCTTGGCTGGCGGCTCCGGCACATGTAAGACCCCTTACAGAACAGCATTGTAGAACGCATCTAAACCCTGGAGGGCGCCGACTACAAACAAGGAACTCTTCTCCTGTTTTAGGGGTGGCTGCAGGAGGAAAACGTTTACTACTGGAAGGGGTGTCATTGAACCTTTCTTTTTTACCTAATAAGTATTGAGAACCAGTGCAACAAAGAAACTTCTCCATTCCAAAGCACAAGTTACAACTTTAAGGGAGGTTTAACTTTCTTGCTTTAAATCAGTTTACTTTCAGAATTCTCTGATGGGTGGTGGAGGGGTAAAGAAGAAGAGCAATTGGGGATTTAACTAAAATAACTGATCCCACACAGAAAGTAAGTTTACAGGAGAGCACAATTTCACAGATGGCGGAAGTAATGGTGGCCTCTAGTACGGACACTCTGCAGATACCGCCAGCACTAATAAAAAAAAACAATGGAGGTCGTGATGCAAAGGATGATGCCTGAGAAGCGCAAACAAATGAAAATGGATTTTAAAGAAGTAAAAGATGATTTGATCAGTTTGAACACTAGATCTAACCAATTGGAATATCAGACTACATGCATTACTCACAACCTTAATGTCCTTCTAGGCCGTAACCTATTCATGGAGGAAGAGATAAAGCTATATAATAATAATAAACTTCTGGACCTAGAGAATAGGTCTTGTTAGATAACATCCCTCTATTTGGAATACCAGAAAGTAATAAAAATGATCAGCTTGAACGATATATTTGGGAATGACCTTTGCTTTTCTACCAGAGGCAAGTTTTTCGGAATAGACTTTTGAACGCACTGTATATATGTATGTGTGTAATGTGGATATATGTATGTGTGTAATGTGTATATATGTGAGTGTGTAATGTGGATATATGTGTAAGTGTGTAATGTGGATATATGTATGTGTGTAATGTGGATATATGTATGTGTGTAATGTGGATATATGTATGTGTGTAATGTGGATATATGTATGTGTGTAATGTGGATATATGTATGTGTGTAATGTGTATATATGTGTGTAAGTGTGTAATGTAGATGTGTGTAAGTGTGTAATGTAGATATATGTAAGTGTGTAATGTGGATATATGTATGTGTGTAATGTGTATATATGTGTAAGTGTGTAATGTGGATATATGTATGTGTGTAATGTGGATATATATGTGTGTAATGTGTATATATGTAAGTGTGTAATGTGGATATATGTATGTGTGTAATGTGGATATATGTATGTGTGTAATGTGTATATATGTAAGTGTGTAATGTGTATATATGTAAGTGTGTAATGTGGATATATGTGTATGTGTGTAATGTGGATATATATGTGTGTAATGTGGATATATGTATGTGTGTAATGTGTATATATGTATGTGTGTATATATGTGTAAGTGTGTAATGTGGATATATATGTATGTGTGTAATGTGGATATATATGTGTGTAATGTGGATATATGTATGTGTGTAATGTGGATATATGTATGTGTGTAATGTGTATATATGTATGTGTGTATATATGTGTATGTGTGTAATGTGGATATATGTGTAAGTGTGTAATGTGGATATATGTGTAAGTGTGTAATGTGGATATATGTATGTGTGTAATGTGTATATATGTAAGTGTGTAATGTGGATATATGTATGTGTGTAATGTGTATATATGTGTAAGTGTGTAATGTGGATATATGTATGTGTGTAATGTGGATATATGTAAGTGTGTAATGTGGATATATGTATGTGTGTAATGTGTATATATGTGTAAGTGTGTAATGTGGATATATGTATGTGTGTAATGTGGATATATGTAAGTGTGTAATGTGGATATATGTATGTGTGTAATGTGTATATATGTGTAAGTGTGTAATGTGGATATATGTGTAAGTGTGTAATGTGGATATATGTATGTGTGTAATGTGGATATATGTGTAAGTGTGTCATGTGTGTAAGTGTGTAATGTGGATATATGTATGTGTGTAATGTGGATATATGTATGTGTGTAATGTGTATATATGTGTAAGTGTGTAATGTGGATATATGTAAGTGTGTAATGTGGATATATGTATGTGTGTAATGTGGATATATGTATGTGTGTAATGTGTATATATGTATGTGTGTAATGTGTATATATGTATGTGTGTAATGTGGATATATGTGTAAGTGTGTAATGTGTATATATGTGTAAGTGTGTAATGTGGATATATGTAAGTGTGTAATGTGGATATATGTATGTGTGTAATGTGGATATATGTAAGTGTGTAATGTGGATATATGTATGTGTGTAATGTGGATATATGTAAGTGTGTAATGTGGATATATGTAAGTGTGTAATGTGTATATATGTGTAAGTGTGTAATGTGGATATATGTGTAAGTGTGTAATGTGGATATATGTAAGTGTGTAATGTGTATATATGTGTAAGTGTGTAATGTGGATATATGTGTAAGTGTGTAATGTGGTTATATGTGTAAGTGTGTAATGTGGATATATGTAAGTGTGTAATGTGGATATATGTATGTGTGTAATGTGTATATATGTGTAAGTGTGTAATGTGGATATATGTGTAAGTGTGTAATGTGGATATATGTATGTGTATAATGTTGATATATGTATCTGTGTAATGTGTATATATGTATGTGTATGTATGTAAAGTGTTTAAAGTTTATATACTTGTGCCAATGTCTGTGTAATGTGTATATATGTATGTGTATAATTGTAGATATATGTATATATATATATATATATATATCTATGTGTAACATGTATGTGTATGTAATATGTATACATATGCATGTGTATAGTGTGTATATGCGTGTCTATGTGTGTAATGTATAGATATGTATGTATCTATGTGCAACGTGTATGTGTATATATGTAGGTGTGTGTAATATGTGTATATATGTATGTATAAGTGTGTATGTTTGTTATGTAAATATCTTTATAATGTGTATATATGTATGTGTGTATGTGTGTACAATGTGTATATATCTATGTTTATGTGAGTAATGATGGATACGTCTCCTGTAGCCCCTGGGCACAGCGCTACTTTAAGCGCTGAGCCCGGTGAATCCCCTGATGTCACTGTGCATATAAGGACAGTGACGTCAGGGGCTTTAAAATGAATGTAAGGCGCTCTGGCCTGAGACTCTTTACCCTAACTGGAACCCCTTAAGCTTAACACCTTAACCCCGTAATTCTAATCATAACTCTTACCCTAAGCCACCAACCTTCGAACCCTAACCCCCTAACCCTATTGCCTCACCCTAACCTCAACCTCTTACACCCTAAGCCGCTAATTCAAACCCTAACCCCCTAACACTAACCTAAACTTAACCCCAACCCCTAACCCAATCCCCTAATACTAGCCCCCTAAACCATAACGTTAACTCCCTAAATTTCTAACCCTAACCTGCTAACCCGCTAACACCTTACTCCAACCCTACCCCTAACCTTCACCCTATTCTTAACCCCCTAAACCTAACATCCCAACCCCCTGAACCAAAAACCATAACACTCTAACCCAAATTCCCTAGCCCTAACCCCATAACTCAAACCCCTAACCCCTTAACCCTCACATTCTAACCTTAACTCTTACTCTAACCCTATTCTTAACCCTAACCCCCAACCCTATTGCCTAACCCTAACCTCAACCCCTAACTCCCTAAGCCACCAACCCTAACACTAACCTAAACATAACCCCCTAAGCCCAACCCATAAAACCTTGATGCCAAACCTAACCCTATCCCCTAATACTAAACCCCAACCCAAACCCATAATGTTAACTCCCTAACTTTCTAACCCTAACCTGCTAAACCTAACCGCAAGCCCCTAACCCTAACTTCAACCCTACCCCTAACCTTCACCCTAAAACTCTAACACCCTAATCCCCTAGCCCCGCAGCCAAAAACCTAACCCCAACCCTATACTAAAACCCCCTAAACCTAAGTCCAACCCTAACACTCTCACCCTAACCCTATTCCTAACCCCAAACCCTAACCTCAAAACCTTAACTCTAACTCCCTAACCCCGACCTTTACCACAACACTACCCACTCACCCTCACGTTAACCCTATTCATAATCCCCTACCCTATTTCTAACCCCTAACAATCTAAACCCTTCTCCCAATTCCTAACCCTAACACTAAAACCCTAACACTATTCTAAATCCCCAAACCTAACTTCTAAATCCCAGCCCCTAACTCTAACCCCAATCCTACCCCCCTCATCCTAACCTTTTCCTAACCCCAAACGCTAACACCCTAACCCCCTAACCCTATTCCTAACCCATTATGGCTCTGGCTGGGGATTTTGCTCCTGGAAAAGCCTTAACCCCCAACTCTCTAACCCTAATTCTATCCCAAACTCTAACCCTAAACCCCAAACCTAACCCTTTCACCTTAACCCTATGCCTAACTCTAACCCCCAACCCTAACCTCTTAACCCTAACCATATCCCCTAACCCTATTTCTAACCCCAACCCCCTTTCCAAAACCCTAACCACTTACCCTCAACCTATTCCTAACCCCAAACCCTAATCTCAATGCCTTAACTCCCTAACCCCAACCCTAAACCCTAACACTATTCCTAAACCCATAATACTAACCCCAACCCATAACACCCTAACCCTATTCCTAACCAATTACGGCTCTGGCCGGGGATTTTGTTCCCCGAAAAGCCTTAAAGAGGCTCTGTCACCAGATTTTGCAACCCCTATCTGCTATTGCAGCAGATAGGCGCTGCAATGTAGATTACAGTAACGTTTTTATTTTTAAAAAACGAGCATTTTTGGCCAAGTTATGACCATTTTTGTAGTTATGCAAATGAGGCTTGCAAAAGTCCAAGTGGGTGTGTTTAAAAGTAAAAGTCCAAGTGGGCGTGTATTATGTGCGTACATCGGGGCGTTTTTAATACTTTTACTAGCTGGGCGTTCTGATGAGAAGTATCATCCACTTCTCTTCAGAACGCCCAGCTTCTGGCAGTGCAGACACAGCCGTGTTCTCGAGAGATCACGCTGTGTCGTCACTCACAGGTCCTGCATCGTGTCAGACGAGCGACGACACCGGCACCAGAGGCTTCAGTTGATTCTGCAGCAGCATCGGCGTTAGCAGGTAAGTCGATGTAGCTACTTACCTGCAAACGCTGATGCTGCTGCAGAATCAACTGTAGCCTCTGGTGCCGGTGTCCTCGCTCGTCTGACACGATGCAGGACCTGTGAGTGACGACACAGCGTGATCTCTCGAGAACACGCTCTGACTGCACTGCCAGAAGCTGGGCGTTCTGAAGAGAAGTGGATGATACTTCTCATCAGAACGCCCAGCTAGTAAAAGTATTAAAAACGCCCCGATGTACGCACATAATACACGCCCACTTGGACTTTTACTTTTAAACACACCCACTTGGACTTTTGCAAGCCTCATTTGCATAACTACAAAAATGGTCATAACTTGGCCAAAAATGCCCGTTTTTTAAAAATAAAAACGTTACTGTAATCTACATTGCAGCGCCTATCTGCTGCAATAGCAGATAGGGGTTGCAAAATCTGGTGACAGAGCCTCTTTAACCCACTATACCCTAACCTTAAAATTCTAAACCAAACTCTATCCATAAATCCCTAACTACAACCCTAACAACCCAACCCTAACCCCCATCCCTAACCTCTAAACCCTAACCATTTTCCTAACCCCCTAACCGTATCACCTAACTCTAAACCATTAATCCAAACTCCAACCCCCTAACCCTCTAACTCTAATCCCAACCCAACCCTTTAGCCTTAACCCTATTCCTAACCCCCAACCCTAACCTCTAAACCCATTCCCCTAACACCAACCCTATTCCTAAAACTAATCCTAGCCCTAACCACTTACCCTCGCCCTATTCCTAACCCCCTAAACCTAACACCCCAACCACCTAAAGCAAAAACCCTAACACTCTAACCCTAATTCCCTAGCCCTAACCCCATAACCAAACCCCTAACCCCAGAACCCTAATTCTAACACTTACCCTAACCCTCTAACCCTATTCTTAACCCTAACCTCACAACCCTATTGCCTACCCCTAACCTCAACCCCTAACTCTCTAAACCGCTAACTCAGACCCTAACACTAATACAAATATAACCCCCTAAACCCAACCCCTAACACCTTAACTCCAAATCTAACCCTATCTCCTAATACTAAACCCCTAACCCAAACCCATAATGTTAACTCCCTAACTTTCTAACTCTAACCTGCTACCCCTAACTTCAACCCTACTCGCTAAACTTCACCCTATAACTAACCCCCTAAACCAAAAACTCTAACTCTAGTCCTACTCCTAATCCCCTAACCGTATCCCTTAACTCTAACCCGTTAATCCAAACTCCAACCCCAACCCCCTATCCCTTTTGCCTTAACCCTATTCCTAACCCCGAACCCTAACCCCAACCTCTAAACCCTATCTCCTAACACAAACCCTATTCCTAAAACCAAACCTACCCCTAACCACTTACCCTCACACTATTCCTAACCCCCTAAACCTAACACCCCAACCCCCTAAACCAAAAACCCTAAACCTAATCCCATAACTCAAACCCCTAACCCCTTAACCCTAGCCACCTAACCCACTTAATTCTAACCCTATCTTTTACCCTAAGCCTCTAAACCCTTTTCTTAACCCTAACCCCAACCCTAACCCTATTGCCTAAACTCAACCCCTAACTCCCTAAACCACTAACCCTAACCCACAAACACTAACCCAAATTTATACCCCTAACCCCAACCCCTAACACTTTCCCCCTAAAACCATAGCCCCCTAAGCCCAACCATAACACTCTCACCCTAACCCTATTTCTAACACCTAACTTCTAAACTCTAACACAAACCCTATCCCCTAATCCCCAAACCCTAACTCCTTAACCCTAGCACCCTTACCCTCAACGCCTAACCCTTTGACCTTAAACATATTCCTAACTCTAAGCCCCAACACTAACCTATAAACCCTATCCCTGACCCCAAACCACTATCCAAAACCCTACCACCTAACCACTTACCCTCACCCTAATTCTAACCCCCAATTCTAACCTCAAAACCCTAACTCTAACTCCCTAACCCTTACCCAACCCTACCCTACTCACCCTCACGTTAACCCTATTCATAACCCCTAGCCCTAACCGCCTACCCTATTCCTAAAACCTACCACTCTAACCCCTTCTCCTCATTCCTAACTCCAACACTATTTCAAACCTAACCTCTAAACCCTAGCCCCTAACTCTAACTCCCTAACCCCAACCCTACAACCTCATCCTAACCCTATTACTAATCCTAACCCCAAATGCTAAGACCCAAACCCCCTAACCTTATTCCTAACCCATTATGGCTCTGGCTGAGGATTTCGCTCCTGGAAAAGCCCTTACCCCCAACTCCCTAACCCTAATTCTATCCCAAACTATAAACGAAAACCCCTAACCCTAACAACCCGGACCTTAACCACTAACCTTTAAACCCTAACCCTATTCCTAACCCCAACACCCTAACCATAAACCTAACCCCAATGCTCTAACCCTTACCCCCTAACCCAATTCCTAACCCCCCAACCCTAACCACTAACCCCTAGACTCTAAGTCTATCCCCTAATCCCAAAACCTTAACCTTAATATCTTAACCCATACCCCCTAACAATATTACCCTAACCCCAGCCCCATAACACCCTAACCCTTTAACCTTAACCCTATTCCTAAACCCCAACCCAAAAACCCTAAACTCTTGTCCCTATCCCCTAACGCCAACCTTTTTCCTAACGCTCTAAACCAAACTCTATCCCTTACCCTCACCCTATTCTTAACCCGAACACTGACCCCCTTACCGAAGAGCTTTACAGCAAGGGCTCTGTCCAGGCACTTCTTTCTTGAGAAAGACCTTGGCGTCACTGTTCATATATGGAGAGTGACATTAAGGGATTTGTAATGTGAGAAACCCCGGTCAGAGCGTAGGCAACAATCTGGCCAGGGATTCTGCTCCAAGAGGGAGACCCTGATGTCACTGTCCATATATAAACAGTAACGTTAGGGGCTTTAAGATGCCGGGATCCCTAACGAGAGCTTCAGCAATGCCCTGGCAGGGGATTTCACTCCTGGAATAGCCCTAATTCTATTCCCTAACTCTAACCATAGCCCCTAAACCCAAACCCTAACACCACAACGCTAACCCCACAGCCCTAACAACTAACCTCTAAACCCTAAAACGTAACTATCCGCTAACCCTTACCCATTAACCTTGGCACCCTAACACCCTAATTCTAATCCTAACGCGTACCCTAAATCCTAAAACTCTAACATTAACCCTAACCCTATTCCTAACCCACAACACTATCCCCTAACTTTAACCCACACCCTAGCCCCCTAACAACTAACCCTAACCCCCACCCTAACCCCAACCCAAACCACTAACCTCTAAACCCTAATCCTAACCCCATAACCCAAGCCCCTTTAAAATAGCACCCCAACCCCCTAACCCTAGCCCCAACCTGTAACTCCCTAACCCTAAGACCCTATTCCTAAACCCCAACACTAGCCCCTATCCTCTAAACCCTATCCCTTAACCACAACTAAATTCCTAACCCCCTACCCTCCCACTATTCCTAACCCCCTAATCCAATGCCTAACCCCAACCTTAACCCCCGATATCTAAATCCTAAACCCAACCATATTTTTAACCCCCTAAACCCAACACTACCCCAACCCTTACACTCTCACCCTAAGCCCCTAACCCTATTTCTAACCACTAACCTCCAAACCCTAACACAAACCCTAGCCCCTAACCACCAAACTCTAACCACTTAACCCTAGAACCCTAAACCCAACCCCTAACCCTCAACCCCCTAATCCTAACCCTTTACCTAAACCCTATTCCTAACTCTACCCCCTAACCTCTAAACCCTAACCCTATCCCCTGACTCTATTCCTAACCCCTAATCCTAACTCCAATCCCCTATCCACAACCTACCCCCTAACCACATACCCTCACCCTATTCCTAATTCAAGCCCTATTCCTAACCTCAAAACCCTAACGATAACTCCATAACTGCCTAACCACAACCCTACACCATTACCTTAACCCTATTCATAACCCCTAGCCTTTACCCCAACCCAATTACTAACCCCTAACACTCTAACCGCCTCACCTGATTCCTAACCCCAACCCTAACTCTATTCCTAACCCCTCAACCTAACCTCTAAACACTAGCCCCTAACTACCTAGCCACAACACTTACCCCAACCCTACCCCCTCAACCTAACCCTATTCTAAACCCCCTAACCCTATTCCTAAGCCATTATGGCTCTGGCCAGGTATTTCACTCCTGGGAAAGCCCTAACCGTAGCCCCTAATTCCCTAACCCACTAACCGTATCCCTAATACTAACCCTAAACTCCTAACTCCAACCCTAACAACACAACCCTAACTGTTCATATATGGTGAGTTACATGAAGGGATTTGTAATGCGAGAATACCCAACCAGAACGTAGGCTACACCCTGGCTGGGGATTCCGCTCCTAGACGGAGCCCCTGAGGTCAATGTCCACATAAAACAAAGTAACATTAGGGGCTTTAAGATGCCGGAATCCCCAACCAGAGAGTCAGCAACTCCCTGGCTGGGTATTTCTCTTCTGGAAAAGCCCTAACCCCTAACTCTAGCCCCTAACCCCAAAACCCTAGCCCCTAACACCCCAACGGTAACCTCTAAACCCTAATGCTAACCCCCTAACCCTATCACCCTAATTCTAACTCTTAGCCTAAATTTTAACCCTCTAACCTAACCTTAACCCTAACCTTCTAACCCTATTCCTAACCCCCAAACCTATCCGCTAACTTTAACCCAAACCCTAGCCCCCATAACTCCTCTAAGAACTAAATCTAACCGAACCCTAACACTCTAACCCTTAATTCTATTCCTACCCCTAAACCACTAACCTCTACTTCAACCCCACCCCCTCATCCTAACCCTATTCCTAAACCCATAATACTAACCCCAACCCCTAACACCCTAACCCTATTTCTAACCAATTATGGCTCTGGTCGGGAATTTTGCTCCCGAAAAAGACCTAACCCACTAACCCTATCCCTAATTCTAACCCAAACTCTAACCCTAAACCCCTGACTACAACTCTAACAACCCATCCCTAACCCCCAAACCTAACCACTAACCTCTAAACCCTAACCCCATTCCTAACCCTCTAACCGTACCCCCTAACTCTAACCCGTTAATCCGAACTCCAACCCCCTAACCTTTTAACTCTAACCCCCTAACCCTATAGCCTTAACCCTATTCCTAACCCCCAACCCTAAACTCCAAACCCTATCTCCTAACACCAAACCTATTCCTAAAACCAAACCTACCCCTAACCACTTACCCTCACATTATCCCTAACCCCCTAAACCTAAGACCCCCCAACCCCCTAAACCAAAAACCCTAACACTCTAACCCTAATCCCATAATTTAAACCCCTAACCCCTTAACCCTAGCCACCTAACCCCCTAATTCTAACCCTGTCTTTTACCTTAAGACTCTAACCCTATTCTTAACCCTAACCCCAACCCTATCGCCTAACCTCAACCCCTAACTCCATAAGCAAATCACCCACACCCTAACCCCCTAACCAAACTTATCCCCCTAACCCCAACCCCTAACACCTTCACCCCAATACTATCCCCTAATACTTACCCAAACCCTAACCCATAATGTTAACTCCCTAACTTTCTAAACCTAACCTACTAACCCTAACCGCAACCCCCTAACTCCAACCCTACCCCCTAACTTTCTCCCTAAAACCCTACCCCCTAAGCCTAACCATAACACTCTCACTCTAACCATTTTCCTAACTCCTAAACTCTAACACAACCCCTTTCCCCTAATCCCCAAACCCTAACCTCTTAACCCTAGCACCCTAACCCTCAAACCCCTAACCCTTTGACCTTAAACATATTCCTAACTCTAACCCCCAACCCTAACCTATAAACCATATCCCTAACCCCAACCCCCTATCCCAAACCCTACCCCCTAACCATTTACCCTCACCCTATTCCTAACCCCCAATCCTAACCACAAAACCCTAACTCTAACCCCAACCCTTACCCAACCCTAACCCCTCACCTTAACCCTATTGATAACCCTTATCCGTAACCCCATCCCCTATTCCTAAACCTTAACACTCTAACCCCTTCTCATTCCTAACCCCAACCCTAACACTATTCCAAACCCCCCAAAGTTAACCTTTAAACACTAGCCCATAACTCCCTAAACCCAACCCTACCCTTTCACCTAACCCTATTCCTAACCTTCTAATCCTAACCCCAAACGCTAACACCCTAACCCTATTCCTAACCCATTATGGCTCTGGCTGGGGATTTCGCTCCTGGAATAGCCCTAACCCCTTACTCCCTAAACCCTATCCCGAATTCTTCATAGCCCTCAAACCTAACCGCTAACGCCAACCTGCGTTGCCCCTGACATCTGTCCATATATGGACAGTGATGTCAGGAGCAGAGCTGGAATCCCAGGCAGAGTGCCAGAAGCGGCTCTGCTCCGGGACTCCAGCTCTGGGCAAGCCCCTGACATCACTGTGGCAGCACCTACAGAGGGCACTGTGGCAGCACCTACAGAGGGCACTGTGGCAGCACCTACAGAGGGCACTGTGGCAGCACCTACATAGGGCACTGTGGCAGCACCTACAGAGGGCACTGTGGCAGCACCTACAGAGGGCACTGTGGCAGCACCTAGAGGGCACTGTGGCAGCACCTACAGAGGGAACTGTGGCAGCACCTACTGAGGGCACTGTGGCACTACCTACAGAGGGCACTGTGGCAGCACCTACAGAGGACACTGCGGCAGCACCTAACCCCAACCCCCTACCCTCACACAATTCCTAACCCTTTTCCAAACTTAACCCCTAACCTCTAAACCCTAACCCCAACTCTACTCCCTCATTCAAAACACTAACACAAACCCCAAACCCTAATCACCAAAACCTAACCCCTTAACCTTATCACCCTAACCCCAACCCCTTAACCCCCTATCCCTTTTACCTTAACCCTTTTCTTAACTCTAACCCCTAACCTCTTAACCATAATCCTATCCCCTGACTATATTCCTAACCCCTAATCCTAGCCCCAACCCCCTATCCACAACCCTACCTCCTAACCACTTACCCTCACCCTATTCCTAATCCCAATCCTAACTAAAACCCCCAACCCTAACCTCAAAACCCTAACTCTCTAACAGCCTAACCCCAAAACCACCCCCTCAGCTTAACCCTATACAAAACCCCCTACCCTATTCTTAACGTAACACTCTAACTAACACTAACTAACTAACTAACTAACTAACTAACTAACACTCTTCCCTAACACTCGAACCGCTTGACCCCATTTCTAACCCCAACCCTACAACCATAACAATATTCCTAACCCTAATCTCTATACCCTAGCCCCTAACCCCAACTCTTACCCTAACCCTACCCCCTCACCCTATCCCTAACCCTAAATCCATAACCCCAATACTAACAACCCAACTCTAACCCCCAACCCTAATCACTAACCTCTAAACCCTAAATCTATTCCTAACTGTATCCCCTTATTCTAACAATAACCCAAACCTTAACCCCCTAACTCTCTAACACCTAACCTCAACCCTACCCCTAACCCCAACACCCTAAACATAACCAGAATACTCTAACCCTTACCCTATTTCTAACCCCGAACCCTAACCTCTAGACTCTAACCCTATCCCCTAATCCCCTAACCCAAACCCCTCAACCCTAACTCCCTAACCCAACCCCCTAAACCTCTAACCCTAACACTGTAACCTTAACCCTATTCCTAACCCGCAACCCTAACCTCTAATCCCTATCCCCTAACGCCAACCATATTCCTAACCCCAACCCCCTCACCCAAGCGCTTTACAGCAAGCGCTCTGGCCAGGTACTCCTGTATTGACAAATACATTGACATCACTGTTCACATATGGAGAGTGACATGAAGGGATTATTAATGCGAAAATCCCCGGCCAGAAGGTAGGCAACACTCTGGCTCGGGATTACGCTCCTAGAGGAAGCCCCTGAAGTCACTGTCCATACATGTACAGTAACGTTAGGGGCTTTAAGATGCCGGAATCCCCAAATAGAGCGTCAGCAATGCTCTGGCCAGGGATTTCTCTCCTGGAAAAGCTCTATCCCTAACCCCTAAAAGCCTAACCCTAATGCCTAACCCCCTAAAACGCTAACCAAGAACTTTACAGCAAACGCTCAGGTCAAGGACTCCTGTCTTGAGAAAGACCTTGATGTCACTCTTCATATATGGAGTGTGACGGTAAGTGCCTTGTAATGCAAGCCCCTGACATCATTGTCCATATATAAACAGTGATATTGGGGAATTTAAGATGCCGGAATTCTCAGCCAGAGCGTCGGAAATCCTCTGGCTGGGGATTCCGCTTCTGGAAAAGCTGTAACCCTAAACTCAACCACTAACCCTATAACCCCCTAACACTAACCCACTAACCCATAACCTCTACCCTCTAACCCCTTAAATCTCTAACCACCTAAACCCTCACCCTCTAACCCCCTAACTACAACCCTAAACTCCTAACCCTCTTACTCCCGAGTCCCTAACCTTAACTCCAACCCCTTTAACCCCAACTCCTAAACCCCTAACCCAAACCCTCTAACCCTAACACAGTTCTTTACAGAAAGCGCTCTCGCCGGGGACGCCTGTCTTGAGAAAGACCTTGACGTCAATGTTCATATATGGAGAGTGATGTGAGAAGGGCTTTGTAATGCGAGATTCCCCGGCCAGAGCATTGACAAAACTTTGGCCGGGGATTTCGCTTCTAGAGGGAGCACCTGACGTTACTGTACATATATAGCCCCCTAACAACTAACCCTAACCCCCACCCTAACCCTACCCTTAACCCCCAACCCTTACCACTAACCTCTGAACCCCAACACCTAATCCTAACCCGCTAACCAATACCCCTTTAAAATAGCACCCTAGCCCCAACCCAACACCCTAACCCTAGCCCCAAACTGTAACTCCCTAACCCTATTCCTAACTCCCAACACTAGCCCGTATCCTATAAACCCTATCGCTTATCCACAACCCCATTCCTAACCCTCTAATCCCAACCCCCTACCCTCAGACTATTCCTAATCCCCTAACCCAATTCCCAACCCCCAACCTTAACCCCTGATCTCTAAATCCTAACCTCAATCCTACCCCCCTCACTAACCCTATTCTTAACCCCCTAATCCCAATACCCTAACACCTAACCCCAACACTCTCACCCTTTCCCCTAACCCTATTTCTAACCACTAACCTCTTAACCCTAACACAAACCACCTATCCCCTAATCTACAAACCCTAACCCCTTAACCCTAGCGCCCCAAACCCAACTCTCAACCCCCTAAACCTAACCCTTTAAACTTAACCCTATTCCTAATTCTACCCTCTAACCTCTAAATCCTAAACCTATGCCCTGACTCTATTCCTAACCCCTAATCCTAACGCCAACCCCCTATTTACTACCCTACCCCCTAACCTTCACCCTATTTCTAACCCAAACCCTAAACCTATTCCTAACCCTAACCTCAAAACCCTAACTCTAACTCCCTAACCGCCTAACTCCAAACTTTACCCCAACCCTACACCATCACCTTAACCATATTCATAACCCCTAGCCCGTACCCCTACCCTATTACTAACCCCTAATACTCTAACCCACTCACCCAATTCCTAACTCCAACCCTAACACTATTCCTAACCCCTCAACCTAACCTCTAAACCCTAGCCCCTAACTCCCTGATCACAACACTTACCCCAACCCTACCCCCTCAACCTAACCCTATTCTGAACCCCCTAATCCTAATCCCAACCATTAACACCCTAACCCTATTCCTAAACCATTATGGCTATGACCAAGGATTTCACTCCTGGAAAAGCCCTAACCCCTAATTCCCTAACCCACTGACATTATCCCTAATTCTAACGCAATCTCTAACCCTAAACTCCTAACTCCAACCCTAACAACCCAACCCTAACCACAACCCTAACCACTAACCTCTAAACTTAAACCTAACCTATCCCCTTACTCTAATCCCTATCTCCTAACCCCCTTACATATATGGCCCCCTAACAACTAACCTCAACCCCCACCCTAACCACTAACTTCTAACCCCCTAACCCAAACCCCTTTAAAATAGCAACCTATCCCCAAACCCCTACCATTCTATCCCTAGCCCCAACCTCTAACTCCCTAACCCTATTCCTAACCCCCAACACTAGCCCCTATCCTCTAAACCATATCTCTTAACCACAACTCCATTCCTAACCCCCACCCCCTACACTCACACTATTCCTAACCGCCTAACACAATTCCTAACCCCCAACCATAATCCGATATCTAAATCCTAACCCCAACCCTACCCCTATTCCTAACCCCCAACCCTAACCTCAAAACTCTAACTCCCTAAACCTAACCGCCTAACTCCAACCCTTACCCCAACCCTACACCATCACCCTCACCTTAACCCTATTCATAACCCCTAGTTAACCTATTACTAACCCCTAACACTCTAACCCCCTCACCCCATTCCTAACTCCAACCCTAGCACTATTACTAAACCCTCAACCTAACTTCTAAACCATAGCCCGTAACTCCCTAACCACAACACTTACCACAACATTACCCCATCAACCTAACCCTATTCTGAACTCATTAATCCTAACCCAAACCCCTAACACCCTAACTCCTGGAAAAGCCTTAACCCCTCATTCCCTAACCCACTGACCGTATCCCTAATTCTAAACCAATCTCTAACCCTAAACTCCTAACCCCAACCCTACCCTAACCATTAACCTCTAAAGTTATTCCATATCCGTATCCCCTTACTATAATCCCTATCCCAACTCCAACCTCATATATGGCCCCTTAACAACTAACCCTAACCCCCAGCCTAACCCTATTCCTACCCTCAACCCCAACCCTAACAACTAACCCCTAATCCTAACCGCCTAACCCAAACCCCTTTAAAATAGCACCCCAACCCCCTACAACTCTAACCCTAGCCCCAACCTCTAACTCCCTAACCCTATTCCTAACCCCCAACACTAGCCCATATCCTCTAAACCCTATCCCTTAACCACAACCCCATTCCTAACCCCCACCCCCTACACTCAAACTATTCCTAACCCAATTCCTAACCCCCAACCTTAACATCTAAATCCTAACCCCAACCCTACCCCCCTAAACCTATTCTTAATCCCCTAACACCAACCCCCTGACACCTAAATCCAACCCTAACACTCTCTCCCTAACACTATTTCTAAACACAAACCCTATCCCCTAATCCCCAAACAACTTAACCCTAGCACCCTAAACCCAACCCCCTAAACCTAACCCTTTAACCTTAACCCTATTCCTAACTCTACCCCCTAACCTCTAAACCCTAACCCCTGACTCTATTCCTAATCCCTACCCCTAACCCCCTATCCACTACCCTACCCCCTAACCACTAACCTTCACCCTATTCCTAAACCCAACTCTAACCTCAAAACCCTTACTCCCTAACCCTAACCGCCTAACCCCAACACTTACCCCAACCCTACACCATCACCCTTACCTTAACCCAATTCATAACCCCTAGCCCTTACCCCCTACCCTATTACTAACCCCGAATACTCTAACCCCCTCACCCCATTCGTAACCCCAACCCTATTCCTAACCCTCAACCTAACCTCTAAATTCTAGCCCCTAACTCCCTAACCACACTTACCCCAACCCTACCCCATCAACCTAACCGTATTAGAGCCCCCGAATCCTAACTCCAACCCCTAACACCTTAACCCTATTCCTAAGCCATTATGGCTCTGGCCAGGGATTTCACTCCTGGAAAAGCCCTAACCGTAACCCCTAATTCCCTAACCCACTAACCGTATCCATAATTCTAACCCTAAACTCCTAACCCCAACCCTAACAACCAAACCCTATCCCCAACCCTAATCCACTCACCCAAGCGCTTTACAGCATGCGCTCTGGCCAGGTACTCCTGTCTTGAGAAAGACCTTGACATCACTGTTCATTGATAGAGAGTTACATGAAGGGATTTGTAATGCGAGAATACCCGGCTAGAGGGTAGGCAACACTCTGGCTAGGGATTCCGCTCCTAGAGGGAGCCCCTGAGGTTACTGTCCACATAAAAAACAAGTAACATTAGGGGCTTTAAGATGCCGGAATCTCGAACCAAAGCATCAGCAACGCCCTGGCCAGAGATTTCGCTTCTGGAAAATCCCTAACTCTAACCCTAGCCCCTAATGCTAACCCCCAAACCCTATCACCCTAATTCTAACTCACCCTAAATCCTAACCCTCTAACCTAACCTTAACCTTCCAACTTTATTCCTAACCCCCAACCCTATCCCCTAACTTTAACCCAAATCCTAGCCCCCCCTTACCCTAAGAACTAAACCTAACCCCCAACACCCCAACCCTAATACTCTAACCGTTAACTCTATTAATACTCCTAATCCACTAACCTCTATACCCTAAGCCCTAATCCTAACCCAAACCCCTAAACAATTAAACTCTAACTCCAACCCCCTAACCCTAGCACCCTAACCCTTTAACTCTATTACTAACTCTAACCCCCAACCCTTACCCGTTACCATGTCGCCTAATTCTATACCTAATCCCAAAACATTAGCCAAAACCATAACCACTAATGACTTTCTCTCACCTTATTGATAACTCCAAACCTAATCCTAACCCTCAACCCTAACATCAAAACACTAACTCCCTAACCTAAACGCCTAACCTCAACATTTACCCCCCTCAAAATCATAACACTATTCTTAATCCCAAAATCTAAACTCTAACCCTAGCCCCTCACTACAGCACTTACCTCAACCCTAACCCCTCACCCTATTCCTAAACCCATAATACTAACCCCAACCCCTATTCCTAACCAATTATGGCTCTGGCCGGGAATCTTGCTCTCGGAAAAGCCCTAACCCACTAACCCTACCCCTAGTTCTAACCCAAACTCTAACCCTAAACCCCTAACTACAACCCTAACCCCCATCCCTAACCCCTAAACTTTACTAACTCTATTCCAAACCCCCTAACCGTATCCCCTAACTCTAACCCGTTAATCCAAACTCCAACCCCCTAACCCTTTAGCCTTAACCCTATTCCTAACCTCCAACCCTAACCCCTAAAGCCTATTCCCTAACTCAGACCCTATTCCTAAAACCAAAACTACACCTAACCACTTACCCTCACACTATTCCTAACCCCCTAAACCTAACACCCCCAACCCCCTAAACCAAAAACCCTAACACTCTAAACCTAATCCCATAACTGAAACCCCTAACCCCTTAACCCTAGCCACCTAACCCCCTAAGTCTAACCCTATTCTTAACCTTAACCCCAACCCTATTGCCTAACCTCAACCCCAAACCCTATTCCCCTAACACTAACCCAAATTTATCCCCCTAACCACAACCCCTAACACCTTCACTTCAACCCTATCCACTAATACTAACCCCCCTAATACAAACCCTAACACATAGCGTTAACTCCTTAACTTTCTAACCCTAACCGCAACCCTGTAACCCTACCCCCTAACCTTCGCCCTAAAACCATAACCCCCTAAACCTAAGCCCAACCATAACACTCTCACCCTATTCCTAAACCCTAACCTCTAACACAAACCCTACCCCCTAATCCCCAAACCCTAACCCTAGCCCTCAACCCCCTAACCCTTTTACCTCAAACGTATTCCTAACTCTAAGCCCCAACTCTAATTTATAACCCTACCCCAACCCTCTATCCAAAACCCTACCCCCTAACCACATACCCTCACCCTATTCCTAACCCCCACTCCTAACCTAAAAACCCTAACTCTAACTCCTTAACCCCTCACCTTAACCTTTTCATAACCCCTAGCCCTAACCCCCTACCCTATTCCTAAACCCTAACACTCTAACCCCTTCGCCTCATTCCATACCTCAACCCTATTCCAAACCCCCCAAACCTAATCTCTAAACCCTAGCCCCTAACTCCCTAAATTCAACCCCATCCTTTCACTCTAACCCTATTCCTAACCCTA